>NC_088225.1:26359534-26637034 GCF_036934945.1 Oncorhynchus masou masou | reverse complement strand
AACGGTTGTGATGGTTATTTGATTTCTTCATCCATAATCCTCAGTTACATGATTATACGGTAATTGTCCCAGTCCTATTTCTGATAGCCCAAACACTCACTTCTAATTGGCTGGCTGTGTGTGTTTGTGTTTGTACATGACTGATCAAAGTGTAGACAAGCAGCACTGCACAAATGGGACAGAGGGGTGCTTGTGTAGGGGATGTTCACATACAGTAGGCCAGGGACCGTCAACTAGATTCAGCCACGGGACGATTTCTTCTTCAGCGAACATAATTACAAAGAATTTGTAGACTGCAAATTGACCGCAAGAAGCCCAATCAGATATAATATTGGACTAAAACATAATAATTTCAAACCTTGCTTACATTTGTATACGATCACATAGTGTATATCTCTCTATTATGGGTGGGAATGCTTTGAGCTGACAGTTGGGAAACCCTGAAGCAGACTATACTGCTCTGAGTGTGTGTGTGTGTGTTCTAAGTGGATCTGTGTTTGTGTTTATTCCGGCTGGCATGCCAGGCCACAGTAACACGCCCTAAACAAACATCATCATCCTAATCATCATGGTCACAGCGTAAACACACACACACACACACACACACACAGACACACACACACACACACACACACACACACACACACACACACACACACACACACACACACACACACACACACACACACACACACACACACACACACACACACACACACACACACACACACACACACACACACACACACACACACACACACACACAGCCACAGCCACAGCCACAGCCACAGCCACAGCCACGCAGGCAGGCAGAACATAGAGCTGCGGGTATGCTTGCCTTCCACAAACCAGAGCCACTTATCTAACCAAGGACACACACAGGCCTGGGGGAAGTAGAGAGGGACAGGGGAACTGACTGAGTGTGTACAGGGTCACACACATCCTTAACAGAGCTGCCCTCCATCAAGAAGCACTGTGCCCTAACAGGCTCTGAAAGGGGATGTATGTGTGTGTTTTGTGATTGAGTGTGTGTATGTGTGTGTGTGTAGGGACGATGGGGAGGGCCTGTGTTTGGCTCACACATTGGCCCTCCTCATTAAAACAAACAGGACAAACAATGCTGTTCATACATTACACACACAGTTATTTTGAGACAGTTTTCAAAGCCATTTGTCATACAGCATTTGCAGAGAGATGCTGGGAAGATCAAAGTCAGTGTGTGTGTTGTGTCAGTTTGAGACATTTGCTAATGAGACAGCTAAAATTGACTCCTCCTTATTTACAAAGTGTAAGGTGTGTTTGTGTTTGGGAGAGCGAAAGAGAGAACGAGACAGACAGAGAGAGAGAGAGAAACAGAGAGAGAGAGAGGAGAGAGAGATTTTACATTCAACACAATTCGACATACCAATTAGGATCTGGCTAAAAATACTTGAATCAGTTATAGAACCCATTGCCCGTTATGGTTGTGAGGTCTGGGGTCCACTCCCCAACCAAGAATTCACAAAATGGGACAAATAGCAAATTGAGACTCTGCATGCAGAATTCTGCAAAACTATCCTAAGTGTCCGAAGTAAAGCACCAAATAATGCATGCAGAGCAGAATTAGGCCGATTTCCGCTAATTATCAAAATTCAGAAAAGAGCAGCAAGATTTGTGACCTGTTGCCACAAGAAAAGGTCAACCAGTGAAGAACAAACACCATTGTAAATACAAGCCATATTTATGTTTATTTATTTTCCCTTTTGTACTTTCACTACTTGCACATTGTTACAACACTGTATATAGACATAATATGACATTTGAAATGTCTTTATTCTTTTGGAACTTCTGTATGTGTAATGTTTACTGTTCATTTTTGTTGTTTATTTCACTTTTGTTTATTACCTACTTCACTTGCTCTGGCAATGTTAACATATGTTTCCCATGCCAATAATGCCCTTGAATTGAATTGAGAGACAGAGACAGAGAGAGAGAGAGAGAGAGAGAGGAGAGAGAGGGAGAGAGAGAGAGAGAGAGAGAAGGAGAGAAAGAGAGAGAGCAGCGAGAGAGAAAGAGCAGAGAGAGCAGAGAGAGAGAGAGAGAGAGAGCAGCGAGAGAGCAGCGAGAGAGAAAGAGCAGAGAGAGCAGAGAGAGAGAGAGAGAAAGAGAGAGTGAAAGAGAGAGAGAGAGAGAGAGAGAAAGAGTGAGAGGGAGAGAGAGAGAGAGAGAGAGAGAGAGAGAGAGAGAGAGAGAGAGAGAGAGAGAGCAGAGAGAGAGAGAGAGAGAGAGAGAGAGAGAGAGAGAGAGAGAGAGAGAGTGCAGGGACTCACATCTGTGTCGGGGCCTTTGTCGGCTCCAGGGCAAGAGAAGGTGACAAACTCATGGCACCTTTTGTGGACCACAAAACAGCACACTGTAGGAGAGGGCAGAAGAGACATGGACAGTTAGATGGTAATCAGGAATATTTCCCTATCTTTCTCCCTTACACATGACATGTAAACACACAACATACACACACACCATGACCAATCTAACTCTCCCCAGCCACCCTCACCCTCACCCTCCTCCCCTCTAGGAGAGCATCCAAACTGAACACAATGGGTCATCCAGTCATCCTCTATACACCAGCTCCAGGCTGCAGCCAGCAGTCATTCAAAAAGTGTCATCCAGGGGGATCACGTGACCCTTGAACGAGATGGCTGTGTGAACTAAGAGCTCCGCACAAGTAGATTCCAATTCCTAATCTTACCTCCACTTCAAGTTTAAACTCCTTTAGCTTTAGTAAAAAAGTAATGGCGGCTACAAAAGGCGACACTACAGGTGACATTTTTACCCGGACTCGAGCATTAGCGGCGGAAAAAGCCTCCAAGAAGAAGCGAGCTTCAGAAAAAGCTAGCGCCATTAGCCAGGAGCAAGAGGACCCGCTCCCCCCCGAGGCACAACGAATGCCAACCTCACACTCTGTCGAAAGACATCCTTTCTGAGTTGAGATCCCAACATACAAAACTCAACAATAAATTAGATGCCATTAACTCTCAGCTCAATCCTAGAAAATGCTTTGCCTGACATCAACAACAAGATAAACGTGGGGCGCCTGGACGAGGCAGAGGGGCGAATCCTATCCATGCAAAACTTATTGACAGATGCCATGGAAACAATAGCATATGCTAAAAATAAAATAGAGCATCTGGAAGAGAAAACAGAGGACCTGGAAAACAGGGGGCAAATGAATAATTGTGTTCTATTAAATCTGGGCCGAAAAAGAAGAGGGAAACATGCCACTGATCGGCTACCTGCAAGACAAACTTCCCGAGTGGCTCCACATGTCCACCGACAGGCCTAAAGAACTCGAGAGAGCTCACCGGGCAATGAGGCTCCCTCCAGCAGCCAGACAACCATCGCGCCCAATCACCATACGTTTCCTGAGATTCACCGACAAGGAACGAGTCCTACAGGCGGCGAAAATCAACACCATCACAGTGGGAAACGCCAAACTCACTTTACACCAGGACCTGTCAGCTGGAATACGCCGAAAGCGCCGAGAGTTTGACGAAGTGAAGAAATACTCCATTGACCGAGGCATCTTCAGGGGATTCAAGTACCCAAACGAGCTCAGTATTCTTCACCAAGGTGCCCTGCAACACTTCAAAACTCCCAAAGAGGCAAAATGTTTTTGAAAGATAATCCTGGTCAATGAGAAACGGACCAATATTACTAAAGGAGGTAAGACAACATATAGCCGATATCCAAAGACCCACCCGCCCTGTTAAATGTTATTATAGCCTTCTAATCTCTATTTATGTTCCTTTAGCTGAAGGGATAGGCTCTATAGCCTAACCTCGGCCTACTAACATTTCAGACTACTTTCATTTGCCCTTTTTTGTTGTTTTTTTGTTGTTGCTATTATTACTTGTGGTTCCCTATGTCCCTTGCGGGCGGAGAGGAGAGGATGGGGCATTTCTTTGGTGGTGAGAGACTGAGCGGGGGATAATAGATCCATCGGGATGTGTTAAGTTGTCTGGGAACTCGGCTGGGGTGTTCAGAGATTGTTATTTTATGTACATCATTTATTTTCCTTTTAAGTGATAGCAGCTGTAACTATTATCCACTTTTACCCAGAGATGACTTGCACTAAAGTTCGATTACTGTTCGATGACGATGACTAGCACCTTAAATCTATTGACATGGAACTGCCATGGTCTAGGTCATGCAGTAAAACGGAAAAAGATACTATGTGTTCTAAAAAAGGAAAAAGCAGACATCGCGCTATTACAAGAGACACACCTCTGTGCTGCTGAACATGCCAAACTCCGCAGAGCTTGGGTGGGACAGGTGTATTTCTCATCTTTCAAATCAAACAGTAGAGGTACAGCCATACGTATCCATAAGAATGTTCCATTCATAATTGCCAAAATCATATCTGATCTGGAGTGGAGATTTATTTTGATAAATGGGTCACTGTATGGTCAATCAATTACTATCTATATATACACCCCTAACACAGATACTCCTGCTTTCATGTCAAAAATGATAACCCTGTTCAATGAACATTGTGTTTCCTTTGGCGTGGTGACCAGAGATTTTAATTGTACCCTTAACCCAACCCTAGACAAATCATCTCAAGTCCCCACCACAAATCCTAGATCTGCAAAGATGTTGAACTCTCTTACTAAAGAGATGGGACTGATAGATATCTGTAGAGAGACTAATAGCTCATCTATGGACTATACATACTACTCTAATGTCCATAACACCTAGTCCCATATAGATTACATTTTTATCCCCAAGTTTCATAAATTCAGCCACGTGTACAATCGGACCCATAGCACTTTCAGATCACGCCTTTGTCCACCTCCGCTTTGACCTCTGCAAAAACATCCCGAGGTCAAAGAGCTGGAAATTCAACACCTCCATGTTATCAAATGAAGTGTTCCATACATTGGTAACTACATGGATAGACAACTACACACAAGACAACAAAGAGTCTCCTGTTTCTCCGGCCACAATGTGGGACGCTGCTAAAGCCACACTAAGAGGTCATCTAATTGCATATGCTTCCTCTAAGAAAAAAGCAATGGAAGCACACTGGCTAGATCTTGAGAGGGAGCTGGAATGCTGTGAAAGAATACATAAAACAATGCCCAGACAGCACCTCCTGGAGTCAACTTAAAGCAGTCAAAGCCAAACTGAATTTGGACTACACTCGGGAGATTAAAAAAAAGTTTTCTTTACTAAACAGAAATACCATGAGTATAGCAATAGGCCTAGTAGATTACTTGCTTACAGATGTAAAAAAAAGAGCAGTCAGAGCGTACAATCATGGCTATCCGAACAGCAGAGGACGAGGTCACATATGACCCAAAAAATATCAATTTAACTTTTGCAAACAATATGCCTCTGAGAGAAAACACACGGAGGCAGAACTCCACTCTTTCCTAGAGGGAATCTCACTACCTAAACTATCAGAGACCGACCAAGAAGATCTCAACTCCCCCTTCACTCCTGAGGAGATCCTGGAGGCAATTACCTCCATGCCACCTAATAAGTTCCCAGGCCCAGATGGATTCCCCAGAGAGTTCTACAAAGCTTTTTGGCCCCAGCTCAGCCCTATCTTCATGCCAATGCTAGAGGATTTTTGCAAAAACTGAGTTCTCCCAGACTCAATGCACACAGCTCGCATTACAGTGTTGCTCAAAAATGACAAGCACCCTGTATCCTGCTCGTCCTTCCGGCCCATAAGCTTGTTGGATTTCGACTACAAAATAATTACCAAATTGCTCGCCAAAAGACTAAACACTCTTCTTCCCAAAATAATAAAAGCGGACCAAACTGGATTTATTAGAGACAGATACTTTTCTGATAACATTCGCTGTCTTTTGATATTATTGATCAATTAAATGCACAGAAGACCCCTGTCCTGCTGGCTTCACTGGATGCTTAGAAGGCGTTTGACAGGATGGAGTGGAGCTTTCTGTTTTCAGTCAATATGGTCCCACATTTTATTAAATGGATCAAATCACTATACTCTCATCCAAATGCCATGGTAACTACTAATGGACTGAACTCTGACAGATTCCCTCTGGAACGTGGCACAAGACAAGGGTGCTCTCTGTCCCCCCTGCTCTACTTGTTGGGGGCGGAGCCTCTGGCAGAGTTGATAAGGAGCAATCCAAGTATTATGGGTGTCTCTGCAGGCAGCCTGCAGCACAAGATTTCACTTTATGCTGATGATGTCTTGCTCTACATATCAAACCCTGAGAAATCCCTCCCATTTTAGACACAATTGCTCAGTATGGCAAGTTTTCAGGTCATAAGATCAATTTGAACAAATCCATTGTCTGCCCTCTCAATATTACGCTCACCAGCTCTATGAATACACTATGTCCTTTCCAATGGAAGACACAGGAGTTTCAATACCTTGGGATCTTCATAACACCAGATCTGAATAGCCTTTTCAAGGAAAATTATCTCCCACTCCTGGATCGAATCAAGAATGATCTCCAAACCTGGATCTCCCTCCCAATTAGCTTAGTAGGAAGAATTCATGTCATCCGTATGAACATCCTCCCTAGACTGAACTATTTATTTCAGATGCTCCCATGCTATATCCCAGTTTCCTTTTTAAAAACATCTAACCAAAGCATCACCAAATCTATGTGGGGCAATAAAAAACCTCTCCACTCTATCAAAACCTGAATTGAAAGGTGGTCTTGCCCTTCCCTCCCTTCAATTGTACCACTGGTCTGCCCAAATCCGCAACATGCTAACATGGATCACAAACAGACAAGAGTCGACATGGATTCAGATAGAAGCCCAATCCTGTGGTCCATTGCCCCTGAGCTCAATTATATTCATTAATAACTTTAGTGAAGTGGGAAACATAGCCAAAACCTTTGTGATTTACAGCACCCTACAAGCGTGGAGGGACTGTAAGAAATACCTGGGCATTTCTTCACAAATATGTTATCACTCACCTATAGTAGGCAACCCAGTCTTGCCAAAAGCCCTGAGGGATGCCAACTTTAATCTTTGGCATACTCTAGGAATCAGGACCTTTTCAGACCTATTTCATCAGAAAACCACTACACTGAAATACTTTCAAGAGCTCTGTAGTAAATCCAATGTGCCAAGATCCAATGTGCCAAGATTACTTCCAAGAGGAGGTTTACAACTCAGTTGAATGAAGTTGAAACCCTTCTTGTCACAGCACAATTCTTTAAAGGCAAAATATCTTATATCTATAGACTTTCTGAGAAAGGAGGCTCCTCCTTTACTCCTTTGAAAATAATCTGGGAAAAGGACCTTGGTCTGACTATCAGTGATGAGTTATGGGCGTCATGGGCGGAGGTTTGCGACAGGGTATACTGCTCCTCTACTAATGTAAAAATTAAAGAATCTAATTTTATTACAATCCTTTGAGACTCCATAGAATGAAAACAGACATGTCTCCTAACTGTAAAAGATGTACCTCTGAAAGTGGAACCTATATGCATGTATTTTGGAGCTGTAGAGAGATTGCCAGATTCTGGCAAGCTATACATACTGCTGCACAGAAAATACTAGATGTACAGTTTGATATGACCCCGTGTATCTATCTTCTTAATGCCCAGCAGGACTTTGTTCTTGATCCTGACAGAGAAAAGTTGCTTATGACTATTACATACTTTGCTAAGAAATGTATTTTTCTATTGTGGGCCTCTAATACCTCTCCTACATTTAAGATGTGGATTGACCAGATTGTTGACTTTCTCCCTCTTGAAAAGCTCACTTATGACCTCCACAAGAGACAGCCCAAGTTTGATCGACTCTGGTCTCCACTACTCAACTATATTTCAAATTGGACAGAGTGAATGGGGAGATTAGGAAAATGAGCAGATACATTGTGTAAAGTGCTGTAAAATCTAAAAACAAATTATTTGCTCGTCGTCTCAGCGAAGGCTAGAAATAGCTAATAAGAACCTTGTTAGTGCTGCTGCAAGCTTTATATATATATATATGTTTATTTTTTAATTGTTCTTTGTGTGTATGTGTATGTACATGTATGTAGGATAGTGATGTGCGTGTGTATGTATGTATGTATGTATGTATGTATGTATGTATGTATGTATGTATGTATGTATGTATGTATGTATGTATGTATGTATGTATGTATGTATGTATGTATGTATGTATATATACACAGTGGGGCAAAAAGTATTTAGTCAGCCACCAATTGTGCAAGTTTTTATACTGATAACAAGTTCAAACAGGTGCCATTAATACAGGTAACAAGTGGAGGACAGAGGAGCCAGGTCTGTGAGAGCCAGAATTTTTGCTTGTTTGTAGGTGACCAAATACTTATTTTCCACCATAATTTGCAAATAAATTTATAAAAAATCCTACAATGTGATTTTCTGGATTTTTTTTCTCATTTTGTCTGTCATAGTTGAAGTGTACCTATGATGGAAATTACAGGCCTCTCTCATCTTTTTAAGTGGGGAACTTGCACAATTGGTGGCTGACTAAATACTTTTTTGCCACACTGTATATACAGTGACTTGCGAAAGTATTCGGCCCCCTTGAACTTTGCGACCTTTTGCCACATTTCAGGCTTCAAACATAAAGATGTAAAACTGTATTTTTTTGTGAAGAATCAACAACATGTGTGACACAATCATGAAGTGGAACGACATTTATTGGATATTTCAAACTTTTTTAACAAATCAAAAACTGAAAAATTGGGCATGCAAAATTATTCAGCCCCTTTACTTTCAGTGCAGCAAACTCTCTCCAGAAGTTCAGTGAGGATCTCAGAGCGCAACTGGTCCTTGTTTTGGAACACACACCAAAGTATTCAACAAGTGGATCAATACAAGGGTTGAAAAATTTGTCGCCATCCGGGAAAATTTGAGCTTTTTGAGCCTGACAACGAGCCATCCTCAACAGGATTGGAAAGTAACAGTGAAGATGAGGCCTCAGAGTCTGATGTTCAAGAGGTGAACATTGAGGAGGTCCAGAAAGAAGACATGGAAGCCTGAGAGGAAGACAACCAAAGTTTTAGTTTCTAAACTATCATTTTACACATGTATGTTGAAAACGTTTTTGGGAGATCCGATGGATCATTGGGGATCATTCAATAATTAATTTATTTTGTTGTGAAATCATCCCATGTGAAGAGACAAGAGCCATCTCATTTAATTAAGTCAACTCAATTTGTAACTAAATTGTTTTTTAATTTATATTGGAAGGATTTAATCATTTGAAATTATGTCTAATTATGATAAGGTAAAAGGTTTATGTTTCTGATGAATATGGTAAATATATCCAATGCAAAAAACATCTACATTTAGATGTATTAATTTGCATATATTTACGTTAATTCCTATATATTCCCGTTAATTCCCAAATATTCCTGTTAATTCCCACAGAAAGTTCCCTCCTGTGACTATTCCCCAAAATGTGCAACCCTAGTTGTAACCACTGCATTAAATATATCTCTATGGTTATAACAGTTTGAATCATTCCTGTAGAACAGAATGCCATCGGGGGTATGCCAAATAAAGATGTGATTAAAATTTGTAAAAAAAAAAAAAGTTTTACTTTTCTTTTTAAACTAATTCTTCACATTTTCAAACAGTTCATTTATATTTTTTCCAACAGGAATATACATCTGGGTGAGTTTTTCTCTCTCGACTGAGTAGTCTCGTTTCACTGCCAAAAATCTGGTGTTCAGCAAAATAACACAATGTCAAATACAGGTAGCCTAGTCAAATAATTAACATCCAATCACATTATCCATTACTCTCTTGCGGGAATTCCACTAACAGTCCTTATGTAACCAAATGTAGCTGCTGCTCATTCCGTTTGCTTGAAAATGGTTAAATGGTTTTAAAAAAGTAAGGCCCCATAGGCCCCATAGAGACACATACCAGCTCTACTGGTAGTACTGCTACTACCAGCAGTACTACACCTGCACCTGTCGACTACACAAGTTGTTTTGCTTCCACAAGCACATCCAATGCCAGCATCAGTAATTCTACATTTGTTTTGACATTGCAGGACATGTTTTGAAACAATTGTTTTGGATACTACAGTGAAAATGGTTAACGTTGTTAAAGCAAGGCCTCTGAACTCTCGTGTATTTTCTGCACTATGCAATGATATGGGCAGCGACCATGTAACGCTTTTACAACATACAGAAGTGCGCTGGTTATCAAGGGGCAAAGTATTGACACATTTTTTTATTTTTTTTAATTGAGAGACGAGCTTAAAGTTTTCTTTACTGACCATAATTTTCACTTGTCTGACCGCATGATGACGAGTTTCTCACACAACTAGCCTATCTGGGTGATGCTTTTTCTTGCCTGAATGATCTGAATCTAGGATCACAGGGATTCTCCGCAACTACATTCAATGTGCGGGACAAAATTGAGGCTATGATTAAGAAGTTGGAACTCTTCTCTATCTGCATTAACATGGACAACACACATCTTTCCACCATTGTATGATTCTTTGTGTGCAAATGAATTCAAGCTTACAGACAATGTCAAATGTGATATAGTGAAGCACCTGAGGGAATTGGGTGCACAATTACACAGATACGTTCCCGAAACGGATGACACAAACAACTGGATTCGTTATCCCTTTCATGCCCTGCCTCCAGTCCACTTACCGATATCTGAACAAGAGAGCCTCATCGAAATTGCAACAAGCAATTCTGTGAAAATATAATTTAATCAGAAGCCACTGCCAGAGTATCCTGCCTTGGCGAATCGCGCTGTTAAGACACTGATGCCCTTTGCAACCACGCAACTACAGTATGTGAGAGTGGATTCTCGGCCCTCACTAGCATGAAAACTAAATACAGGCACAGACTGTGTGTGGTAAATGATTTAAGACTGAGACTCCAATATAACCCAACATTGCAGAGTTATATGCATCCTTTCAATCACACCCTTCTCATTAACCTGTGCTGAGTTATTCACCATTTTCGATGAACAAATAAAGTTTTATATGTAAGATGGCTAAATAAAGAGCAAAATGATTGATTATTATTCTATTATTATTTGTGACCTGGTCCTATAAGAGCTCTTTGTCACTTATCACGAACCGAGTGGGAAGTGACAAAAACTCACAATCATTCTTATGTTTAATAAATGTATCATATAGTGTGTGTGTGTGGCAGGCTTACAATGATGGCAAAGCACAACATTTGAGAGTGCGCTGACCCTTGCTAGAGGAGGTATGCAGCTGGAGGATGAATGTTTGAAGAGGTACGGGACTATAACAAGTTTGGGAGCCACTGCTGTAGAAGAAACTTGTGAGAAAGGAGAATACATGGTATAGTAGGCTGGTAGATAGTATAGATGTTTGATGTTGATGCCAGGTTGTATTGGACCCAAGTAATGAACCACCACTCTCCAAGGCTCTCACTTCCACTTTTTTACCACCAAGACAGTGTGTGTGTGTGTGTGTGTGTATGTGTGTACACAGGTGCTTTTGTGTGCATACGTTTCTTTGGGAGTCATGGTAATGATCAGCAGACCTCTCTGAAAGAAAGGGGAGGATAAGCAAGACAATTACCAAGCAAATCAATAATTCATGTTTTGGGAATGACTGTGCACAGCAGTCACTGTGGAGTGTGCATGCCATCAGTTAATCTCTGGCAGTTAGCACTGTGTATCTATCTGTAGGCTGTTGTGTAATTGGACAACTGGGTGCTTTTAAAAGCTGCTGAGTCCTGGTATACAGTATACAGTGGAACAGAGGTAACTACCTTCAGTCAATTCCCTCTGGAATTTGAGAGCTCTCCAACATTGAGAGACTGATAGTCAATCATCATCATTATCATCATTACCACCACAACCATCACCACCATCACCACAACAACCATCACTATGATCACCACCATCACAACCATCATCATCACCACCACAACCATCACTATCATCATCATCATCATCATCATCATCATCACCACCATCACCACAACAACCATCCCCATCATCACCACCACCACAACCATCACTATCATCATCATCATCATCATCATCATCATCCCCACCACCATCATCATCACCACCACAACCATCACTATCATCATCCCCACCACCACAACCATCATCATCATCATAACCACCACCCCAACCATCATCATCATCACAACCACCACCACCCCAACCATCATCATCATCACAACCACCACAGCCATCATCATCACCACCATGGCCATCATCATCATCATCATCCCCACCACAACCATCAACATCATCATCATCCCCACCACAACCATCATCATCATCATCATATCCATCATCATCATCATCATCACCACCACAGCCATCATCATCATCATCCCCACCACCACTACAACCACCACAACCATCATCATCATCATAACCACCCCAACCATCATCATCACACACAGCCATCATTATCATCATCCATCATCCACAACCATCATCATCATCACCACCACCATCACTATCAATCATCATCACCACCACAGCCATCATCATGGTTTCTCACCACCCCAACAATCAACATCATCATCACCACCACAGCCATCCTCATCATCATCATCATCACCACCACAACCATCATCATCATCACCAAAACCAGAGATAAACCATCATCCTCATCATGGACCAACACCACAATCATCATGGATCATAACAAACACACATCGTCATCATAACTGAATCTCTACTGTGATGGGGAGTATGCAAACAGAGATACTGTTCCATGGGGAGCATAACAAACACCCTTACTGTGATGGGGAGCAAAAGAAAGAATTCATCCCACTACTGTGATGGGGACATAAAAACACACCCCACTACTGTGATGGGGAGCATAACAAACTACTGTGTGGGAAGCACAAACACCCCCACTTGTGATGGGGAGCATAACAAACACACCCCACTACTGTGATGGGGAGCATAACAAACACCCCACTACTGTGATGGGAAGCATAACAAAGATATCCCCACTACTGTAATGGGGAGCATAACAAACACACCCCACTACTGTGATGGGAAGCATAACAAACACACCCCACTACTGTGATGGGGAGCATAACAAACACACCCCACTACTGTGATGGGGAGCATAACAAACACACCCCGCTACTGTGATGGGGAGCATAACAAACACACATAACAAACACACCCCACTACTGTGATGGGGAGCATAACAAACACACCCCACTACTGTGATGGGGAGCATAACAAACACACCCCACTACTGTGATGGGAAGCATAACAAACACACCCCACTACTGTGATGGGAAGCATAACAAACACACCCCACTACTGTGATGGGGAGCATAACAAAGACACCCCCACTACTGTAATGGGAAGCATAACAAAGACACCCCCACTACTGTAATGGGGAGCATAACAAAGACACCCCCACTACTGTAATGGGAAGCATAACAAAGACACCCCCACTACTGTAATGGGGAGCATAACAAACACACCCCACTACTGTGATGGGGAGCATAACAAAGACACCCCCACTACTGTAATGGGAAGCATAACAAAGACACCCCCACTACTGTAATGGGGAGCATAACAAACACACCCCACTACTGTGATGGGAAGCATAACAAAGACACCCACTACTGTGATGGGAAGCATAACAAAGACACCCACTACTGTAATGGGAAGCATAACAAAGACACCCCACTACTGTGATGGGAAGCATAACAAACACACCCCACTACTGTGATGGGAAGCATAACAAACACACCCCACTACTGTGATGGGAAGCATAACAAACACACCCCACTACTGTGATGGGGAGCATAACAAACACCCTGCTACAGTGATGGGGAGCATAACAAACACACCCCGCTACTGTGATGGGGAGCATAACAAACACACCCCCACTACTGTGATGGGGAGCATAACAAACACACCCCACTACTGTGATGGGGAGCATAACAAACACACCCCCACTACTGTGATGGGGAGCATAACAAACACACCCCGCTACTGTGATGGGAAGCATAACAAACACACCCCGCTACTGTAATGGGGAGCATAACAAACACCCTGCTACTGTGATGGGAAGCATAACAAAGACACCCACTACTGTGATGGGAAGCATAACAAAGACACCCACTACTGTGATGGGAAGCATAACAAAGACACCCACTACTGTGATGGGAAGCATAACAAACACACCCCCACTACTGTGATGGGAAGCATAACAAAGACACCCACTACTGTGATGGGAAGCATAACAAAGACACCCACTACTGTGATGGGAAGCATAACAAACACACCCCCACTACTGTGATGGGAAGCATAACAAACACACCCCCACTACTGTGATGGGAAGCATAACAAACACACCCCACTACTGTGATGAGGAGCATAACAAAGACACCCCCACTACTGTGATGAGGAGCATAACAAAGACACCCCCACTACTGTGATGGGAAGCATAACAAAGACACCCACTACTGTGATGGGAAGCATAACAAACACCCTGCTACTGTGATGGGAAGCATAACAAAGACACCCCTACTGTGATGGGAAGCATAACAAAGACACCCACTACTGTGATGGGAAGCATAACAAAGGGATGGGAAGCATAACAAACACCCTGCTACTGTGATGGGAAGCATAACAAAGACACCCCCACTACTGTGATGGGAGCATAACAAAGACACCCCCACCACTACTGTGATGGGAGCATAACAAACACACCCCACTACTGTGATGGGGAGCATAACAAAGACACCCCACTACTGTGATGGGGAGCATAACAAAGACATCCCCACCACTACTGTGATGGGGAGCATAACAAAGACATCCCCACCACTACTGTGATGGGGAGCATAACAAACACACCCCACTACTGTAATGGGGAACATAACACACTTGCACACGTGCATGCAGGCAAGCACACACACAAACACACACACACATATGCACACACTGGTAACTGTAAAAAGTATATGCTTTACACCAGGTTACCCATTATGGATGGTAACTATATAATCAATGTAGCTTTACTCCTGTCAGGGGAATTTAGCAAAACAAGGTTGCTATACTCATGTCAGGAGAATTTAGCAAAACAAGGTTGCTATACTCCTGTCAGGAGAATTTAGCCAGGAGAATTTAGCCTATTTGCAACTCACTCACCTCCTTATTGCCTTTCCATGTGCTTTGTCATTTGTTGCACTTGCATTATGTAACGTCTATGAATCACATGATTATGAAGGCATAGGTGTATGAAAATGCAGTCTTTGTGATGTAATAGTCTATTAATGTTAAGTATTAAGTAATGCTTTATGTTTTGTGTGGACCCCAGGAAGAGTAGCTGCTGCTTAAGAAGTAGCTCATGGGGATCCTAATAAAATACTCATTCACATGCAAACACATATACCAGCGTTTCAGGAAACTGTGGCGCTGGACATTTGACTGGCAACATATTCATTTACCAGACATTTGAGAAATGTACCGGAATCATATGCATTGGGTGCTCAGAATGACAGAAATCACATTGAGAATATGGTAATTGATATTAACAGAACATGCAAGTCAAGGATGCAACAATGTGCACTTTTTAACATAGAATAACTGTTCACATTTACTTTTCCTCAGCCAACGAGATGAGTAACGAACAGCAAAATCACTCGCCTATGTCAATCTACTATAGTAGAAAAGTTTAGGCTGCCTATTCTATTGGTCAGTGTGTTGAGAAACACATAGCCTATTCCAAACAGACTCTGGGACAGTTGTGGGATCATATATCCCAAATTCATACAACCATTAGGCCTCGGCTACATAAAAAAAACATTGAAAAACGACCTCCCTCTAGAGGTCAGACTTTCCAACCTGAAGATCACTGACGTCATGATTTCCAGGAGTTCCCAGTTGTCTTGAAAGCACCACAAGATGCTGCAGAAGCAGCTCATGTGCTGTTACAGATTTTCCACTCAATGGCTCTGTATATGTATGCCATAGCTATGTGATAAATAAGATAAAAAAATAAGATAAAGAATATATGCCAATTTAATTCCACTAAATTATGCAAAATTGACCTATAGACCGATAAACATGACCAGTCAAATGTATTTATATTGAATGTAATTTCCATCAATAAACAGGCAATTTTTTTTCTGAAAACCCTGACACACACACACACACACACACACACACACACACACACACACACACACACACACACACACACACACACACACACACACACACACACACACACACACACACACACACACACACACACACACACACACAATCTATAAGGTTTTGTAATCCATTATCCCATTCCTCCCACAAAATACCTTTCCACAGCTTGTGCTGACTCCAGGTATTGTTCTACTAATTAACTGCCAATTTGACAGTTATTCAGAGTGTGGCTTTCTTCTTCTGTGTGAATGCAGATCATATGTTCTCTTGCGTGATATTTGCAGGGTAAATATCAGAGGATATGGTTGTAGCCTAGCTACCATGGAGATGAGAGAAATCTCTGGAACACTCTGTGGGGTAACCCTGGAGATAGAGCACTTGGGCTTTGATCTAAGCGTAGAGTCAACAGCTACAGCTTCCAAGGCTAATAAAGGTCTTTTGTAATCAATGTTCCCATAATATTTGTGTCCCAAAGTGCTCCATTAACATTGCGTGAAACATTGTACAACAGGTGGATAACAAAGAGGAGGTACAGACACAGCAGTGTTAATACATTCTGGTCCACATGACCCACATGGTGTGCATGATGTTATATCAGCCAAGCTCTCTTAGCTCAAGGTGAAACAGATGTGTTAGAACTGATCTTCCAAGATGGCGTAGCAGTGGGATGTCTGTTTTCGATTGTCGATTGTCTTGTCCCGTCCCTTGTATATATTGTTTTTTCTTCGTATATTTGTAATATTTTTCATCTCATTTTCAATCTATGGACTGAGCATACTCTCCTGCAACGCTCCTCACCCAATGTGTTATGGATCTGCTATTTTTTACACTTTAGAACCGGAACCCCCTTCAGAAGCTAGCCAGCTAACTAGCTACTAGCTAGTAGTCAGTTAACCAGTGCTAGCGGTCATCACCGTTAACTCGGACATCTGCCAGCCTCAGCACGGTCAACTCCAGCCAGCCTGCACAGTGCGATATCAACCCAGAGCATGCCGGACTGCTTTTCTGTACCACATCTCCAGATTCCTACCGCAAGCTCTGAACCTTTACTCCGGATCATCGCAGCTAGCTAGATGCTATCCGAATGGTTACTCCTGTCTAACGTCTCTGTTCCGAAGCAAGCACCAGTTAGCCTCCTGCCTAGCCGAAGAGATCCATCAAGCACTTCCTGGGCTTCAATTTTTTGCCAATTGGCCTGGACCCTTTGCTGCCGACACAGAACCCAGCCGATCCATCACGACTGGTCTGCCAACGTAATCGTCTGAGGGGGTTTCAACAGGCTCTGCCGTTGCGACATCTCCCTGAGACCCATCTGCTAGCCTGCTGCTAGCCCCGGCCTCCTAGCCCCGGCCTGCTAGCTGTCTGAATCGCCGTGCCTCCAGCTCGCCTAGCTACTCACTGGACCCTATGATCACTTGGCTACACATGCCTCTCCCTAATGTCAATATGCCTTGTCTATTGCTGTTTTGGCTCAATATGCCTTTACTAGCCCTTATGTTCCACCCCCCACATATGAGGCATAAATGGTGCCTCTAGAGACAAAACCTCTCTCATCATCACTCAATGCCTAGGCTTACCTCCACCGTACTCACATCCTAACATAACCTTGTCTGTACATTATGCCTTGAATCTATTCTTCCACGCCCAGAAACCTGCTCCTTTTACTGTCTGTTCTGAACGCACTAGACAACCAGTTCTTTAGCCTTTAGCCATACCCTTATGCTACTCCTCCTCTGTTCCTCTTCTGATGTAGAGGTTAACCCAGGCCCTGCAGCCCCCAGCACCACTCCAATTCCTCAGGCACTCTCATTTGTTGACTTCTGTAACCGTAAAAGCATTGGTTTCATGAATGTAAAAATTAGAAGCCTCCTCCCTAAATTTGTTTAATCCACTGCTCTAGCACAATCCGCCAACCCAGATGTCCTAGTCGTGTCTGAATACTGTCTTAGGAAGGCCACCAAAAATCCTGAAATGTCCATCCCTAACTATAACATTTTCCGACAGGATAGAACTGCAAAGGGGCGGAGTTGCAATCTACAGCAGAGATAGCCTGCAGAGTTCTGTCATACTATCCAGGTCTGTGCCCGAACAATTCAAGCTTCTACTTTAAATATCCACCTTTCCAGAAACAAGTCTCTCGCCGCTTGTTATAGACCCCCCACAGCCCCCAGCTGTGCCCTGGACACCATATGTGAATTGATCGCTCCCTTCTTTCTTCAGAGTTCGTACTGTTAAGTGACTTAAACTGGGACATGCTTAACATCCCGGCTGTCCTACAATCTAAATTAGATGCCCTCAATCACACACAAATTATCAAGGAACCTACCAGGTACAACCCTAAATCTGTAACCATGGGAACCCTCTTAGATATAATTCTGCCCAACCTGCCCTCTAAATACACCTCTGCTATCTTCAACCAGGATCTCAGCAATCACTGCCTCAACGTCTGCGTGCGTAATGGGTCAGCGGTCAAATGACCACCCCCCATCACTGTCAAACGCTCCTTAAAACACTTCAGTGAGCACGCCATTCCAATCGACCTGGCCCGGGTATCCTGGAAGGATATTGACCTCATCCTGTCAGTAGAGGATGCTTAGTTGCTCTTCAAAAGTGCTTTCCTCTCCATCTTAAATAAGCATGCCCCATTCAAAAAAATGTGGAACTAAAAACAGATATAGCCCTTGGTTCACCCCAGATTTGACTGCCCTTGACCAGCACAAAAACATCCTGTGGAGTTCTGCATTAGCCTTGAATAGCCCCCGCGATATGTAACTTTTCAGGGAAGTCAGGAATCAATATACTCAGTCAGTTAGGAAAGCTAAGGCTAGCTTTTTCAAACAGAATTTTGCTTCCTGTAGTACTAATTCCAAAATGTTTTGGGACACTGTAAAGTCCATGGAGAATACGAGCATCTCCTCCCAGCTGCACACTGCACTGAGGATAGGAAACATTGTCACCACTGATAAATCCATGATAATCGATCATTTCAATGAGCATTTTTCCATACATCTCAGCACCCCCAGCAGCAACTTGTCTAAATGCCCCCTTCACCCAAATCCAGACAGCTGATGTTCTGAAAGAACTGCAAAATATGTATCCCTACAAATCAGCTGGGCTAGACAATCTGGACTCTCTTTTTCTAAAATTATCCACCGAAATTGTTGCAACCCCTATTACTAGCCTATTCAACCTCTCTTTCTTATCGTTTGAGAGCCCCAAAGATTGGTCATCCCCCTCTCCTAAGGGGGACACACTCTAGACCCAAACTGTTATAGACCTATATCCATCCTGCTCTGCCTTTCTAAAATCTCAGAAAGCCAAGTTAATAAACAGATCACCAACCATTTCAAATCCCACCGTACCTTCTCCACCATGCAATCTGGTTTCCCAGCTGGTCATGGGTGCACCTCAGCCACGCTCAAGTTCCTAAATTATATCAAAACCTCCATCGATAAAAAACAATACTGTGCAGCCGTCTGGCCAAGGCTTTCGACTCTGTCAATCACCGCATTCTTATCAGCAGACTCAATAGCCTTGGTTTCTGAAATGACTGCCTCACCTGGTTTACCAACTACTTCTCAGATAGAGTTCAGTGTGTCAAATTGGAGGGCCTGTTGTCCAGACCTCTGGCCGTCTCTGGGGTGCCACAGGGTTCAATTCTCGGGCCGACTCTTTTCTCTGTATATTTCAATGATGTTGCTCTTGCTGCTGGTTATTCTCTGATCCACCTCAACGCAGATGACATCATTCTGTATACATCTGGCCCTTCTTTGGACACTGTGCTTACAAACTTCCAAACAAGCTTCAACGCCATACAACACTCCTTCCGTAGCCTCCAACTGTTTTTAAATGCTAGTAAAACTAAGTGGATGCTCTTCAACCGATTGCTGCCCGCACCCTCCCGCCCGACTAGCATCACTACTCTGGACGGTTCTGACCTAGAATATGTTGACTACAAATACCTAGGCTCCGGGATTCTTCCGATGGCATTGAGGAGTACACCACATCAGTCACTGGCTTTATCAATAAGTGCATCGAAGACGTCGTCCCCACAGTGACTGTATGTACATACCCCAACCAAACGCCATGGATTACAGGCAACATTCACACTGAGCTAAAGAGTATAGCTGCCGCTTTCAAGGTGCGGGAGTCTAACCCGGAAGAAATCTTGCTTTCAAGAAAATCAAGAAATCCTGCTATGCCCTGCGACTAACCATCAAACAGGCAAAGCGTCAATACAGGGCTAAGATTGAATCATACTACACCGGCTCCGAAGCTCGTCTTATGTGGCAGGGCTTGCCAGACTACAGACTACAAAGGGAAGCACAGCTGCAAGCTGCCCAGTGACACAAGCCTACCAGACGAGCTAAATCACTTCTATACTCGCGTCGATGCAAGCAACACTGAGGCATGCATGAGAGCATCAGCTGTTCCGGACGACTGTGTGATCACGCTCTCCGTAGCCGACGTGAGTAAGACCTTTAAATAGGTCAACATACACAAGGCTGTGGGACCAGATGGATTTCCAGGATGTGTGCTCCGGGCATGTGCTGACCAACTGGCAGGTGTCTTCACTGACATTTTCAACATGTCCCTGATTGAGTCTGTAATACCAACATGTTTCAAGTCCCTGTGCCCAAGAACACAAATGCAACATGCCTAAATGACTACAGACCCGTAGCACTCACGTCCGTAGCCATGAAGTGCTTTAAAAGGTTGGGCATGGCTCACATCAACACCATTATCCCAGAAACCCTAGACCAACTCCAATTTGCATACCGCCCAAACAGATCCACAGATGATGCAATCTATATTGCACTCCACACTTCCCTTTCCCACCTGGACAAAAGGAAGACTTATGTAAGAATGCTATTCTTTGACTACAGCTCAGCGTTCAATACCATAGTGCCCTCAAAGCTCATCATTAAGCTAAGGATCCTGGAACTAAACACCTCCCTCTGCAACTGGATCCTGGACTTCCTGACGGGCCGCCCCGAGGTGCTGAAGGTAGGTAGCAACACATCTGCCACGCTGATCCTCAACACTGGAACTCCCCAGGGGTGCGTGCTCAGGCCCCTCCTGTACTCCCTGTTTGCCCACGACTGGCATGACTCCAACACCATCATTAAGTTTTCGGTTTCCTATTTCGCAAACAAAGCCTCCTTCACTCATGCTGCCAAACATACCACCGTAAAACTGACTATCCTTCCGATCCTTGACTTCAGCAATGTCATTTACAAAAATGTTTTTTTTAACCTCTATTTAACTAGGCAAGTCAGTTAAGAACAAATTCTTATTTTCAATGACGGCCTAGGAACAGTGGGTTAACTGCCTGTTCAGGGGCAGAACGACAAATTTGTACCTTGTCAGCTCAGGGATATGAACTTGCAACCTTTTGGTTACCAGTCCAATGCTCTAACCACTAAGCTACCCTGTCTCCCCCCAAAAAATAGCCCCCAACACTCTACTCAGCAAACTGGATGTAGTCTATCGCAGTGCCATACGTTTTGTCACCAAAGCCCACTGGCTCCAGGTCATCTATAAGTCTTTGTTAGGTAAAGCCCCACCTTATCTCAGCTCACTGGTTACTGTAGCAACACCCACCCGTAGCACGTGTTCCATCAGGTATATTTCACTGGTCATCCCCAAAGCTAACACTTCCTTTGGCTGCATTTCCTTCCAGTTCTCTGCTGCCAATGACTGGAACAAATTGCAAAAATCTCTGAAGCTGGAGTCTTATATCTTCTGCTCTAACTTTAAGCATCAGCTGTCAGAGCAGCTTACCGATCACTGTACCTGTACACAGCCAATCTGTAAATAGCCCACCCGACTACCTCATCCCAACATTATTGCTTACCCTTTCGCACCCCAGTATCTCTACTTGCACATCATCATCTGCACATCTGTCACTCCAGTATTAATGCTAAATTGTAATTATTTTCACCTTTAGGGCCTATTTATAGCTTACCTCCCTACTCTTCTACATTTGCACACACTGTACATAGATTTTTCTATTTTTATTTTATTTTGTGTTATTGATTGTACGTTTGTTTATGTGTAACTTTTTTGTTGCACTGCTTTGCTTTATCTTGGCCAGGTCGCAGTTGTAAATTAGAACTTGTTCTCAACTGGCCTACCTGGTTAAATAAAGGTGAAATAAAATTAAAATAAATTAAAAACCAGAGTGCACCAAAAGACAAAACAACCCCTGGGAACACTGCTTTACACTGATTGCAGTTCTGTTGTAACTGAGTGCACTTAGCTCTGAGCAGTAGCTCTAAACTGATCTAAGTTCAGAGTTTAGTAAGGATGTTGAACTGTGAGCAGTAGAATTCTGCTGAAGCGAAGGATAAACCTCAGTCAGAGCAGCGTTGGCGTGTGTTAAACCTCTGGGATCAGCCTGTCAGATCTACACTGCCTGACTGAAGACAGGGAGATGAGACGCACACACACACACACACACACAGTTTAGTTTAGAGAGCATGTATCTCCAGTACCAGTCAAAAGTTTGGACACACATACTCATTCAAGGGTTTTTCTTTATTTCGACTATTTTCTACCTCCCCCTCCAACTCCGATGACTCAGACAATGTCAGTCTCACAGGGCTTAGACTCACCAACACACGGTTACAGGTGGAAATGAACAATGTTCAAATCAATGGGAAAACTGCATAAATGCATAGATGATAAACAAGTCAAGTACTTTCCTTGGAGTTAGTCCACTTTGATGGAGTCCTATCAGATGAGATTGTTGATAATAATACTGTATTACAGCAGCAGGGGGTATGATTCATTACTATGGCCTTTGTTTCCTCATGCTAATTGCATAAGCACATAGATAAGGGGCTTCAGTTTACAGCTTACAAAACCCTTGCGTTGTGTGTGTGTGTGCACGCGTGTCTCTCTCTCTCTCTCTTACTCTCTGTGTGCATGTGTGTGTGCGCATGTGCCTCTCTGTGTGCGTGTGTGCGTCCCTGTGTGCGTGTGCGTGTCTCTGTGCAGTATGTGTGTGTGCATGCATTGTCTTTGAATGTGTGTTTATGTAAAAGTGTGTCACACACGTACACATGGATTCTGTATTGTAGATATGTGATAGTAGAATAGTGACCTGAGGGAACACACTTAATGTGTTGTGTAAAGTGTTATGAAATGTAATGTCATGTAATATTTAAATTGTATATAACTGCCTTGATGTTGCTGGACCAGAAAGAGTAGCTGCTGCCTTGACAGGAACTAATGAGGATCCTAAATAAACCCCAGGAAGAGTAGATGCTGCCCTGGCAGGAACTAATGGAGATCCTTAATAAACCCCAGGAAGAGTAGCTGCTGCCTTGGCAAGGACTAATGGAGATCCTTAATAAACCACAGATATAGAGTAGCTGCTGCCTTGGCAGGAAATAAACCACAGGAAGAGTAGCTGCTGCCTTGGCAGGAAATAAACCACAGGAAGAATAGCTGCTGCCTTGACAGGAAATAAACCACAGGAAGAGTAGCTGCTGCCTTGGCAGGAAATAAACCACAGGAAGAGTAGCTGCTGCCTTGGCAGGAAATAAACCACAGGAAGAGTAGCTGCTGCCTTGGCAGGAAATAAACCACAGGAAGAGTAGCTGCTGCCTTGGCAGGAACTAATGGGGATCCTTAATAAATATAAATACAAATACACTGTCTAGGGCAATATTATTCCCACCTCTCTTTGCTCCATCCTATGATTCCATCTGAAGTGTGGATTATCTGCGCTAATCTGGAGAGATTAGAAATCTGTGGCACATGTTTAATGAGATTACAGAATGATATCACCCTTAGTGTCTCACAGGGGCAGATAAGAGGACACCCGCAGTGCTGGACTGGCTCCTCCATGCCTCCAGACAACTCTCATCCATCCTGATCCACACACACACACACACACACACACACACACACACACACACACACACACACACACACACACACACACACACACACACACACACACACACACACACACACACACACACACACACACACACACACACACACGCAGGCAGGCAGGCAGGCAGGCAGGCAGGCAGGCAGACAGACACAAGCAGCAGAACTCTAATAGCCCTTTGATCTAAGCTGCTGACTAGGAAGGAAACCAATACAGGGAGAGGGGGATAAATGTCAGGGTGTCTGTCTATTCTGGAAAGGCAGAACTAATACACAGGGACTGTTGAGAAAATTGTAAACACTTTTTAGCTTAAATGAATGGATTATGCTGTCAGTGTGGTGAATAGACCTGAACTGATGCAACAGGTGTGGCTATTCCTGGTCAATAGGCTATTGACAGTTTGTTGAGCATCTATTGGTGGTAATTACACATACAACAATATACCTCCCTGAATTTAGAACACACTCTCTCCATCTTATGTGTCACACAGACTAATGGAGATGCTGAGAGCCCGATGGAGAACTCAGCATTTTAACACTAGAACCGCCAAGACGGTCAATCTGACCGTTTTAAATTTTGTTGAAACTTCACTTCAATAAAACCTTGAACCCACATGTCCCTGACTTTTCCTAAATATGTATATTTACACTCTAGCAGTACTTTAAAATAAATAAAAAACACAAACTTGAGCATTTATTCCTCAAAGCGCCATGAGGATCAAAATGTCCATATGCATATTTAACAGTAGCCACCAGTCTAATAAATCCATTTACTATACACAATCATAAAGAAATCCATTAATATTTAATTTAAGAAGGTCATAAAAAACAAGACACTAAGGCAATTTACTTCAAAAGAAAATAATATCATGTATCAGTTATATTTATCTGTGTGTAGGAGCCGAGGCTACAGTATATCGTTTGGCTGAGCCATGCCCATGAAGTCAACTTGTTCATTTAGCAGACATCACACGCTTATATTCCCCTGCCATACCACAGTCAACCACATATATTTTACAGTAAGAATATAATGGAATATAACAGAAAATACAGTGCCTTGCGAAAGTATTCGGCCCCCTTGAACTTTGCGACCTTTTGTCACATTTCAGGCTTCAAACATAAAGATATAAAACTGTATTTTTTTGTGAAGAATCAACAACAAGTGGGACACAATCATGAAGTGGAACGACATTTATTGGATATTTCAAACTTTTTTAACAAATCAAAAACTGAAAAATTGGGCGTGCAAAATTATTCAGCCCCCTTAAGTTAATACTTTGTAGCGCCACCTTTTGCTGCGATTACAGCTGTAAGTCGCTTGGGGTATGTCTCTATCAGTTTTGCACATCGAGAGACTGAAATTTTTCCCATTCCTCCTTGCAAAACAGCTCGAGCTCAGTGAGGTTGGATGGAGAGAATTTGTGAACAGCAGTTTTCAGTTCTTTCCACAGATTCTCGATTGGATTCAGGTCTGAACTTTGACTTGGCCATTCTAACACCTGGATATGTTTATTTTTGAACCATTCCATTGTAGATTTTGCTTTATGTTTTGGATCATTGTCTTGTTGGAAGACAAATCTCCGTCCCAGTCTCAGGTCTTTTGCAGACTCCATCAGGTTTTCTTCCAGAATGGTCCTGTATTTGGCTCCATCCATCTTCCCATCAATTTTCAACCATCTTCCCTGTCCCTGCTGAAGAAAAGCAGGCCCAAACCATGATGCTGCCACCACCATGTTTGACAGTGGGGACAGTGGGGATGGTGTGTTTGTTGCTTTTCGCCAAACATAACGTTTTGCATTGTTGCCAAAAAGTTCAATTTTGGTTTCATCTGACCAGAGCACCTTCTTCCACATGTTTGGTGTGTCTCCCAGGTGGCTTGTGGCAAACTTTAAACAACACTTTTTATGGATATCTTTAAGAAATGGCTTTCTTCTTGCCACTTCCATAAAGGCCAGATTTGTGCAATATACGACTGATCGTTGTCCTATGGACAGAGTCTCCCACCTCAGCTGTAGATCTCTGCAGTTCATCCAGAGTGATCATGGGCCTCTTGGCTGCATCTCTGATCAGTCTTCTCCTTGTATGAGCTGAAAGTTTAGAGGGACGGCCAGGTCTTGGTAGATTTGCAGTGGTCTGATACTCCTTCCATTTCAATATTATCGCTTGCACAGTGCTCCTTGGGATGTTTAAAGCTTGGGAAATCTTTTTGTATCCAAATCCGGCTTTAAACTTCTTCACAAGAGTATCTCGGACCTGCCTGGTGTGTTCCTTGTTCTTCATGATGCTCTCTGCGCTTTTAACGGACCTCTGAGACTATCACAGTGCAGGTGCATTTATACGGAGACTTGATTACACACAGGTGGATTGTATTTATCATCATTAGTCATTTAGGTCAACATTGGAACATTCAGAGATCCTCACTGAACTTCTGGAGAGAGTTTGCTGCACTGAAAGTAAAGGGGCTGAATAATTTTGCACGCCCAATTTTCAGTTTTTGATTTGTGTAAAAAAGTTTGAAATATCCAATAAATGTCGTTCCACTTCATGATTGTGTCCCACTTGTTGTTGATTCTTCACAAAAAAATACAGTTTTATATCTTTATGTTTGAAGCCTGAAATGTGGCAAGAGGTCGCAAAGTTCAAGGGGGCCGAATACTTTCGCAAGGCACTGTATATTTGTCCCAAATGGCTATTGCTGATTGCCACCAGTACTCACATGAGGAACACATGGGAAGAGTTGTATTTTCTACTATTGCTGATTGCCGCCAGTACTCACATGAGGAACACGTGGGAAGAGTTGTATTTTCTACTATTGCTGATTGCCGCCAGTACTCACATGAGGAACACGTGGGAAGACTTGTATTTTCTACCATTTGTTGTTTGTTTGCATAACTAGGTAAACTAGAAACCTTTGCGATACCCTAACAGAAAGAGTAGATTCAATAAAAACATCAGGTCTGCACGGACCTCTGTAGGATTATATGAAAAAATGCTGGTCATCAGCCCCTTCATTTTCAATTGATAATATTGTCTCCCATCAGACTATTGTACATTTAATCTTGTCTTTAGGCCACATCTATTAGTATATGCTGGAAATGAGTTTCCATATATTTTAAGTGTAGTTTGGATACGTCATTTAGCTGTGCAGGCAACTATTTTCTTATGTCAGAAAATACAATAATGTCTATTTTAAAACCTATTTACAGTCTACAGTGCCTTGCGAAAGTATTCGGCCCCCTTGAACTTTGCAACCTTTTGCCACATTTCAGGTTTCAAACATAAAGATATAAAACTGTATGTACTCCTTGTTCTTCATGATGCTCTCTGCGCTTTTAACGGACCTCTGAGACTATCACAGTGCAGGTGCATTTATACGGAGACTTGATTACACACAGGTGGATTGTATTTATCATTATTAGTCATTTAGGTCAACATTGGATCATTCAGAGATCCTCACTGAACTTCTGGAGAGAGTTTGCTGCACTGAAAGTAAAGGGGCTGAATAATTTTGCACGCCCAATTTTTCAGTTTTTGATTTGTTAAAAAGTTTGAAATATCCAATAAATGTCATTCCACTTCATGATTGTGTCCCACTTGTTGTTGATTCTTCACAAAAAAATACAGTTTTATATCTTTATGTTTGAAGCCTGAAATGTGGCAAAAGGTCGCAAAGTTCAAGGGGGCCGAATACTTTCGCACGGCACTGTATGTACTTCTGGATAAATCAATACATTTTCTGACTGACTTGTTATCCGGAGGTTTCTTATGACTTATTTTAACATAATCAATGCATTTATTTAGCAATGTATTATTTATTATGGAATTATTACACAACTGAAATATCAACAGTCAGAATGACCATCATGGCCATTCTGGTAGTTATGGAATTCCAGTGCTCTGAGTGTTGTTAAGGCTCTATTCACCTCCAGTCAGACCTTGCAGACATGATATCCATGGCCATTCGGGTAGTTATGGAATTCCAGTGCTCTGAGTGTTGTTAAGGCTCTATTCACCTCCAGTCAGACCTTGCAGACATGATATCCATGGCCATTCTCTTGGATGCAGTAGACCATAGCCTCTCAGATATCAGCTATGAAGAGACGGAGAGGAGGGTATGTCAACCCTGATAACCTGCTTTAATCCATTTCATACACTACATGACCAAAAGCATGTGGACACCTGCTCGTCCAACATCTCATTTCAAAATCATGGGCATTAACATGGAGTTGGTCCGTCCTCTGCTGCTATATCAGCCTCCACTCTTCCAGGAAGGCTTTCCACTAGATGTTGGAACATTGCTGCAGGGACTTCCATTCATCCACAAGAGGATTATTAAGGTCGGGCACTGATGTTGGGTGATTGGGCCTTGCTCGCAGTTGGTGTTCAAATCAAATCAAATTGTATTTGTATCATGCGCCAATTAAAACATGTGTAGATCGTACCGTGAAATGCTTATTTACAAGCCCTTAACCAACAATCCAGTTCAAGATATAGAGATATAGAGTTAAGAAAATATTTACTAAATAAACTAACGTAAAAAATAAAATAAAAAAATAACACAAGAAAATGACATAACAATAACGAGGCTCCAGGGGGTACAGGATCCTTAGCTTAATGATGAGCTTTGAGGGCACTATGGTATTGAACGCTGAGCTGTAGTCAATGAATAGCATTCTCACATAAGTGTTCCTTTTGTCCAGGTGGGAAAGGGCAGTGTGGAATACAATAGAGATTGCATCATCTGTGGATCTGTTTGGGCGGTATGCAAATTGGAGTGGGTCTAGGGTTTCTGGGATAATGGTGTTGATGTGAGCCATGCCCAACCTTTTAAAGCACTTCATGGCTACGGACGTGAGTGCTACGGGTCTGTAGTCATTTAGGCATGTTGCCTTTGTGTTCTTGGGCACAGGGACTTGAAACATGTTGGTATTACAGACTCAATCAGGGACATGTTGAAAATTTCAGTGAAGACACCTGCCAGTAGGTCAGCACATGCCCGGAGCACACGTCCTGGTAATCCGTCTGGTCCCGCAGCCTTGTGTATGTTGACCTGTTTAAAGGTCTTACTCACGTCGGCTATGGAGAGCATGATCACAAAGTCGTCCGGAACAGCTGATGCTCTCATGCATGCCTCAGTGTTGCTTGCCTCGAAGGGAGCATAGAAGTGATTTAGCTTGTCTGGTAGGCTCGTGTCACTGGGCAGCTCGTGGCTGTGCTGTAGTCTGTAATAGTTTGCAAGCCCTGCCACATAAGACGAGCGTCGGAGCTGGTGTAGTATGATTCACTCTTCGCCCTGTGTTGATGCTTTGCCTGTTTGATGGTTCGTCACAGGGCATAGGAGGATTTCTTGTAGGCTTCCGGGTTAGAGTCTTGAAAGTGGCAGCTGTACCCTTTAGCTCGGTGCAAATGTTGCCTGTAATCCATGGCTTCTGGTTGGGGTGTGTACGTACAGTCACTGTGGGGACGACGTCCTTGATGCACTTATTGATAAAGCCATGACTGATGTAGTGTACTCCTCAATGTCATCGGAAGAATCCCGGAACATGTTGCAGTCTGTGATAGCAAACCAGTCTGGTAGTTTAGCATCTGCTTCATCTGACCACTTTTTTATTTCATTTTTGCTTGTAAGCAGGAATCAGGAGGATAGAGTTGTGGTCGGATTTACCAAATGGAGGGTGAGGAAGAGCTTTGTATGTGTCTCTATTTTGAGTACTGGTGATCTAGAATTTTCTTTCACTCTTTTGCACATTTAACATGTTTTGAATTTTTTTTACTTTACCCCCTTTTCTCCCCAATTTTGTGGTATCCAATTGTTAGTAGTTAATATCTTGTCTCATCGCTACAACTCCCGTACGGGCTCGGGAGAGACGAAGGTCAAAAGCCATGCGTCCTCCGAAACACAACCCAACCAAGCTGCGCTGCTTCTTAACACAGCGCGCATTCAACCCGGAAGCCAGCCGCACCAATGTGTCGGAGGAAACACAGTGCACCTGGCGACCTGGTTAGCTGTGCCTGGCAGCTGCGCCCGGCCCGTCACAGGAGTCTCTAGTGCGCAATGAGACAAGGACATCCCTACCGGCCAAACCCTCTGTAACCTGGATGATGCTATGCCAATTGTGCATCGCCCCACGGACCTCCCGGTCACGGCCGGCTGCGACAGAGCCTGGGTGCACAGCTAACACTGTGATGCAGTGCCCTAGACCACTGCATCACCCGGGAGGCTGCACATTTAACATGTTGATAGATATTTGAAACAACTGATTTAAGTTTCCCTGCATTAAAGTCTCCGGCCACTAGGAGCGCCGCCTCTGGGTGAGTGGTTTCCTGTTTGCTTATTTCCACAGCTTATTTATACAGCTGACTGAGTGCGGGCTTAGTGCCAGCATCTGTCTGTGGTGGTAAATAAACAGACACGAAAAGTATAGCTGGAAACTTACTAGGCATGTAGTGTGGTCTGCAATTTATCACAATATACTCTACTTCAGGCGAGCAAAATCTAGAGACTTCCTTAGATTTCGTGCACCAGCTGTTGTTTACAAATATGCACATATTTCCAATATTCCACTTCTTGTTGGCAGCTGGAAATGAACAGGTGGGCATGGATAGTATAATTAAATGTAGAATACTTAACTAAGATAATTCTGAGTGCATTAAGATGTTGATTGATGATTTATTTTTTAATAATCATCCCAATGTGGAGTCCGCATACAATACAAGACACTGCAATAACCTTCACCTTCCTCACTGACACACCTCACATAGAGAATTGACTATCAGATACAGAGGTACCATACTCTGGAATTCATATCTTCACATTGACAAAATATCCTTATCCCTTAATAACTAGGAGTCAGCCTGATGAACCAAACTACCCAGTAGTAGACTAGGGGTCAGCCTGATGAACCAAACTACCCAGTAGTAGACTAGGGGTCAGCCTGATGAACCAAACTACCCAGTAGTAGACTAGGGGTCAGCCTGATGAACCAAACTACCCAGTAGTAGACTAGGGGTCAGCCTGATGAACCAAACTACCCAGTAGTAGACTAGGGGTCAGCCTGATGAACCAAACAGCCCAGTAGTAGACTAGAGGTCAGCCTGATGAACCAAACTACCCAGTAGTAGGCTAGGGGTCAGCCTGATGAACCAAACAGCCCAGTAGTAGACTAGGGGTCAGCCTGATGAACCAAACTACCCAGTAGTAGACTAGGAGTCAGCATGATGAACCAAACTACCCAGTAGTAGACTAGGGGTCAGCATGATGAACCAAACTACCCAGTAGTAGACTAGGGGTCAGTCTGATGAACCAAACTACCCAGTAGTAGGCTAGGGGTCAGCCTGATGAACCAAACTACCCAGTAGTAGACTAGGGGTCAGCCTGATGAACCAAACAGCCCAGTAGTAGACTAGGGGTCAGTCTGATGAACCAAACTACCCAGTAGTAGACTAGGGGTCAGCCTGATGAACCAAACTACCCAGTAGAAGACTAGGGGTCAGCCTGATGAAACAAACTACCCAGTAGTAGACTAGGGGTCAGCCTGATGAACCAAACTACCCAGTAGTAGACTAGGGGTCAGCCTGATGAACCAAACTACCCAGTAGTAGACTAGGGGTCAGCCTGATGAACCAAACTACCCAGTAGTAGACTAAGGGTCAGCCTGATGAACCAAACTACCCAGTAGTAGACTAGGGGTCAGCCTGATGAACCAAACTACCCAGTAGTAGACTAGGGGTCAGCCTGATGAACCAAACTACCCAGTAGTAGACTAGGGTCAGCCTGATGAACCAAACTACCCAGTAGTAGACTAGGGGTCAGCCTGATGAACCAAACTACCCAGTAGTAGACTAAGGGTCAGCCTGATGAACCAAACTACCCAGTAGTAGACTAAGGGTCAGCCTGATGAACCAAACTACCCAGTAGTAGACTAGGGGTCAGCCTGATGAACCAAACTACCCAGTAGTAGACTAGGGGTCAGCCTGATGAACCAAACTACCCAGTAGTAGACTAAGGGTCAGCCTGATGAACCAAACTACCCAGTAGTAGACTAGGGGTCAGCCTGATGAACCAAACAGCCCAATAGTAGACTAAGGGTCAGCCTGATGAACCAAACTACCCAGTAGTAGACTAGGGGTCAGCCTGATGAACCAAACTACCCAGTAGTAGACTAGGGGTCAGCCTGATGAACCAAACTACCCAGTAGTAGACTAGGGGTCAGCCTGATGAACCAAACTACCCAGTAGTAGACTAGGGGTCAGCCTGATGAACCAAACTACCCAGTAGTAGACTAGGGGTCAGCCTGATGAACCAAACTACCCAGTAGTAGACTAGGGGTCAGCCTGATGAACCAAACTATCCAGTAGTCTCCTCCTCCTCTAACCCCCAATCTCACACACACACATACACACACACACATACACACACACACAATCAAATATGTTTTTTGTTGTATACTGAGTATATAATTTACAATTATAATGGATATGCTTTGTTTAACTGATAGAACAAACTTTTTTTTGCACTTATATATATTGTATATTGGTTTTCATATCAGCCCTGTTGGATTTCCAACCTTACCTGCACACCGTTCTTACCTGTTTTTTATCTGCACTGTCACTTGTTCACTTAGGTGCAAATTAATACAACCAAAAAAACAACATTCATAATGATCAGTCATCAACATACTGTACAGACGTTCAAACACACACACCAAGCATGAGGCACACACATGGGTCGGATAGAGTGTCACATCAGTCATCAACATACTGTACAGACGTTCAAACACACACACCAAGCATGAGGCACACACATGGGTCGGATAGAGTGTCACATCAGTCATCAACATACTGTACAGACGTTCAAACACACACACCAAGCATGAGGCACACACATGGGTCGGATAGAGTGTCACATCAGTCATCAACATACTGTACAGACGTTCAAACACACACACCAAGCATGAGGCACACACATGGGTCGGATAGAGTGTCACATCAGTCATCAACATACTGTACAGACGTTCAAACACACACACCAAGCATGAGGCACACACATGGGTCGGATAGAGTGTCACATCAGTCATCAACATACTGTACAGACGTTCAAACACACACACCAAGCATGAGGCACACACATGGGTCGGATAGAGTGTCACATCAGTCATCAACATACTGTACAGACGTTCAAACACACACACCAAGCATGAGGCACACACATGGGTCGGATAGAGTGTCACATCAGTCATCAACATACTGTACAGACGTTCAAACACACACACCAAGCATGAAGCACACACATGGGTCGGATAGAGTGTCACATCAGTCATCAACATACTGTACAGACGTTCAAAGAACACAAACCAAGCATGAGGCACACACATGGGTCGGATAGAGTGTCACATCAGTCATCAACATACTGTAAAGAGAGATAAGAGAAAAAGAGAGACCAAGCAGCCTGTTGTTTAGAGCAGCCTGTTACATGGGTCAGAGCCTGTTGAGAGCAGCCTACACAGTCCTCTACACTCTGTTAATGTTGTTTAGAGATACCTGTTACACATGGAGAGAGACTGGAGAGAACTCGGATACACTGTAAACAAGACTGAACTACCCGCTTCCTCTGTGTCAAGTTGTCTTCAAACTTTCATGTGGCTCGAATGTCCTGGGAGAGAAACCCAGTCAGCCTGTTGTTTAGCGACCAGCCTGTTACACCATCCATTTATCCTCTACACTGGGCTCTGACTGTAAACCCTGGCAGCCTGTTGTTTAGCGACCAGCCTGTTACACCATCCATTTATCCTCTACACTGGGCTCTGACTGTAAGCCCTGGCAGCCTGTTGTTTACCGAGCAGCCTGTTACACCATCCATTTATCCTCTACACTGGGCTCTGACTGTAAGCCCTGGCAGCCTGTTGTTTAGCGACCAGCCTGTTACACCATCCATTTATCCTCTACACTGGGCTCTGACTGTAAGCCCTGGCAGCCTGTTGTTTACCTCTACACTGAGCAGCCTGTTACACCATCCATTTATCCTCTACACTGGGCTCTGACTGTAAGCCCTGGCAGCCTGTTGTTTAGCGACCAGCCTGTTACACCATCCATTTATCCTCTACACTGGGCTCTGACTGGGCTAAGCCCTGGCAGCCTGTTGTTTACCGACCAGCCTGTTACACCATCCATTTATCCTCTACACTGGGCTCTGACTGTAAGCCCTGGCAGCCTGTTGTTTACCGAGCAGCCTGTTACACCATCCATTTATCCTCTACACTGGGCTCTGACTGTAAGCCCTGGCAGCCTGTTGTTTAGCGACCAGCCTGTTACACCATCCATTTATCCTCTACACTGGGCTCTTTATCCTCTACACTGGGCTCTGACTGTAAGCCCTGGCAGCCTGTTGTTTACCGAGCAGCCTGTTACACCATCCATTTATCCTCTACACTGGGCTCTGACTGTAAGCCCTGGCAGCCTGTTGTTTAGCGAGCAGCCTGTTACACCATCCATTTATCCTCTACACTGGGCTCTGACTGTAAGCCCTGGCAGCCTGTTGTTTAGCCGAGCAGCCTGTTACACCATCCATTTATCCTCTACACTGGGCTCTGACTGTAAGCCCTGGCAGCCTGTTGTTTACCGAGCAGCCTGTTACACCATCCATTTATCCTCTACACTGGGCTCTGACTGTAAGCCCTGGCAGCCTGTTGTTTAGCGAGCCAGCCTGTTACACCATCCATTTATCCTCTACACTGGGCTCTGACTGTAAGCCCTGGCAGCCTGTTGTTTACCGAGCAGCCTGTTACACCATCCATTTATCCTCTACACTGGGCTCTGACTGTAAGCCCTGGCAGCCTGTTGTTTACCGAGCAGCCTGTTACACCATCCATTTATCCTCTACACTGGGCTCTGACTGTAAGCCCTGGCAGCCTGTTGTTTAGCGAGCAGCCTGTTACACCATCCATTTATCCTCTACACTGGGCTCTGACTGTAAGCCCTGGCAGCCTGTTGTTTACCGAGCAGCCTGTTACACCATCCATTTATCCTCTACACTGGGCTCTGACTGTAAGCCCTGGCAGCCTGTTGTTTACCGAGCAGCCTGTTACACCATCCATTTATCCTCTACACTGGGCTCTGACTGTAAGCCCTGGCAGCCTGTTGTTTAGCGACCAGCCTGTTACACCATCCATTTATCCTCTACACTGGGCTCTGACTGTAAGCCCTGGCAGCCTGTTGTTTACCGAGCAGCCTGTTACACCATCCATTTATCCTCTACACTGGGCTCTGACTGTAAGCCCTGGCAGCCTGTTGTTTAGCGACCAGCCTGTTACACCATCCATTTATCCTCTACACTGGGCTCTGACTGTAAGCCCTGGCAGCCTGTTGTTTACCGAGCAGCCTGTTACACCATCCATTTATCCTCTACACTGGGCTCTGACTGTAAGCCCTGGCAGCCTGTTGTTTACCGAGCAGCCTGTTACACCATCCATTTATCCTCTACACTGGGCTCTGACTGTAAGCCCTGGCAGCCTGTTGTTTACCGAGCAGCCTGTTACACCATCCATTTATCCTCTACACTGGGCTCTGACTGTAAGCCCTGGCAGCCTGTTGTTTACCGAGCAGCCTGTTACACCATCCATTTATCCTCTACACTGGGCTCTGACTGTAAGCCCTGGCAGCCTGTTGTTTACCGAGCAGCCTGTTACACCATCCATTTATCCTCTACACTGGGCTCTGACTGTAAGCCCTGGCAGCCTGTTGTTTACCGAGCAGCCTGTTACACCATCCATTTATCCTCTACACTGGGCTCTGACTGTAAGCCCTGGCAGCCTGTTGTTTACCGAGCAGCCTGTTACACCATCCATTTATCCTCTACACTGGGCTCTGACTGTAAGCCCTGGCAGCCTGTTGTTTACCGAGCAGCCTGTTACACCATCCATTTATCCTCTACACTGGGCTCTGACTGTAAGCCCTGGCAGCCTGTTGTTTACCGAGCAGCCTGTTACACCATCCATTTATCCTCTACACTGGGCTCTGACTGTAAGCCCTGGCAGCCTGTTGTTTACCGAGCAGCCTGTTACACCATCCATTTATCCTCTACACTGGGCTCTGACTGTAAGCCCTGGCAGCCTGTTGTTTACCGAGCAGCCTGTTACACCATCCATTTATCCTCTACACTGGGCTCTGACTGTAAGCCCTGGCAGCCTGTTGTTTACCGAGCAGCCTGTTACACCATCCATTTATCCTCTACACTGGGCTCTGACTGTAAGCCCTGGCAGCCTGTTGTTTACCGAGCAGCCTGTTACACCATCCATTTATCCTCTACACTGGGCTCTGACTGTAAGCCCTGGCAGCCTGTTGTTTACCGAGCAGGCATTTATCCTCTACACTGGGCTCTGACTGTAAGCCCTGGCAGCCTGTTGTTTACCAGCCTGTTACACCATCCATTTATCCTCTACACTGGGCTCTGACTGTAAGCCCTGGCAGCCTGTTGTTTACCGAGCAGCCTGTTACACCATCCATTTATCCTCTACACTGGGCTCTGACTGTAAGCCCTGGCAGCCTGTTGTTTAGCGACCAGCCTGTTACACCATCCATTTATCCTCTACACTGGGCTCTGACTGTAAGCCCTGGCAGCCTGTTGTTTAGCGACCAGCCTGTTACACCATCCATTTATCCTCTACACTGGGCTCTGACTGTAAGCCCTGGCAGCCTGTTGTTTACCGAGCAGCCTGTTACACCATCCATTTATCCTCTACACTGGGCTCTGACTGTAAGCCCTGGCAGCCTGTTGTTTAGCGACCAGCCTGTTACACCATCCATTTATCCTCTACACTGGGCTCTGACTGTAAGCCCTGGCAGCCTGTTGTTTACCGAGCAGCCTGTTACACCATCCATTTATCCTCTACACTGGGCTCTGACTGTAAGCCCTGGCAGCCTGTTGTTTACCGAGCAGCCTGTTACACCATCCATTTATCCTCTACACTGGGCTCTGACTGTAAGCCCTGGCAGCCTGTTGTTTACCGAGCAGCCTGTTACACCATCCATTTATCCTCTACACTGGGCTCTGACTGTAAGCCCTGGCAGCCTGTTGTTTACCGAGCAGCCTGTTACACCATCCATTTATCCTCTACACTGGGCTCTGACTGTAAGCCCTGGCAGCCTGTTGTTTACCGAGCAGCCTGTTACACCATCCATTTATCCTCTACACTGGGCTCTGACTGTAAGCCCTGGCAGCCTGTTGTTTAGCGACCAGCCTGTTACACCATCCATTTATCCTCTACACTGGGCTCTGACTGTAAGCCCTGGCAGCCTGTTGTTTACCGAGCAGCCTGTTACACCATCCATTTATCCTCTACACTGGGCTCTGACTGTAAGCCCTGGCAGCCTGTTGTTTACCGAGCAGCCTGTTACACCATCCATTTATCCTCTACACTGGGCTCTGACTGTAAGCCCTGGCAGCCTGTTGTTTAGGGCGACTGCCAGCCTGTTACACCATCCATTTATCCTCTACACTGGGCTCTGACTGTAAGCCCTGGCAGCCTGTTGTTTACCGAGCAGCCTGTTACACCATCCATTTATCCTCTACACTGGGTTCTGACTGTAAGCCCTGGCAGCCTGTTGTTTACCGAGCAGCCTGTTACACCATCCATTTATCCTCTACACTGGGCTCTGACTGTAAGCCCTGGCAGCCTGTTGTTTACTGAGCAGCCTGTTACACCATCCATTTATCCTCTACACTGGGCTCTGACTGTAAGCCATGGCAGCCTGTTGTTTAGCGACCAGCCTGTTACACCATCCATTTATCCTCTACACTGGGTTCTGACTGTAAGCCCTGGCAGCCTGTTGTTTACCGACCAGCCTGTTACACCATCCATTTATCCTCTACACTGGGCTCTGACTGTAAGCCCTGGCAGCCTGTTGTTTACCGAGCAGCCTGTTACACCATCCATTTATCCTCTACACTGGGCTCTGACTGTAAGCCCTGGCAGCCTGTTGTTTACCGAGCAGCCTGTTACACCATCCATTTATCCTCTACACTGGGCTCTGACTGTAAGCCCTGGCAGCCTGTTGTTTACCGAGCAGCCTGTTACACCATCCATTTATCCTCTACACTGGGCTCTGACTGTAAGCCCTGGCAGCCTGTTGTTTACCGAGCAGCCTGTTACACCATCCATTTATCCTCTACACTGGGCTCTGACTGTAAGCCCTGGCAGCCTGTTGTTTACCGAGCAGCCTGTTACACCATCCATTTATCCTCTACACTGGGCTCTGACTGTAAGCCCTGGCAGCCTGTTGTTTACCGACCAGCCTGTTACACCATCCATTTATCCTCTACACTGGGCTCTGACTGTAAGCCCTGGCAGCCTGTTGTTTACCGAGCAGCCTGTTACACCATCCATTTATCCTCTACACTGGGCTCTGTTACACCATCCATTTATCCTCTACACTGGGCTCTGACTGTAAGCCCTGGCAGCCTGTTGTTTACGACCTCTGACTGTAAGCCCTGGCAGCCTGTTGTTTACCGAGCAGCCTGTTACACCATCCATTTATCCTCTACACTGGGCTCTGACTGTAAGCCCTGGCAGCCTGTTGTTTAGCGAGCAGCCTGTTACACCATCCATTTATCCTCTACACTGGGCTCTGACTGTAAGCCCTGGCAGCCTGTTGTTTACCGAGCAGCCTGTTACACCATCCATTTATCCTCTACACTGGGCTCTGACTGTAAGCCCTGGCAGCCTGTTGTTTACCGAGCAGCCTGTTACACCATCCATTTATCCTCTACACTGGGCTCTGACTGTAAGCCCTGGCAGCCTGTTGTTTACCGAGCAGCCTGTTACACCATCCATTTATCCTCTACACTGGGCTCTGACTGTAAGCCCTGGCAGCCTGTTGTTTACCGAGCAGCCTGTTACACCATCCATTTATCCTCTACACTGGGCTCTGACTGTAAGCCTGTTACACCATGGCAGCCTGTTGTTTACCGAGCAGCCTGTTACACCATCCATTTATCCTCTACACTGGGCTCTGACTGTAAGCCCTGGCAGCCTGTTGTTTACCGAGCAGCCTGTTACACCATCCATTTATCCTCTACACTGGGCTCTGACTGTAAGCCCTGGCAGCCTGTTGTTTAGCGAGCAGCCTGTTACACCATCCATTTATCCTCTACACTGGGCTCTGACTGTAAGCCCTGGCAGCCTGTTGTTTACCGAGCAGCCTGTTACACCATCCATTTATCCTCTACACTGGGCTCTGACTGTAAGCCCTGGCAGCCTGTTGTTTACCGAGCAGCCTGTTACACCATCCATTTATCCTCTACACTGGGCTCTGACTGTAAGCCCTGGCAGCCTGTTGTTTACCGAGCAGCCTGTTACACCATCCATTTATCCTCTACACTGGGCTCTGACTGTAAGCCCTGGCAGCCTGTTGTTTAGTGACCAGCCTGTTACACCATCCATTTATCCTCTACACTGGGCTCTGACTGTAAGCCCTGGCAGCCTGTTGTTTACCGACCAGCCTGTTACACCATCCATTTATCCTCTACACTGGGCTCTGACTGTAAGCCCTGGCAGCCTGTTGTTTAGCGACCAGCCTGTTACACCATCCATTTATCCTCTACACTGGGCTCTGACAATAAGCCCTGGCAGCCTCGCTCGTCAGTCTCCTAACACTCAACACTACAATTAGTAGACCAGAGAATGGAATGGACTGAAATGAATGCTGCAAATGTAACTTTTTAGGGGACCCGAGCAAACTCACAGAGACATGTTAGTTATAGATCTGTCATTCTCATTGAAAGCAAGTCGTAAGAAGTGGTAGATATGTTATAGGTGCACTATTTTTATGTTTCCCGTGCTTAAGTTGAGTTTTTGCGTCTTTTACTTTCAGTTTTGTACACCAGCTTCAAACAGCTGAAAATACTATATTTTTGGTTATGGAAAATATATTTCACAGCGGTTTACATGGTACAATGATTCTCTACACTATACTTGCTTGTTTTGTAATCACGTTTCGGGTAAGACCCAAATACAGACTGTGTTGAAGTAACAATGTTTATTACAGCAACAGGGGCAGGCAAACGACAGGTCAAGGCATGCAGGGGTTGGTAATACAGAGTAGGGGGCAAAGGTACAGGACTGCAGGCAGGCTCAGGGTCAGGTCAGGCAGAGGTCGATAATCCAGAGTATGGGCAAAGGTACAGGACGGCAGACAGGCTCAGGGTCAGGGGAAGGCAGGTGGTCAGGCAGGCAGACTCAGAGTCAGGACAGGCAAGGGTCCAAGATGGGCGACACACGGAGGAGGGTGGAGACAAGCACAACGACAGGTGAAACAGATCAGGGCGTGACATGTCACATAAACTGAAATTAGGCGAACTATTAACATTTTAGCAACCAGGAAATGGCGGAGCAATTTCGGTATAGTGCATTTTAAAGTATTTGACTTGAAGCCAAAACAAGAAAGGGCAAAGTGCTTGTATTGGTACCAAAATGTCCTGACTCATGACAACCACACTTTGTTACTGTGCACACTACTGCATTATATCCAATGAATTTAAGCATTTGTAAGACAAATGTGTGACATTGGCGCTATTCCAAATGTGAAAATAAAATGACAGACACTCTTGAGAGAAACCAAATGAAACAAGTTTTGCGAACTGCACAACACAACATAAGACAAAAGGCCTGTGTCAGGCCCTCTGTGCGTCAGGCCCTCTGTGCGTCAGGCCCTCTGTGCGTCAGGCCCTCTGTGCGTCAGGCCCTCTGTGCGTCAGGCCCTCTGTGCGTCAGGTCCTCTAGTGGTTCACTCTGAAGCGGTGCTTTGTTTGTTTGTTTTCTGTCAGAAGTGTTCATGTCAAAGTGTGATGTCAGCTGTATCAAACTGCATGTTATGGTGTCGTGTCTAAGTTCTTTGCTGACTCCACCCTGTGTTGAAAATTGTGTGTGTGTGTGTGTGTGTGTGTGTGTACAGTATATGTTCGGTGCTGACTGTCCAGTTCGTAACCACTGTGACCATTTATCCTCTACACTGGGCTCTGACTGTAAACCCTGGCAGCCTGTTGTTTAGCGACCAGCCTGTTACACCATTCATTTATCCTCTACACTGGGCTCTGACTGTAAACCCTTGCCTGTCCTGACTCTGAGTCCGCCTGCCTGACCACCTGCCTTCCACTGTGACATCCCCGAACCATGGAGCAGGCGACCGAGAACCCTCTGCTCTCCCAAAGGATTGTGGGGGGTGGACGGTCAGTAATCTCACTGTACCCTGTGTAGAATTAAGTGAAGTCTTTCACCCTCCTCTTATACCCCTCTATTATCCCTCCTCTCATAACCCTCTATATAATCCCTCCTCTCATAACCCTCTACAATCCCTCCTCTCATAACCCTCTATATAATCCCTCCTCTCATAACCCTCTATAATCCCTCCACTCATAACCCTCTATATAATCCCTCCTCTCATTACCCTCTATTATCCCTCCTCTCATAACCTCTACATAATCCCTCCTCTCATAACCCTCTATATAATCTCTCCTCTTAAATCCCTCTATATAATCCCTCCTCTTATACCCCTCTATTATCCCTCCTCTCATAACCCTCTATATGATCCCTCCTCTCATAACCCTCTATATAATCTCTCCTCTTAAATCCCTCTATATAATCCCTCCTCTCATACCCCTCTATAATCCCTCCTCTCATAACCTTCTATATAATCCCTCCTCTCATTACCCTCTATTATCCCTCCTCTCATAACCCTCTACAATCCCTCCTCTCATAACCCTCTATATAATCCCTCCTCTCATAACCCTCTATAATCCCTCCTCTCATAACCCTCTATATAATCCCTCCTCTCATTACCCTCTATTATCCCTCCTCTCATAACCTCTATATAATCCCTCCTCTCATAACCCTCTATATAATCTCTCCTCTTAAATCCCTCTATATAATCCCTCCTCTTATACCCCTCTATTATCCCTCCTCTCATAACCTCTATATAATCCCTCCTCTCATAACCCTCTATATAATCTCTCCTCTTAAATCCCTCTATATAATCCCTCCTCTTATACCCCTCTATTATCCCTCCTCTCATAACCCTCTATATGATCCCTCCTCTCATAACCCTCTATATAATCCCTCCTTAAATCCCTCTATATAATCCCTCCTCTCAATCCCCTCTCATCTCTATAATCCCTCCTCTCATAACCCTCTATATATCCCTCCTCTCATAACCCTCTATATAATCCCTCCTCTTATAACCCCTCTATTATCCCTCCTCTCATAACCCTCTATATATCCGTCCTCTAATAACCCTCTATTATCCCTCCTCTCATACCACTCTATATAATCCATCCTCTCATACCCCTCTATTATCCCTCCTCTCATAACCCTCTATATAATCCCTCCTCTCATACCCCTCTATTATCCCTCCTCTCATAATCCTCTATTATCCCTCCTCTTAAATCCCTCTATTATCCCTCCTCTCATATCCCTATATTATCCCTCCTCTCATAAACCCTCCCTCCTCTTATATCCCTCTATTATCCCTCCTCTCATAACCCTCTATATAATCCCTCCTCTTATAATATTATCCCTCCTCTCATTATCCCTCCTCTCATAACCCTCTATTATCCCTCCTCTCATAACCCTCTATTATCCCTCCTCTCATAACCCTCTATTATCCCTCCTCTCATAACCCTCTATATAATCCCTCCTCTTAAATCCCTCTATTATCCCTCCTCTCATAACCCTCTATTATCCCTCCTCTCATAACCCTCTATTATCCCTCCTCTCATAACCCCCTATATAATCCCTCCTCTTATAATCCCTCTATATAATCCCTCCTCTCATATCCCTCTATATATCCCTCCTCTCATATACCCTCTCTATTATCCCTCCTCTCATAACCCTCTATTATCCCTCCTCTCATAACCCTCTATATATCCCCTCCTCTCATAATCCCTCTCTCTCATTATCCCTCCTCTCATAACCCTCTATATATCCCTCCTCTCATCTCTATATAATCCCTCCTCTCATATCCCTCTATCCCTCCTCTCATATAACCCTCTATATAATCCCTCCTCTCATAAATCCCTCTATTAATCCCTCCTCTCATAACCCCTCTATTATCCCTCCTCTCATAACCCTCTATATATCCCTCCCTCCTCTCATAACCCTCTATATAATCCCTCCTCTCATACCCCTCTATAATCCCTCCTCTCATAACCCTCTATATAATCCCTCCTCTCATTACCCTCTATTATCCCTCCTCTCATAACCCTCTATATAATCCCTCCTCTCATACCCCTCTATTATCCCTCCTCTCATATCCCTCTATTATCCCACCTCTCATAACCCTCTATATAATCCCTCCTCTTATATCCCTCTATTATCCCTCCTCTCATAACCCTCTATTATCCCTCCTCTCAAATCCCTCTATTATCCCTCCTCTCATAACCCCTCTATATATCCCTCCTATCCCTCCTCTCTATAACCCTCTATTATCCCTCCTCTCATAACCCCCTATAATCCCTCCTCTCATAACCCCTCTATCTCATAACCCTCTATTATCCCTCCTCTCTTAAATCCCTCTATTATCCCTCCTCTCATAACCCTCTATATAATCCCTCCTCTTATATCCCTCTATTATCCCTCCTCCATAACCCTCTATTATCCCTCCTCTCATATCCCTCTATTATCCCTCCCCTCCTCTCATAACCCTCTATATATCCCTCCTCTCATAACCCCTCTATTATCCCTCCTCTCATAACCCTCTATATAATCCCTCCTCTTAAATCCCTCTATTATCCCTCCTCTCATAACCCTCTATATAATCCCTCCTCTTATATCCCTCTATTATCCCTCCTCTCATAACCCTCTATATAATCCCTCCTCTTAAATCCCTCTATTATCCCTCCTCTCATAACCCCTCTATTATCCCTCCTCTCATAACCCCCTCTATTATCCCTCCTCTCATAACCCTCTATATAATCCCTCCTCTTAAATCCCTCTATTATCCCTCCTCTCATAACACTTTATATAATCCCTCCTCTTATACCCCTATATTATCCCTCCTCTCATAACCCCCTATATAATCCCTCCTCTCATAACCCTCTATATAATCCCTCCTCTTAAATCCCTCTATTATCCCTCCTCTCATAACCCTCTATTATCCCTCCTCTTAAATCCCTCTATTATCCCTCCTCTCATAACCCTCTATATAATCCCTCCTCTTAAATCCCTCTATTATCCCTCCTCTCATAACCCTCTATATAATCCCTCCTCTCATACCCCTCTATTATCCCTCCTCTCATAACCCTCTATTATCCCTCCTCTCATATCCCTCTATTATCCCTCCTCTCATACCCCTCTATTATCCCTCCTCTCATAACCCTCTATATAATCTCTCCTCTTAAATCCCTCTATTATCCCTCCTCTCATAACCCTCTATATAATCCCTCCTCTTATCCCTCCTCTCATAATCCCATTATCCCTCCTCTCATAACCCTCTATATAATCCCTCCTCTTAAATCCCTCTATTATCCCTCCTCTATTATCCCTCCTAACCCCTATTATCCCTCTATAACCCTCTATTATCCCTCCTCTCATAACCCTCTATTATCCCTCCTCTTAAATCCCTCTCCTCTCATAACCCTCTATTATCCCTCCTCCACCCTCTATTATCCCTCCTCTCATAACCCTCTATATAATCCCTCCTCTTAAATCCCTCTATTATCCCTCCTCTCATAACCCTCTATATAATCCCTCCTCTTATACCCTCTATTATCCCTCCTCTCATAACCCTCTATATAATCCCTCCTCTTAAATCCCTCTATTATCCCTCCTCTCATAACCCCCTCTATTATCCCTCCTCTCATAACCCTCTATATAATCCCTCCTCTTAAATCCCTCTATTATCCCTCCTCTCATAACCCTCTATATAATCCCTCCTCTTAAATCCCTCTATTATCCCTCCTCTCATAACCCTCTATATAATCCCTCCTCTTAAATCCCTCTATTATCCCTCCTCTCATAACCCTCTATTATCCCTCCTCTCATAACCCTCTATTATCCCTCCTCTCATACCCCTCTATTATCCCTCCTCTCATAACCCTCTATTATCCCTCCTCTCCTACCCCTCCTCTCATAACCCTCTATTATCCCTCCTCTCATAACCCTATTATCCCCTCCCCTCTATATAACATCCTCTCATATCCCTCTATTATCCCTCCTAACCCTCATATCTATTATCCCTCCTCTCATAACCCCTTATAACCCCTATAATCCCTCCTCTCATAACCCTCTATTATCCCTCCTCTTATGAATCCCTCTATTATCCCTCCTCTCATAACCCTCTATTATCCCTCCTCTTAAATCCCTCTATTATCCCTCCTCTCATAACCCTCTATTATCCCTCCTCTCATAATCCCTCTATTATCCCTCCTCCTAACCCCTCATAATCCCTCCTCTCTATTATCCCTCCTCTCATAACCCTCCCTCCTCTTATACCCCTCTATTATCCCTCCTCTCATAACCCTCTATAACCCCTCTAAATCCCTCTATCCCTCCTCTCATACCCCTCTATTATCCCTCCTCTCATAACCCTCTATAAATCCCTCTTAAATCCCTATTATCCCTCCTCTCATAACCCTCTATTATCCCCCTCTCATAACTCTCATAACCCTCTATTATCCCTCCACTCATAATCCTCTATTATCCCTCCTCTTAAATCCCTCTATTATCCCTCCTCTCATAACCCTCTATTATCCCTCCTCTCATAACCCTCTATTATCCCTCCTCTCATAACCCTCTATTATCCCTCCTCTCATAACCCTCTATTATCCCTCCTCTCAAATCCCTCTATTATCCCTCCTCTCATAACCCTCTATTATCCCTCCTCTCATAACCCTCTATTATCCCTCCTCTCATAACCCTCTATTATCCCTCCTCTCATATCCCTCTATTATCCCTCCTCTCATAACCCTCTATTATCCCTCCTCTCATATCCCTCTATTATCCCTCCTCTCATAACCCTCTATTATCCCTCCTCTCATATCCCTCTATTATCCCTCCTCTCATAACCCTCTATTATCCCTCCTCTCATACCCCTCTATTAATCCCTCCTCTCATACCCTCTATTATCCCTCCTCTCATAACCCTCTATTCCCTCCTCCTCTCAAACCCCTCTATTATCCCTCCTCTCATACCCCTCTATTATCCCTCCTCTCATAACCCTCTATTATCCCTCCTCTCATAACCCTCTATTATCCCTCCTCTCATAACCCTCTATTATCCCTCCTCTCATACCCCTCTATTATCCCTCCTCTCATAACCCTCTATTATCCCTCCTCTCATAACCCTCTATTATCCCTCCTCTCATAACCCTCTATTATCCCTCCTCTCATAACCCTCTATTATCCCTCCTCTCATAACCCTCTATTATCCCTCCTCTCATAACCCTCTATTATCCCTCTATTATTATCCCTCCTCTCATAACCCTCTATTATCCCTCCTCTCATATCCCTCTATTATCCCTCCTCTCATAACCCTCTATTATCCCTCCTCTTAAATCCCTCTATTATCCCTCCTCTCATAACCCTCTATTATCCCTCCTCTCATAACCCTCTATTATCCCTCCTCTCATAACCCTCTATTATCCCTCCTCTCATATCCCTCTATTATCCCTCTCATAACCCTCTATTATCCCTCCTCTCATATCTATTATCCCTCCTCTATATCCTCTATTATCCCTCCTCTCATAACCCTCTATTATCCCTCCTCTCATAACCCTCTATTATCCCTCCTCTCATATCCCTCTATTATCCCTCCTCTCATATCCCTCTATTATCCCTCCTCTCATAACCCTCTATTATCCCTCCTCTCATATCCCTCTATTATCCCTCCTCTCATAACCCTCTATTATCCCTCCTCTCATAACCCTCTATTATCCCTCCTCTCATATCCCTCTATTATCCCTCCTCTCATAACCCTCTATTATCCCTCCTCTCATATCCCTCTATTATCCCTCCTCTCATACCCCTCTATTATCCCTCCTCTCATACCCATCTATCTATTTTCCAATTGGTGGAAAAAATATATTAAGTTATCTTAGATTCATTCTGGGAATTTTTAGGAAGTGAAATAGGCTTCCACGTCTACAGTGTCTCATGAGGGACAAACATCATTAACCATATGCAGAATCGGTCGGGAAACACACCTCCAAGACTGAAAACTAAATTTTCGAAGGAACAACAGAAAAACACGTGCCAATCGGCATGTTCAGTAGCTCTTTAAAGTGGACATTGTTCAATGACTATGTACATAAGGCAGCAGTCTCTAAGGTCTATACGGTGCAGGCTTGAGTACTGGTTGAGTGTGTGACAATAAAACACACACATATATACATATATATACATATATATAAATCTGTAAAACATTTTGACGTCTTGGCCGAGGATGTTTTAGTTGCACAATTTTACATCTAACTAAGGTGTTTGGTGTAGTATTTCTCAAGTACAAAATATGCGATTTGTTGTCTTATGTAAACAGTCAGAGCTCCTGGGCAGGTCTGTCTCATTGTATATGTTATTGAAGAAAGAACACTCACCGCAGATGTTCACCATGTTAGTGGGCAAATTGACATTGCCAAATCAAAACCGAACCTTAATCTACCCAGTGTGACACACGGTTGTTTCAGACCAGACTGTCTTTATGACCAACATTATCCTATTTACACTTTGTAGTACATTTTGACTACAAAGTGTGTGTGTGTGGGGGGGGGTGCGTGTATTGTTTGGTATTGTTAGCTATTACTGCACTGTTGGAGCCAGGAACATAAGCATTTTGCTACACTTACTTGTCATCAAATGAGAAATACTATTTGATTTACATTGGATAGGTGCAGTGAAATGTATGGTTTTGCAGGGTCAGCCAGTCGTACGGTACCCTTGGCACCAGTGACGATTTTAGCATGTAAATCTTGGTGGGACAAAGACAAAAGTGGGATGGCCAGCAAAGCCACTACACAACACTAAACAATACATGGATTGCACTATAATGGTGACAAGCAGTGCCCACAAAGTGTCTACATAAAGCTGTCCCAACAGCAGTCCCAACATCTTACCACTGCTACACCTGGCTATCAGCGGAGCCTTGTCTGGCAGCGAAACAGATCATTCAGCCTCATTTACTGCTTCTTAAAAAACATAGCTGATATGGCTGACTTGCTTAAACAAATGTGGTTTCTAATGACAATGACAATTGAGATGTACAAACTATAGGGTAAGGGGACGACAAGCAGATAAAAGGCCATCCGTTATTTCGAATAAAGACATTAAGGCTCGAGCTAGGATGGACTTAGTCATTATAACTATTTGTTTAGCACTTTTGAAATATACAGCGACAGAATTCTGTTACATCTGCCCCTGCCACGCCCTCTACTTCTCATCCTGTGTCTCCCTAACCTGCTGCCACTACACCAGTGCTCTCTCCCTCTGTGTTGGGGCATGTGATTGTGTGAGTGGAGAGAGGTGTGCTGGAGGCAGAGCTGATCCCCACCAGCTGCAACCTGTTCCATAATAGAGACCTCTACAAATACTCCACCCTGCCACTTCCATGCTGCCAGATCATAACCTCTGCTCAGTCAGTCTATGTTTCAAGCTGTTTGTGCCTGCATACAGCTTGTTATCCTGTTGTGCCTGTTTTCCCTAGCCTGATGCTGCTTTTCTCTCCACTACAGTTCCGTCCACTCTGCCTCTGGTCCCTGTCCCCAGTCCCTCGTCTTGTCTGTCTTGCTTCCCTGCCCTGGATACCCCACTCTACAGTTTCCTTGGATTCTGCTCTGGAGCTGCTTACCCTGCCCTCACTCCCCTAGCCCCAGCCTCAGCCCCTGGTTCCCTGCTACCCGCCCAAACCTCCCCTGGCATGCACCCCATCTTCCCCCGATGTTCAATAAATACCTTAGTTACCTTATCCCTGTCCCCTTGTCTGAGTCTCCACTTGGGTTCACCTGCTCCGCCCTGCTTAACAGTACGATCCGGCCCAAAGATTTGAACCCAGCAGACTTTGATCCTCTCCACCAAACCCTCGCCGGCCAAGGCGCCCTGCTCAAGCAACATGACCAAGCCCTGAAAACCCTCCTGGAGCACGTCAATGACTTTTCACGGAGCCTTTCTAACCTGCAGGACGGGCCAAGATTTCCTTCCTGATCGGCTGCCTCCGTGGCGCAACGCTTTCCTGGGTCACGTCTATGTCGGAGAGACAGTCCTCCATCTGTTCCTCCTACTCCAGCTTCATGGAGTAGATGAAGAGTCTTCGACCACCCTGTCTGCAGTAAGGATGCCGCTAAACGACTCCTGTCCCTCCGCCAAGGCTCCCATAGTGTCGCTGAAACAGCGATTGAGTTTCACACACCTCGCTGCTGAAAGTGGCTGGAATGAGGAGGTTGTATAACCTCTTTCGCCCTGACCAGGAGGCTATGGAGGGGTACATCCAGGATTCCCTGGCTGCAGGACTTATCGGGCCTTCTTCCTCTCCGATGGGTGCTGATTTTATTATTTTTAAATAAGGATGGGTCACTGAGTGCAGAGACTTTCGTGGGCTGAATAATATCACAGTGAAGAACAAGTGTTTTTGCCCCCCTCCATGGTGCCACGCTGTTCACCAAACTCGACCTCCGGAATGCCTACCACCTTGTCCACATCAGAGAGGTGGACGAGTGGAAAACTGTGTTCAACACACTTGGCCACTGAGTATTTAGTCATGCCTTTTGGTCTTACTAACGCCCCTGCTGTGTTTCAGAAACTAGTCAAAGATATGCTAAGGAATGTGATTGGATGCTTAGTTTTTAAAATATTTGGATGACATTCAGATTTGTTTTCTAAGGACCGTGAGGTTCACCATCAACACGTTCGCCAAGTTCTCCAATGGCTGTGGGAGAATAAGCTTTTTGTTAAAGCTGAGAAATGTGAGTTCCATGCTTCCTCTGTCCTTCCTGGGTTATATTATTGCACAGGGAGTTACATATGGACCCCGACAAGGTCATGGCAGTCAGAGTAGCCTGAAGTAGCTACAACGTTTCCTGGGATTTACCAATTAAGTCATACCACATATTCTCAATTGGATTGAGGTCTGGGCCTCGACTAGGCCATACCAAGACATTTAAATGTTTCCCCTTAAACCACTCTGGTTGCTTTAGCAGTATGCTTAGGGTCATTATCCTGCTGGAAGGTGAACCTCCGTCACAGTCTCAAATCTCGGGAAGACTGAAACAGGTTTCCCTCAAGAATGTCCCTGTATTTAGCGCCACCAATCACTCCTTCAATTCAGACCAGTTTCCCAGTCCCTGCCGATTAAAAACATCCCCACAGCATGATGCTGCCACCACCATGCTTCACTGTTGGGATGGTGTTCTCTGGGTGATGAGAGATGTTGGGTTTGTGCCAGACATAGCATTTCCTTGGTGGCCCAAAAGCTCACTTTTAGTCTCATCTGATCAGAGTACCTTCTTCCATATGTTTGGGGAGTCTCCCACATGTGTTTGCTTATTTTTTTCTTTAAGCAATGGCTTTTCTGGCCACTCCTCCGTAAAGCCCAGCTCTATGGATTGTAAGGCTTAAAGTGGTCCTATGGACAGATACTCCAATTTCCGCTGTGGAGCTTTGCAGCTCTTTCGGGGTTATCTTTGGTCTCTTTGTTGCCTCTCTGATTAATGCCCTCCTTGCCTTATCTGTGAGTTTTGGTGGGTGGCCCTCCCTTGGCAGCTTTGTTGTGGTACCATATTCTTTCAATTTTTTTAATAATGAATTTAATGGTGCTCCGTGGGATGTTCAAAGTTTCTGCTATTTGTTTATAACCCAACCCTGATCCTTACTTCTCCACAACTTTGTCCCTGACCTGTTTGGAGAGCTCATTGGTCTTCAGCGTGCCGCTTGCTTGGTGGTGTCCCTTGCTTAATGGTGTTGCAGACTCTGGGGCCTTTCAAAACAGGTGTGTGTATATATGTACACTGAGATCATGTGACACTTAAATTAAGTCCACCTGTGTGCTATCTAACTAATTCTGTGACTTCTGAAGGTAATTGGTTGCACCAGATCTTATTTTGGGTCTTCAATGCAAAGGGGGTGAATACATTTTCGTTTTATATTTTATTTTTTGAAACAAGTAATTTTTTTCACTTCACTTCCCCAATTTGGACTATTTTGTGTATGTCCATTACATGAAATCCAAATAAAAATCTATTGAAATTACAGGTTGTAAAGCAAACAAAATATGAAAAACGCCAAGGGTGAAGAATACTTAAGGGGGATGAATCCTTTTGTGAGGCACATGGGCTACTAACATCTTACTACACAACATACACTTAGTATTACTTTCTTAGCTACAGTATACATATCTCCCTGCATATTACAGAATTTATGAAGCAGCATACAATACATTTTTGGACTCACATTGTTGTGCTGTGTTCACTTGAACAGGAAGGTGGCGAGTTAACAGTTATTTTGAGTGCATCACAAATCACGCTTCGTTGACATCATGTTGAATGTTTATCATTTTAAACTTGGAAAAGAGCCCCTTAATCCCAGATTTGGGACTACACAGCCACTGTCACTGATTCCTTCTCAACCACTCGTTGAATTTGCGATTTCCAACTTCTTGTGTAATGTTTATGTCCTTTGGCCGATACGTTTTATCTACAGTATAATTTCTCATTATGTCTCTTCATATGACAAGGATTAAAAAGTATTTCCCAGTAGATTGTCGACTTGATTCACGATGATGACTTCTCACTAAGATTGTGAAAGTATGATGTTGACATGATCAGTCCAATCAAAGCTACTGTACATATAACGTGATTCGATCTGTGGCCAATGACCTAGAGCCTTCTTGGATGGGCACTTCTATGGCAGCAGCCGAAGGGCTAGAATTTTCAATGTCTCCTCTTACACTTCGCAGTGGCGTAAAGTCCCCATGAGTGACAGAACACTGAACCAATCACGGCGCAATGCTCCGGATTTTCTTCTGGCTTGCCCCACCACCACAGAAAGCACTGAGCTCGACTGAAACACCTGCATTTTGGAGCTGCTTTACTCAAGAAAACAAAAAAGAGACAATGTTTGTATGTGGCTTTATTAACTTCTTCGATATAGGGGGCGCTCTTTTAATTTTTGGATAAAAAAACGTTCATGTTTTAAACAAGTTATTTTGTCACGAAAGGATGCTCGACTATGCATATAATTGACAGCTTTGGAAAGAAAACACTCTGACGTTTCAGATATTGTCTGTGAGTGCCCCAGAACTAATGCTACAGGTGAAACCAAGATGAAATTTCATAAGGAAATGCCCCATATTTTGAATGCGCTGTGTTCCAATGTCTCCTTATATGGCTGTGAATGCGCCAGGAATGAGCCTACACTTTCTGTCGTTTCCCCCAGGTGTCTGCAGCATTGTGCTGTATTTGTAGGCATACCATTGGAAGATTGACCATAAGAGACTACATTTACCAGGTGTCCGCTTGGTGTCCTCCGTCGAAATTATTGCGCAATCTCCAGCTGCGTCCACTTTTCCATGAGGTTCAGAGGAGAAAGGCAACTGCCACGAATGATTTATCATCGAATAGATATGTGAAAAACACCTTGAGGATTGATTCTAAATAACGTTTGCCATGTTTCTGTCGATATTATGGAGTTAATTTGGAAAAAAGTTTGGCGTTGTAATGACTGAATTTTCGGGCTTTCTTCTTAGCCAAACGTGATGAACAAAACGGAGCGATTTCTCCTACACGAATAATCTTTTTGGAAAAACTGAACATTTGCTATCTAATTGAGAGTCTCCTCATTGAAAACATCCGAAGTTCTTCAAAGGTAAATGATTTTATTTGAATGCTTTTCTTGTTTTTGTGAAAATGTTGCCTGCTGAATGCTAGGCTTAATGCATGCTAGCTATCAATACTCTTACACAAATGCTTGTGTAGCTATGGTTGAAAAGCATATTTTGAAAATCTGAGATGACAGTGTTGTTAACAAAAGGCTATGCTTGTGAGCCAATATATTTATTTCATTTCATTTGCGATTTTCATGAATAGTTATCGTTGCGTTATGCTAATGAGCTTGAGGCTATGATTACGCTCCCGGATACGGGATTGCTCGACGCTAGAGGTTAACTCAATTATATTATTTTTCACATTGTTTGCAAACTGATATGTGACATGTATTAATCCCAAAATAACACACAAAACAGGAAAGCCCAACTAAAAAAACACCTTTTTTACATTTGGGGCTCAAAACAGGTGGGGCTCTTCCCTGAATGACGGTTCACCAATGCCTGGCGCAAATCAGGATTAAGTGCCTTACTCAAGTGCACTTCTACAGATTATTTTTCACTTTAAACCCAGTGAACCCACTGAATCATAGAACAATATAATAAGCAGGTTATATACACCCCATGGAACAAACACACACCAGACACCAATTACCTACGCTGCATGGGAGAAAGATGACTAAGGAAGCAGTGAGAATCTTAGAAACCCAGCCAGGCCTGAAAACCTACATCTCAACCCACATATTGAAGTACAGCCCTGAGGTTCAGGATACAGATTCATATGGCAAAACAAGTCTAACGAACACACTGCACTGAACAGGAATTAACCCTGAAATAAGAGGACAGGAGAGGAGAGGAGAGAGGACAGGAGAGGAGAGGAGAGAGGATAGGAGAGGAGAGAGGATAGGAGAGAGGACAGGAGAGGAAAGAAGAGGAGAGGAGAGGGGACAGGAGAGGAGAGAGGAAAGGAGAGGAAAGGAAAGGAGAGGGATCAGTAGAGGAGAGAGGAAAGGAGAGAAAAGGAAAGGGGACAGAGCACAGGAGAGTAATGGACCCTGACTGTCATGTCATCTCATTGGTTGAGACAGGGCAGGAGCCAAGGTGAAGGTCAAGGTGTGGCCTGCCTTGTCAGGCCACATCATGGCTTTCTGCTCTGATTGGAGGAATCCCCAATAGTCTCTTCCCACGCTGTGATTCAGGCTGACAGGCGATGGCAGAGCAGGGAAATCACTGGGCGCTGCAGTGTCTCCCTAGCTGTCTCTTGGGATCTGTGCTTGACTATGCATGTCTGGGTGCCTTGTTATATCAGACACACTGAAGGTGCAGCGGTGTGTGTGTGTCTGTCTCCACAGGGTTCTCACCCCCAGAGAGCAGGCGCCCACAAAGCTTAAAACAGACACACACACACAAACAGACCCCCCCACACACACACACATACACACATGCCAAGGCTTGAATCAGACAAATACACCATCGCCCCCAGAACCTCTGTTCTTCTGCAGTTTTAACAAACACAGTAGCACTTAGCATTAGGGCTTCTCTAAGACAGGCACGCACACACACATACACACATTTACATTTATAAATGTATTTATAAAGCCCTTCTTACATCAGCTGATGTCACAGAGTGCTGTACCGAGAGAAGGAGATGGGGGGTGCAGTCCTTGTTAGCGGGACGCAAGGGTGGCACTGTATTATCCTCAAAGCGGGCAAAGAAGGTGTTTGGTTTGTCTGGAAGCGTGACGTAGGTGTCCGTGACGTGACTGGTTTTCTTTTTCTAGTCCGTGATTTCCTGTAGACCCTGCCACATATGTCTCATGTCTGAGCCGTTGAATTGCGACTCCACTTTGTCCCTGTACCGGCATTTCACTTGTTTGATTGCCTTGCGGAGGGAATAACTACACTGTTTATATTCAGCCATATTCCCAGACCTCTTCCATGGTTAAATGCAGTGGTTCGCGCTTTCAGTTTTGCGCAAATGCCGCCATCCATCCTTGGTTTCTGGTTAGGGTAGGTTTTAATAGTCACAGTGAGTACAACATCTCCAATGTACTTCCTTATAAACTCACTCACCGAGTCAGCGTATAGGTCTATGTTGTTCTCTGAGGCTGACCGGAACATATCCCAGTCCAAATGATCAAAACAATCTTGAAGCGTGGATTCCGATTGGTCAGACCAGCGTTGAATAGTTTTAGTCACTGGTACATCCTGTTTGAGTTTCTGCCTATAAGACGGTAGGAGCAAGATGGCATCAAGGTTGGATTTTCCGAAGGGAGGTCGGGGCTTTGTATGCATCGCGGAAGTTAGAGAGACAGTGATTGAGTGTATACCCCTGTGAGTACGGCAATCAATATACTGATAGAATTTAGGTAGCCTTGTTTTCAAATTTGCTTTGTTAAAATTCCCAGCTACAATAAATACAGCCTCAGGATATATGGTTTCCAGTTTACATAGAGTAGAGTCCAGTGAAGTTCCTTGAGCGCAGTCTTGGTGTCTGCTTGAGGGGGAATGTACACAGCTGTGACGATAACTGACGAGAATTCTCTTGGGAGGTAATATGGCCGGCATTTGATTGTAAGGAATTCTAGGTCGAATGAGCAGAAGGACTTGAGTTCCTGTATATGTTGTTATGATTACACACTGAGTCATTAATCATGAAGCATATACCCCCGCCCTTCCTCTTCCCAGAGAGGTGTTTATCTCTGTCGGCGTGATGCATGGAGAAGCCCGGTGGCTGACCGATTCTGACAACATATCCCGAGAGAGCCATGTTTCTGTGAAACAGAGAATGTTACAATCTCTGATGTCTCTCTGAAGGCAACCCTTGCTTGAATTTCGTCTACCTTGTTGTCTTTTGACTGGACATTGGCGAGTAGTATTCTTGGGAGCAGTGGGTGATGCTTGACCAAGAGGTGGCTCCGTCTGCCGTTGTTATTGGTCAGCTTCTGGGATTAAATCTATTTAGATTAGATCTTATTTACAATGACGGCCTACCCCAGCCAAACCCGGACGATGCTGGGCCAATTGTGTGCCGCCCTATCGGTCTCCCAATGACAGCCGGATGTGATACAGCCTGTATGACTTTACTAACATTAAAACTGTAGATGGAAACATGGTTACAGAGAGAGGAGGGAAATAGAGACCCCCCACCACAAACACCAGAGTCACAGTTTAACTACAGTACTGAGTCAGATTCACAGTTTAACTACAGTACTGAGTCAGATTTACAGTTTAACTACAGTACTGAGTCAGATTCACAGTTTAACTACAGTACTGAGTCAGATTCACAGTTTAACTACAGTACTGAGTCAGATTCACAGTTTAACTACAGTACTGAGTCAGAGGCATCCTGGTTGACTATTGGTTTAACCCAGTGACCTCTTCCTCTGTGTCCTCCTCTGACCCAGATACAGCCACCTCTACCTTTGTCTCCTCCTCTGACCCAGATACAGCCACCTCTTCCTTTGTCTCCTCCTCTGACCCAGATACAGCCACCTCTTCCTTTGTCTCCTCCTCTGACCCAGATACAGCCACCTCTTCTTTTGTCTCCTCCTCTGACCCAGATACAGCCACCTCTTCCTTTGTCTCCTTCTCTGACCCAGATACAGCCACCTCTTCCTTTGGCTCCTCCTTTGACCCAGATACAGCCACCTCTTCTCTTCTGACCCAGATACTCCTCCTTTGACCCACCCATACAGCCACCTCTTCCTCTTGTCTTCCTTTGTCTCCTCCTCTGACCCAGATACAGCCACCTCTTCCTTTGTCTCCTCCTCTGACCCAGATACAGCCACCTCTTCCTCTGACCCAGATACAGCCACCTCTTCCTTTGTCTCCTCCTCTGACCCAGATACAGCCACCTCTTCCTTTGTCTCCTCCTCTGACCCAGATACAGCCACCTCTTCCTTTGTCTCCTCCTCTGACCCAGATACAGCCACCTCTTCCTTTGTCTCCTCCTCTGACCCAGATACAGCCACCTCTTCCTCTGACCCAGACACAGCCACCTCTTCCTCTGACCAACATACAGCCACCTCTTACTCTATCTCCTCATTTGACAATGAAACACATGCAGATAGTTTGGTGTATTGATACAGCCACCTCTTCCTTTGTCTCCTCCTCTGACCCAGATACAGCCACCTCTTCCTTTGTCTCCTCCTCTGACCCAGATACAGCCACCTCTTCCTTTGTCTCCTCCTCTGACCCAGATACAGCCACCTCTTCCTTTGTCTCCTCCTCTGACCCAGATACAGCCACCTCTTCCTCTGACCCAGACACAGCCACCTCTTCCTCTGACCAACATACAGCCACCTCTTACTCTATCTCCTCATTTGACAATGAAACACATGCAGATAGGTTGGTGTATTGATACAGCCACCTCTTCATAGGAGAACCCTTTGAAGAGCCCTTTTGTGTTATAGGTAGAATCCTTTTGATTCTACATGGAACCCAATATAGTTCAACCTGGAACCAAAAAAGGGTTCTTCTATGGGGACAGCCGAATAACCCCTTTGGAACCCTTTTTTCTAAACGTGTAGAGAGACATGGCAGCTCCCTTTCATTAGGAATATGTTGCATCGGTGTGAGAGTGTATGTCATTCCCTGTGCAGTTGTGTGTATGCGTGTGTGTGTGTGTGAGAGGGGGGGGGGTGCGCGCACCTGTGTGTGTGTGTCTCTGTGTCTGTCTGCCTGCATCTGTGTGTGTGTGTGTATTGAAGAGTGTACCCAAGCAGGAGTATAAGCTGCTGTCTCCAACCATTAGGGAGCAGGAGGAAGTGACAGCTCCAAAGCTCCACTTCAGAACTCTAGTCTAAAACAACTGGAATTAGGAAGATCATTAATGCAAGAAGAGTAGAATAGAGAGACTGAATATTAGAGACCTTTACAGCTCTGAGGAAGTACACTAAGAAAGAGCTACACTTCATAATCACACAAGGCTGTCAGAAGGGACTGTTTTATGGGAATATCAAAGAGAGTCTATTTAAAAGAAGAGTTATTTGTTAACACAACAAATAAGTGTTGTCCAATCAATCGTGACATGCTCCAGTATTCTGCAATACACTTTCATATTTCTTTCTAAGACTGTACACTAAACTGGATCATGCAAATATCTGGAGCAACTTGCATTTGGACAGGTGAAGTCATAGTTGCTAATATTTGCATATTATTATTAGTATTGGATAGAAATCACTCTGAAGTTTAGTTTCTAGAACTGTTTGAATTATGTCTGTGAGTATAACAGAACTCATATTGCAGGCAAAAACCTGAGAAATTCCACTTCCTGTTTTTTATTTTTCTGGGGTGGGCAGATTTTCACCTAGCTCTCATTGAAATTACAGTGAGATATGGATGAGTTTTCACTTCCTACGCCTTCCACTAGATGTCAACAGTCAATAGAACTTTGTCTGATGACTCTAATGTGAAGGAGGGTCGTATGAGACAGGAAATAGTCACCACTGCCACGAGTTGATCATGCTTTCACCATGCGCGTTCACAGGAGAAGGACCTGTGTTCCACCGGTCATCTGAAGTCATTCTAATTCTCCGGTTGAAACGTTATTCAAGATATATGTAAACAACATTCTAAAGATTGATTCAGTACATCTTTGACATGTTTCTACTGACTGTTACGGAACTTTTGGACATTTCGTCACGTTATAGTGGACGCGCTTTGTGACTTTGGAATTGTTTACCAAACGCGCTAACCAAAGTAGCTAATTGGACATAAATAACGGACATTTTCGAACAAATTAAGCATTTATTGTGGACCTGGGATTCCGAGGAATGCATTCTGATGAAGTTCATCAAAGGTAATGAAACATTTATCATGTATTTTCTGGTTTTTGTTGACTCCAACATGGAGGCTAATTTGGCTTCTGTTCTGAGCTCCGTCTCAGATTATAGCATGTGTTGCTTTTTCCGTAAACTTTTTTTTAAAATCTGACATAGCGGTTGCATTAAGGAGAGGTATATCTATAATTCCATGTGTATAACTTGTATTATCATCTACATTTATGATGAGTATTTCTGTTGAAACGGTGTGGCTATGCAAAATCACTTGATGTTTTTGGAACTAGTGAATCTAATAAGCCAATGTAAACTCAGATTTTTTGAGACCAAACATAATCGTTTGTAGTGCTTTCGCTGTTTTAGGAATTGTAATTATGAGATTTCTGTGGTTTGAATTTGACGCCCTCTATTTTCACTGGTAGTTGTCATATCGATTCCGGTATTGGGATTGCAGCCATAACAAGTTAAAGGGAGTATGCACTTCATGTAGGTCATGCATTAAGATGACTTAGTTTTAGGAGCTGACTCTATATTTACTGCTAGAGTTGAACGTTATTTTCATTCATCCAAAACAGTAACAGACAGAGGAGAGGCTTCATCCAACACTGTAACAGACAGAGGAGAGAGAGGCTTCATCCAACACAGTAACAGACAGAGGAGAGAGAGGCTTCATCCAACACTGTAACAGACAGAGGAGAGAGGCTTCATCCAACACTGTAACAGACAGAGGAGAGAGGCTTCATCCAACACAGTAACAGACAGAGGAGAGAGAGGCTTCATCCAACACTGTAACAGACAGAGGAGAGAGAGGCTTCATCCAACACAGTAACAGACAGAGGAGGAGAGGCTTCATCCAACACTGTAACAGACAGAGGAGAGAGAGCTTCATCCAACACTGTAACAGACAGAGGAGAGAGGCTTCATCCAACACAGTAACAGACAGAGGAGAGAGAGGCTTCATCCAACACTGTAACAGACAGAGGAGAGAGGCTTCATCCAACACAGTAACAGACAGAGGAGAGAGAGGCTTCATCCAACACAGTAACAGACAGAGGAGAGAGGCTTCATCCAACACTGTAACAGACAGAGGAGAGAGAGGCTTCATCCAACACAGTAACAGACAGAGGAGAGAGAGGCTTCATCCAACACTGTAACAGACAGAGGAGTAACAGACAGAGGAGAGAGGCTCATCCAACACTGTAACAGACAGAGGAGAGAGAGGCTTCATCCAACACAGTAACAGACAGAGGAGAGAGAGGCTTCATCCAACACAGTAACAGACAGAGGAGAGAGAGGCTTCATCCAACACTGTAACAGACAGAGGAGAGAGAGGCTTCATCCAACACAGTAACAGACAGAGGAGAGAGAGGCTTCATCCAACACTGTAACAGACAGAGGAGAGAGGCTTCATCCAACACAGTAACAGACAGAGGAGAGAGAGGCTTCATCCAACACTGTAACAGACAGAGGAGAGAGGCTTCATCCAACACAGTAACAGACAGAGGAGAGGCTTCATCCAACACAGTAACAGACAGAGGAGAGGCTTCATCCAACACAGTAACAGACAGAGGAGAGAGGCTTCATCCAACACAGTAACAGACAGAGGAGAGAGGCTTCATCCAACACTGTAACAGACAGAGGAGAGAGAGGCTTCATCCAACACTGTAACAGACAGAGGAGAGAGAGGCTTCATCCAACACTGTAACAGACAGAGGAGAGAGAGGCTTCATCCAACACTGTAACAGACAGAGGAGAGAGAGGCTTCATCCAACACTGTAACAGACAGAGGAGGAGAGAGGCTTCATCCAACACAGTAACAGACAGAGGAGAGATCCAACACTGTAACAGACAGAGGAGAGAGAGGCTTCATCCAACACTGTAACAGACAGAGGAGAGAGAGGCTTCATCCAACACTGTAACAGACAGAGGAGAGAGAGGCTTCATCCAACACAGTAACAGACAGAGGAGAGAGAGGCTTCATCCAACACTGTAACAGACAGAGGAGAGAGAGGCTTCATCCAACACAGTAACAGACAGAGGAGAGAGAGGCTTCATCCAACACTGTAACAGACAGAGGAGAGAGGCTTCATCCAACACTGTAACAGACAGAGGAGAGAGAGGCTTCATCCAACACTGTAACAGACAGAGGAGAGAGGCTTCATCCAACACTGTAACAGACAGAGGAGAGAGAGGCTTCATCCAACACTGTAACAGACAGAGGAGAGAGAGGCTTCATCCAACACTGTAACAGACAGAGGAGAGAGAGGCTTCATCCAACACAGTAACAGACAGAGGAGTAACAGACAGAGGCTTCATCCAACACTGTAACAGACAGAGGAGAGAGGCTTCATCCAACACTGTAACAGACAGAGGAGAGAGAGGCTTCATCCAACACTGTAACAGACAGAGGAGAGAGGCTTCATCCAACACTGTAACAGACAGAGGAGAGAGAGGCTTCATCCAACACTGTAACAGACAGAGGAGAGAGAGGCTTCATCCAACACTGTAACAGACAGAGGAGAGAGAGGCTTCATCCAACACTGTAACAGACAGAGGAGAGAGAGGCTTCATCCAACACTGTAACAGACAGAGGAGGAGAGAACACTGTAACAGACAGAGGAGAGAGAGGCTTCATCCAACACTGTAACAGACAGAGGAGAGAGAGGCTTCATCCAACACTGTAACAGACAGAGGAGAGAGAGGCTTCATCCAACACTGTAACAGACAGAGGAGAGAGGCTTCATCCAACACTGTAACAGACAGAGGAGAGAGAGGCTTCATCCAACACTGTAACAGACAGAGGAGAGAGAGGCTTCATCCAACACTGTAACAGACAGAGGAGAGAGGCTTCATCCAACACTGTAACAGACAGAGGAGAGAGGCTTCATCCAACACTGTAACAGACAGAGGAGAGAACAGACAGGCTTCATCCAACACTGTAACAGACAGAGGAGAGAGAGCTTCATCCAACACTGTAACAGACAGAGGAGAGAGAGGCTTCATCCAACACTGTAACAGACAGAGGAGAGGCTTCATCCAACACTGTAACAGACAGAGGAGAGAGAGGCTTCATCCAACACAGTAACAGACAGAGGAGAGAGAGGCTTCATCCAACACTGTAACAGACAGAGGAGAGAGAGGCTTCATCCAACACTGTAACAGACAGAGGAGAGAGAGGCTTCATCCAACACAGTAACAGACAGAGGAGAGAGAGGCTTCATCCAACACTGTAACAGACAGAGGAGAGAGGCTTCATCCAACACAGTAACAGACAGAGGAGAGAGAGGCTTCATCCAACACTGTAACAGACAGAGGAGAGAGGCTTCATCCAACACTGTAACAGCCAGAGGAGAGAGAGGCTTCATCCAACACTGTAACAGACAGATGAGAGAGGCTTCAGTAAACTGAGTAAAGCCATCTTGAGGAGGATTTGGGGAGATTTGATGGTTGAATTACTGTTAGTGAGGCTCCCTGGGACAGACTTTTTGCCTTTTGCATATGTGTGTGTGTGTGTGTGTGTGTGTGTGTGTGTGTGTGTGTGTGTGTGTGTGTGTGTGTGTTGTGTGTGTGTGTGAGTGTATGTGGGCACTTTTATCAAACATACAGTCCACAGCTGTTGACGAGAGAGGGAGCAGAGAGAGATGGGCTGCCTATGGGCTGACTCTGAGTCAGTGGGGGGGGGGGGGTCTGAGGGAGCAGAGAGCAGCTGGAGCCCGACAGCATCTCCCTCAGCTGGGCAGATCCAGGGTCAGAGCCACAGCTAAATGGGCAAAAGGAGAGGAGAGTGGACAACACTCGCCACAGGGCTGTTCTCATGCAGAGTAGACCCAGGCGCGAAGAAAAACACAAACATACGAATGCAGACATACAGTACATTAAAACACACACACACCAAACACAGTCACACACACAGATACCCATACAGATCCACCGATAAAACAAAGGGCTTTGTCAGCTCTCTTTTTCATTCCAATCAAAGAGGTAAAAAACAACAGAAGGCTTGTAAACAGTAAGAAGGACGGAAGCATCACCTGTACAGACAAACAGTCAACCTGAACAGAACATAGGAGCAGTAAAGCCCAGCTGACGACAGCAGAATACAGCCCAGGCTCTTTACCACTGATGAATGGAACCCGTCTGAGTGAGGGAGCGTGACTCCTCTCATCGCTACACGTCTCTCTCTGTCCTCGGCTAATTGGCCTGGCTGATCTGGACGCCCACATCCGTCCCTGTGTACAGCGATTAGTCAGCCTGGCACAATGCTGGGGATATTTGTGGTGTTTACAGGGAGAATGCAGGAACCAAACAACAAAAGGAGCGAAAGGAGAGGAAAATATTATTCTCCGGTTGGGAGAGCTCAATTATCACCTCCCCTCCCTCCCACACACTCCCTCTGTTTCTCTCTCTATTTTCTATCCCTCCTTTCTCTCTCTCGCTTCTTATACATCTCTCTCTGTCTCTCTCTGAAATATTATTCTTTCACTCAGATTTTGTACAGTCATGTTTTTCACACACACACACACACACACACACACACACACACACACACACACACACACACACACACACACACACACACACACACACACACACACACACACACACACACACACACACACACACATTAAATTCTTTAAACAAACAACAACCAGCAAACAAATTCAAACTGCAGTCATTCTTTGTCATAAATTAATGAATTGTAAATACTATGCACAATGGAGAACAACAAGTGAGTAATATGAGCTCTGTCTTCCCTCTCCAACACAACTTGTCTTCATAGTTCAGTTGGACTGACTGTTGAATATGTGCATGGTTAACCTCCCTTTCAGATACAACTACGCCCCCTCTCTCTCTCACCCATCCTCCTGCTCTCCTTCACTCTCTCCCTGAAGAGATGTTCTTACAAATAGATCTCTACCCTTTCTCTCTTCACTGGAACCAGATGCCACCAGTCAGTGGTTTAACCCAGGTATGAGTAACAACTAACACTCACATTATAGCACCATTCATTAAGCTAACTGATCCTGTGTGGCTCAGTTGGTAGAGCATGGCACTAGCCAGGCCAGGACCACGGGTTTGATTCCCACTGGGGCCACAAAAAATATATGCACTTATAGTAGATGGCTTTGGATAAAGATAAAAGCATCTCCTACATAGCATATACACTGAGTGTTCAACACATTAGGAGCTCTTTCTTCATGACACACCCCTGGTGTCACTTGTTAAATCCACTTCAATCAGTGGAGATGAAGAGGAGGAGACGGGTTAAAGAAGGAGTTTTAAGCCTTGAGACAATTAGACATGGATTGTGCATGTGTGTCATTCAGAGGGTGAATGGGCAAGACAAAAGATTTAAGTGCCTTTGAACAGGATATGGTAGTAGGTGCCAGGCACACTGGTTTGAGTGTCAAGAACTGCAAAGCTGCTTATTTTTTCACATTCAACAGTTTCCTGTGTGAATCAAGAACGGTCCACCACTCAAAGGACATCCAGCCAACTTGACACAACTGTGGGAAGCATTGGAGTCAACATGGGCCAGCATCCCTGTAGAACGCTTTCGACACCTTGTAGAGTCCAGGCCCTGACAAACTGAGGCTGATCTGATGGCTAAAAGTGGGTGCAACTCAATATTAGTTTGGTTAATGAATTAGTGATCCATATTGAGGTCAAACTAAAGTATTTTATTGGTAATCCGCATTTTTGTATCTCCAAGATAGATAATGTGTGTGTGTGTGTGTCCATGCACGTATTTGTGTGCATGTGTGTGTGTCCATGCACGTATTCGTGTGCATGTGTGTGTGTGTCCATGCACATATTCGTGAGCATGAGTATGTGTGTACATTGGGGGGACGTGTTCATGTGTGCATATTAGTGTGGGTATATCTGCTCGCATGAATGTGTGTGAATGTGTGTGTGTGTGAATGTGTGTGTGTGTGAATGTGTGTGTGTGTGTGTGTGTGTGTGTGTGTGTGTGTGTGTGTGTGTGTGTGTGTGTGTGTGTGTGTGTGTGTGTGTGTGTGTGTGTGTGTGTGTGTGTGTGTGTATATGTGAATATGTGTGAATATGTGTGTGTGAATATGTGTGTGCCGAGTGCAGAAGCGACAGCTGTATCGAGCCACGCGGGGCCAGGATGATGTATGGCCATTCTATTCCTGAGCTGTGGAGAGGAGGAGACCCACATGGGGCTTTCTCTCCTGTGGAGATATCAAAGATGGATCTCTCTACTGCAGCAAAATGCTAACACCTGCTATCAGCTCCCCACCCCATCCACACACCCCTTCTGCCAGGCGAAACAACATGGGATACGCATACTGTACCAAACACAGCCATATGACACACACACAGCCATATACTGTAACTAACACAGCCATATAAAACACACACAGCCATATACTGTAACAAACACAGCCATATAAAACACACACAGCCATATACTGTAACTAACACAGCCATATAAAACACACACAGCCATATACTGTAACTGAAACACAGCCATATAAAACACACACAGCCATATACTGTAGACTAACACAGCCATATAAAAGACACACAGCCATATACTGTAAGGTAACACAGCCATATAAAGGACACACACAGCCATATGAGGAGAGGTGAGTACCAAACACAGCCATATGACACACACACAGCCATATACTGTAAGTAACACAGCCATATAAAACACACACAGCCATATACTGTACCAAACACAGCCATATGACACACACACAGCCATATACTGTAACTAACACAGCCATATAAAACACACACAGCCATATACTGTACCAAACACAGCCATATGACACACACACAGCCATATACTGTAACTAAACACAGCCATATAAAACACACACACAGCCATATACTGTACCAAACACAGCCATATGACACACACACAGCCATATACTGTAACTAACACAGCCATATAAAACACACACAGCCATATACTGTACCAAACACAGCCATATAACACACACACAGCCATATACTGTAACTAACACAGCCATATAAAACACACACAGCCATATACTGTACCAAACACAGCCATATGAGGACACACACACAGCCATATACTGTAGACCAAACACAGCCATATAACACACACACAGCCATATACTGTACCAAACACAGCCATATGACACACACACAGCCATATACTGTAACTAACACAGCCATATAAAACACACACAGCCATATACTGTACCAAACACAGCCATATGACACACACACAGCCATATACTGTAACTAACACAGCCATATAAAACACACTCAGCCATATACTGTAACCGCTTTAACACAGCCATATAAACACACACACAGCCATATACTGTAACTAACACAGCCATATAAAACACACACAGCCATATACTGTACCAGCCATATACTGTGTACCAAACACAGCCATATAACAGCACACACACACAGCCATATACTGTACCAGCCATATACTGTACCAAACACAGCCATAGAACACACACACAGCCATAAACTGTACCAAACACAACCATATAAAACACACACAGCCATATACTGTACCAGCCATATACTGTACCAAACACAGCCATAACAACACACCATATAACACACACACAGCCATATACTAAACCAGCCATATACTGTACCAAACACAGCCATATAACACACACACACCACACACACACAGCCATATACTGTACCAGCTGTATAAACTGTAAACACACACAGCCATATAAAACACACACAGCCATATACTGTACCAGCCATATACTGTACCAAACACAGCCATAGAACACACACACAGCCATAAACTGTACCAAACACAACCATATAACACAGCACACAACCATATAATACACACACAGCCATATACTGTAACAAACACAGCCATATGACACACACACAGCCATATACTGTAACAAACACGCCATATAACACACACACAGCCATATACTGTACCAAACACAGCCATATAACACACACACAGCCATATAACACACACAACACAGCCATATAACACAGCCATATACACACAGCCATAAACTGTACCAATCACAGCCATATAACACACACACAGCCATATACTGTAACAACACAGCCATATAAAACACACACAGCCATAAACTGTACCAAACACAGCCATATAACACACACACAGCCATAAACTGTACCAAACACAGCCATATAACACACACACAGCCATATACTGTACCAAACACAGCCATATAACACACACACAGCCATAAACTGTACCAAACACAGCCATATAACACACACACAGCCATAAACAGCTGTACCAAACACAGCCATATAACACACACACAGCCATATAACACACACACAGCCATAAACACAGCCAAACACAGCCATATAACACACACACAGCCATATACTGTAACTAACACAGCCATATAAAACACACAGCCATAAACTGTACCAAACACAGCCATATAACACACACATATAACAGCCATATAACACACACACAGCCATATAACACACACACAGCCATATACACAGCCATATACTGTCACAATCACAGCCATATAACACACACACAGCCATATAACACACACACACACAGCCATATACTGTCACAATCACAGCCATATAACACACACAGCCATAAACTGTACCAAACACAGCCATATAACACACACAGCCATAAACTGTACAGAATACACAGCCATATAACACACACAGCCATATAACACACACACACCATAAATATACACACACACAGTCCATATAACACACACAAAGCCATATACTGTAACAAACACAGCCATATAAAACACACACAGCCATAAACTGTACCAATAACCACAGCCATATAACACACACACAGCCATATAACACACACACAGCCATATACTCTACCAAACACAGCCATATAACACACACACAGCCATATACTGTAACAAACACAGCCATATAACACACACACAGCCATATACTGTAACAAACACAGCCATATAACACACACACAGCCATATACTGTACCAAACACAGCCATATAACACACACAGCCATATAACACATATAACACACACACAGCCATATAACACACACACAGCCATATAACTGTACAATCACAGCCATATAACACACACACAGCCATATACACAACACACACAGCCATATAAAACACACATATAACCATACAAGCCATATACCAAACACAGCCATATAACACGCACACAGCCATATACTGTATAAACACAGCCATATAACACACACACAGCCATAAACACACACCAAACACAGCCATATAACACACACACAGCCATAAACTGTACCAAACACAGCCATATAACACACACACAGCCATATAACACACACACAGCCATATAACAACACAGTATAAAACACAGCCATATAACACACAGCATATAACACATACAGCCATAACTGTAACACAGCCATATAAAACACACACAGCCATAAACTGTACCAAACACAGCCATATAACACACACACAGCCATATAACACACACACAGCCATATAACACACACACACACACAGCCATATACTGTCAACACAGCCATATAACACACACACAGCCATATAACACACACACACACACCCATACTGTCCCAATCACAGCCATATAACACACACACAGCCATAAACTGTACCAAACACAGCCATATAACACACACAGCCATAAACTGTACACAGCCATATAACACACAGCCATAAACACACACAGCCATATAACACACACACAGCCATAAACTACACACAGCCATATAACACACACAAAGCCATATACTGTAACTAACACAGCCATATAAAACACACACAGCCATAAACTGTACACAATATAACACACAGCCATATAACACACACACAGCCATATAACACACACACACAGCCATATACTCTACAGCCATAACACACACACAGCCATATAACACACACACAGCCATATACTGTAACAAACACAGCCATATACTGTATAACACACACAGCCATATACACAGTATAACACACACAGCCATATACTGTACACACAGAGCCATATAACACAGCCATATAACACACACACAGCCATATAACACACACACAGCCATATAACACACAACAGCAAACACACACACAGCCATATAACACACACACACAGCCATATAACTGTACAAACACAGCCATATAACACACACACAGCAATATACTGTAACAAACACAGCCATATAACACACACAGCCAATATAACAAACTGTAACAAACAGCACAGCCATATAACACACACACATAGCCATATAACACACACACACAGCCATATACTGTAACAAACACAGCCATATAACACACACAAACAGCCATATAACATATACTGTAACAAACACAGCCATATAACACACACACAGCCATATACTGTACCAAACACAGCCATATAACACACGCACAGCCATATACTGTACAAACACAACCATATAACACACACAGCCATATACTGTAACAAACACAGCCATATAACACACACACACAGCCATATACTTTTTTTATTTTTTTTATTTCACCTTTATTTAACCAGGTAGGCTAGTTGAGAACAAGTTCTCATTTGCAACTGCGACCTGGCCAAGATAAAGCATAGCAGTGTGAACAGACAACACAGAGTTACACATGGAGTAAACAATTAACAAGTCAATAACACAGTAGAAAAAAAGGGGAGTCTATATACAACGTGTGCAAAAGGCATGAGGAGGTAGATGAATAATTACAATATTGCAGATTAACACTGGAGTTATAAATGATCAGATGATCATGTACAGGTAGAGATATTGGTGTGCAAAAGAGCAGAAAAGTAAATAAATAAAAACTGTGGGGATGAGGTAGGTGAAAATGGGTGGGCTATTTACCAATAGATTATGTACAGCTGCAGAGATCGGTTAGCTGCTCAGATAGCTGATGTTTGAAGTTGGTGAGGGAGATAAAAGTCTCCAACTTCAGCGATTTTTGCAATTCGTTCCAGTCACAGGCAGCAGAGTACTGGAACGAAAGGCGGCCGAATGAGGTGTTGGCTTTAGGGATGCTCAGTGAGATACACCTGCTGGAGCGCGTGCTACGGATGGGTGTTGCCATCGTGACCAGTGAGCTGAGATAAGGTGGAGCTTTACCTAGCATGGCCTTGTAGATGACCTGGAGCCAGTGGGTCTTGCGACGAATATGTAGCGAGGGCCAGCCGACTAGAGCATACAAGTCACAGTGGTGGGTAGTATAAGGTGCTTTAGTGACAAAACGGATGGCACTATGGTAAACTGCATCCAGTTTGCTGAGAAGAGTGTTGGAAGCAATTTTGTAGATGACATCGCCGAAGTCGAGGATCGGTAGGATAGTCAGTTTTACTAGGGTAAGCTTGGCAGCGTGAGTGAAGGAGGCTTTGTTACGGAATAGAAAGCCGACTCTTGATTTGATTTTCGATTGGAGATGTTTGATATGGGTCTGGAAGGAGAGTTTGCAGTCTAGCCAGACACCTAGGTACTTATAGGTGTCCACATATTCAAGGTCGGAACCATCCAGTGTGGTGATGCTAGTCGGGCATGCGGGTGCAGGCAGCGATCGGTTGAAAAGCATGCATTTGGTTTTACTAGCGTTTAAGAGCAGTTGGAGGCCACGGAAGGAGTGTTGTATGGCATTGAAGCTCGTTTGGAGGTTAGATAGCACAGTGTCCAATGACGGGCCGAAAGTATATGGAATGGTGTCGTCTGCGTAGAGGTGGATCAGGGAATCGCCCGCAGCAAGAGCAACATCATTGATATGTACAGAGAAAAGAGTCGGCCCGAGAATTGAACCCTGTGGCACCCCCATAGAGACTGCCAGAGGACCGGACAGCATGCCCTCCGATTTGACACACTGAACTCTGTCTGCAAAGTAATTGGTGAACCAGGCAAGGCAGTCATCCGAAAAACCGAGGCTACTGAGTCTGCCGATAAGAATATGGTGATTGACAGAGTCGAAAGCCTTGGCAAGGTCGATGAAGACGGCTGCACAGTACTGTCTTTTATTGATGGCGGTTATGATGTCGTTTAGTACCTTGAGTGTGGCTGAGGTGCACCCGTGACCGGCTCGGAAACCAGATTGCATAGCGGAGAAGGTACGGTGGGATTCGAGATGGTCAGTGACCTGTTTGTTGACTTGGCTTTCAAGACCTTAGATAGGCAAGGCAGAATGGATATAGGTCTGTAACAGTTTGGGTCCAGGGTGTCTCCCCTTTGAAGAGGGGGATGACTGCAGCAGCCTTCCAATCCTTGGGGATCTCAGACGATATGAAAGAGAGGTTGAACAGGCTGGTAATAGGGGTTGCGACAATGGCGGCAGATAGTTTCAGAAATAGAGGGTCCAGATTGTCAAGCCCAGCTGATTTATACGGGTCCAGGTTTTGCAGCTCTGTAACAAACACAGCCATATAACACACACACACACAGCCATATACTGTATCACACACAGCCATAAACTGTACCAAACACAGCCATATAACACACACACAGCCATAAACAATAACACTCACACAGCCATATAACACACACAGCCATATACTGTAACAAACACAGCCATATAACACACACTGCCATATACTGCAACAAACATAGCCATATAACACACACAGCCATATTGTACCAAACACAGCCATATAACACACACACACAGCCATATACTGTACCAAACACAGCCATATAGCACACACAGCCATACATTGTACCAAACACAGCCATAAAACACACACACACAGCCATATACTGTACCAAACACAGCCATATACACACACACAGCCATAAACTGTACCAAACACAGCCATATAACACACACACAGCCATAAACAATAACACTCACACAGCCATATAACACACACAGCCATATACTGTAACAAACACAGCCATATAACACACACACACAGCCATATACTGCAACAAACACAGCCATATAACACACACAGCCATACATTGTACCAAACACAGCCATATAACACACACACACAGCCATATACTGTACCAAACACAGCCATATAGCACACACAGCCATACATTGTACCAAACACAGCCATATAACACACACACACAGCCATATACTGTACCAAACACAGCCATATAACACACACACAGCCATATACTGTACCAAACACAGCCATATAACACATACACAGCCATATACTGTCCCAATCACAGCCATATAACACATACACAGCCATATACTGTACCAAACACAGCCATATAACACACACACAGCCATATAACACACACACACACACACACAGCCATATAACACACACACAGCCATATATTGTCCCAATCACAGCCATATAACACACACACAGCCATATAACACACACACAGCCATATAACACACACACAGCCATATAACACACACACACAGCCATATACTGTCTCAATCACAGCCATATAACACACACACAGCCATATACTGTCCCAATCACAGCCATATAACACACACACAGCCATATACTGTCTCAATCACAGCCATATAACACATACACAGCCATATACTGTACCAAACACAGCCATATAACACACATACAGCCATATAACACACACACAGCCATATACTGTCCCAATCACAGCCATATAACACACACACACAACCATCAACACATCTACCAGATGGCCTTCTACTATTCTAGAAAGTCATAATACCCATTATTACATAAGGTTTCCACCTGCCAATTCAATATTGGGATTCCTCCAAGACAAAACTCCACAGATACACACACACATGCACACACACGTATGCAGGTTGGGTATGTGTGTGAGCATAAGTAGAGGTAGCAGAGAAGGAGTTCCCCACACATCTCTCTGTCTGCACAGAGCTTTAGCACAGTGAGAAATGTTAAATGATCAGTTGACAGGACAACAATAGCCTATCTGTGAGCTATGCATTAGCATTGGGTTCAATCCATCCATCCAGCCACACCGTCTCTGTTTTTAGGCAACAACGCCCACTTACACAATGATGGCTTATTCTGAAAACTGGAAGTATCTCCCCACAAATCTACATAATCATTAGCTCATTATCTAGGGAGGACGTAGCTGGGCATTGAACAGGTGGACGGTTGGACTGGAGGACAGACCTCATACTGGCCACAAACTCTGAATCAACATTGACCACGTCATTTCAACAAAAATACTGATTCTGATGACGTTGAAGGACCGTGGAAAACTGATCGGATTTGCATAAAGTCATCAACATAAAGGAATTTCTGGAACATGAGTGTTTTTTCACCAAACGTTTAACCTATATTCAATGACATGGTTCAAATTTGACTTGATTTCACTTTGAATTCAAGTGAGTTGACAACTCAATCAGAAGTTAATCCAAAACAAGACGTAGAAGTGACGTCAGTGCCCAGTGGGTTATATGGGCTCTACCTGTGAGGGCTGCAGTTGGGTAAGAAGTAGAACAGGTGTGAGCCGGACCTGTTCATGCTGCAGCCTGCAGCCGTGTCCAACCTGCAGAACCTCTAGTTGCAGCCCTGGAGCCACAGCAGACCCTCTGACTGCAGCCCCGGAGCCACAGCAGACCCTCTGACTGCAGCCCCGGAGCCACAGCAGACCCTCTGACTGCAGCCCTGGAGCCACAGGAGACCCTCTGACTGCAGCCCTGGAGCCACAGCAGACCCTCTGACTGCAGCAGCCACAGCAGACCCTCTGGAGCCACAGCAGACCCTCTGACTGCAGCCCTGGAGCCACAGCAGACCCTCTGACTGCAGCCCTGGAGCCACAGCAGACCCTCTGACTGCAGCCCTGGAGCCACAGCAGACCCTCTGACTGCAGCCCTGGAGCCACAGCAGACCCTCTGACTACAGCCCTGGAGCCACAGCAGACCCTCTGACTGCAGCCCTGGAGCCACAGCAGACCCTCTGACTACAGCCCTGGAGCCACAGCAGACCCTCTGACTGCAGCCCTGGAGCCACAGCAGACCCTCTGACTACAGCACCGGAGCCACAGCAGACCCTCTGACTGCAGCCCTGGAGCCACAGGAGACCCTCTGACTGCAGCCCTGGAGCCACAGCAGACCCTCTGACTACAGCCCTGGAGCCACAGCAGACCCTCTGACTACAGCCCTGGAGCCACAGCAGACCCTCTGACTGCAGCCCTGGAGCCACAGCAGACCCTCTGACTGCAGCCCTGGAGCCACAGCAGACCCTCTGACTGCAGCCCTGGAGCCACAGCAGACCCTCTGACTACAGCCCTGGAGCCACAGCAGACCCTCTGACTGGAGCCACAGCAGACCCTCTGACTGCAGCCCTGGAGCCACAGCAGACCCTCTGACTGCAGCCCTGGAGCCACAGCAGACCCTCTGACTGCAGCCCTGGAGCCACAGCAGACCCTCTGACTGCAGCCCTGGAGCCACAGCAGACCCTCTGACTGCAGCCCTGGAGCCACAGCAGACCCTCTGATGAGGAAACACTCACAACAAGCCTCTAACAGCCCTGAGCCACAGCAACCTACTGATGGAGCTCTCTCTCAACTCTCTCTCTCTCTCTCTCTCTCTGCTCTCTCTCTCTCTCTCTCTCTCTCTCTCTCTCTCTCTCTCTCTCTCTCTCTCTCTCTCTCTCTCTCTCTCTCTCTCTCTCTCTCTCTCTCTCTCTCTCTCTCTCTCTCTCTCTCTCTCTCTCTCTCTCTCTCTCTCTCTCTCTCTCTCTCTCTCTCTCTCTCTCTCTCCATGATGCAAACAAATGAAATGGCCCATTGATTCCCTCGCTGCTGTGTGTATGTCCTGGTCTCCTGGTCAATAAAATGCTTGTGGGTTGTCACAGAACGTTTAATGTATGAAGATTCCAAGATAATCCTGGCCCCTCACCCACATTAGGAGAAGGGAGAGACACAACGCTTAGAGGTGGAGACAATAGATGATGGCATTATGAATATCTATTTACATGCAGCACTGACCTTTCCTATGATGGAAATTAAGTCGCCTATTATCATAACCTTTGGAGGAAATTCATTTAGAAAGGATGGTTGTCCAATCTATACAAAGCAAACTCAAAACAGGAACGCCCATTATAATCTCTGACACATTTTTCCTCCACTCTCCTCTACTGACCTTCAAAGCCTTTTAGACTGTAACATGACCGCAGGTCTCACGCAACTCTGTTTCCACCATCCCTGCTGAAGTCCCAGGCATGAACACTGGGCTTACATAATGTGGGTCAAGACGGATAACTTTTAAATAAGGCCCGAAATAGCCAGCAAGCCATCTAGCATTTTAATCACAGCAGAATCCATTACCAAAGCTAATAGCTACCACTACATTTTGAGTTTCTGGCTAAATGTCCTGAGGGGGAACTCCTTGGTCAGGAATAGAAAGCTGACGGTGAAAGACACGGCAAACCTTACCAGGCAGTATTGGGTGTCTGTGTGTTTTACCTTGAGATTCAGACAGACAGACAGACAGGCACACAGACAGGAACTCAACTGTAGCTGGGGGAAATAGGCTATAGATGACAACCATAGGTCACCATGGTAACAGTGTTCCATATCCTAGATACAGATGTCGGTCTAGGACTAGGATATGGTACAGTAGGCTGTGTCTCAAAGAACATACCGATGTAGGATCTTCATTTGAGCCAGTTTGCTACAGCAGGAGAATAATCCTGCAGCAACAGGAAAAGTTCATTATTAAGTGGATTCTAATGAATGGACATTTTTTTTGTGAATTTTACCCCTTTTTCTCCCCAATTTTTGTGGTATCCAATTGTTCAGTAGCTACTATCTTGTCTCATCGCTACAACTCCCGTTCGGGCTCGGGAGAGACGAAGGTTGAAAGTCATGTGTCCTCCGATACACAACCCAACCAAGCCGCGCTGCTTCTTAACACAGCGCCATCCAATCCGGAAGCCCGCCGCACCAATGTGTCAGAGGAAACACCGTGCACCTGGCAACCTTGGTTAGCGCGCGCTGCGCCCGGCCCACCACAGGAGTCGCTGGTGCGCGATGAGACAAGGATGTCCCTACCGGCCAAGCCCTCCCTAACCCGGACCAATTGTGCGTCGCCCCACAGACCTCCCGGTCGTGGCCGGTTGCGACAGAGCCTGGGCGCGAACCCAGAGTCTCTGCAGTACAGAACCCTTAGCCACTGTGCCACCCGGGAGGCCCATGAATGGACATTTTTGTCGGGGTTGATACATTTTTTGTTTGGGCAAATCAAGTCAGAATTTTCAAAGTGGAAATTTCAAACTTTAGAATCCTTTTCAAACCTCGAATACAAGTTTGCACTTCCTTGTCATTGTTGACATGCGGAAGCAGAAACAGACTGGCTTCCAGGCTACAAATGTGATGATGTAAAAATATTTAAATATGATGATGTAAAAATATATAAAAAAAATAGATATAGATTAGATACTTAAGTGCTAGTTGCTGAAAATATGACTTTAGAATTCTGTGTTTTAAGAGGGGATTAGAAGCAGAGGTGTCAATCTTGACCCTCTCTAAAACAAGCACATAATGAATATCACCCTGTATTCCTCTCTGCTATAACAACTTGCCATTAGTCAAACTAAATGGATATTCAGTATGGAAATGTGTCTCTGCTGTGAAGACTACCACAGACAGAAATTCACATTATTTTGTACAAGATAAACAGACACATTAAAGGTTATTGGCATCTTTCTCAACACACTTTCTTCTCAGTTAACAGTGTTGACTCTTTTCTGTGATCAATCTCCACTGCTTTGTGCTGTTTCTGGTGCTGTTTCTGCATCTTATCTAAATCACAGTGCTGTGCCTGTTTCTGTCATTCTCTATCTGTTTCTCTCTCTCCCTCTCTCCCCCTCTCTGAACCCTCTCCGACTCCTCTCGCCCTCGCTTGTCTTTGTTGTGAAAACAGAGCATGAGAAAAGCAATGCGTCATCTCATTATACTGTAACAATGTGGCTCAGCAAAAACACGAGCAGCTCCCTGACAATTAGCCACACACACACACGCACACGCACACGCACACACACACACACACACACACACACACACACACACACACACACACACACACACACACACACACACACACACACACACACACACACACACACACACACACAGAGCTGATGCCCCAAATTGATGCTGCTTTATAATGTGGCAGACGATGTTCACTTACACAGCCACTATGCTGAAATATTGTGTCATATCTGTCCAGACAGTTAAATAAAGGACAGGTGAAATGGCTCTGACAGTTGTGGTGTTGTACACTTTGTTTGCCCAGAGCCCTGTGGAATAGGCTGCCAACTGGGAAGCAGTTGAGGAGTCTGGTGAAGGTCTGCTATGAAAGCCTCCTTCCTCCCTTCCTCCTCCTCCTCTTCCTCCCTCCCTCCTCCTCCTCCTCCCTTCCTCCCTCCTCCTCCTCCTAAAGAGAGGTGCTCCAGGCTTTAGTCTATATGGCTGGTGGTGTAATCATGTGTGATCATACTTTGTGATATCACATATCCAATCATGTATGAGAGAAGATGCAGGGCTGAAAGTAAGCCGGTACTGTCTTACACTGTCCGGTACTGTCTGGTCCTGTCTGTCCGGTACTGTCTGGTAACTGTCTGTACTGTCCGGTACACTGTCTGGTCCTGTCTAGAACTGTCTGGTCCTGTCCTACACTGTCCTAGAACTGCCCTGTACTGTCCTACTGTCCGGTACTGTCTGGTCCTGTCTAGAACTGCTCCTGTCTGATACACTGTCTGGTCCTGTCTACTGCCCTGTACTGTCTGGTACACTGTCCGGTACTGTCTGGTCCTGTCTAGAACTGTCCTGTACTGTCCTACACTGTCCGGTACTGTGTCTAGAACCCTACACTGTCCGGTACTGTCTGGTCCTGTCTAGAACTGCCCTCTGTCTACACTGTCCGGTACTGTCTGGTCCTGTCTAGAACTGCCCTGTACTGTCTGTCTAGTACTGTCTGGTCCTGTCTAGAACTGTACTGTCCTACACTGTCCGGTACTGTCTGGTCCTGTCTAGAACTGCCCTGTACACTGTCCACTGTCCGGTACTGTCTGGTCCTGTCTAGAACTGCCCTGTCCTACACTGTCCGGTACTGTCTGGTCCTGTCTAGAACTGCCCTGTACTGTCCTACACTGTCCGGTACTGTCTGGTCTGTCTACTGTCTGGTACTGTCTTGTCCTACACTGCCCTGTACTGTCTGGTCCTGTCTAGACTGTCCTGTACTGTCCGGTACTGTCCTACACTGTCCTGTACTGTCTGGTCCTGTCTAGAACTGCCCTGTACTGTCCGGTACTGTCTGGTCCTGTCTAGAACTGCCCTGTACTGTCTGGTCCTGTCTAGAACTGCCCTGTACTGTCCTACACTGTACTGTCTGGTCCTGTCTAGAACTGCCCTGTACTGTCCTACACTGTCCGGTACTGTCTGGTCCTGTCTAGAACTGCCCTGTACTGTCCTACACTGTCCGGTACTGTCTGGTCCTGTCTAGAACTGCCCTGTACTGTCCTACACTGTCCGGTACTGTCTGGTCCTGTCTAGAACTGCCCTGTACTGTCCGGTACTGTCTGGTCCTGTCTACTGCCCGGTACTGTCTGGTCCTGTCTTACACTGTCCGGTACTGTCTGGTCCTGTCTAGACTGCCCGGTACTGTCTTACACTGTCCGGTACTGTCTGGTCCTGTCTAGAACTGCCCTGTACTGTCCTACACTGTCCGGTACTGTCTGGTCCTGTCTAGAACTGCCCTGTACTGTCTGGTCCTGTCTAGAACTGCCCTGTACTGCCCGGTACTGTCCTGTACTGTCCGGTACTGTCCTGTCCACTGTCCGGTACTGTCTGGTCCTGTCTAGAACTGCCCTGTACTGCCCCGTACTGTCTTACACTGTCCGGTACTGTCTGGTCCTGTCTAGAACTGTCCTGTACTGTCCTACACTGTCCGGTACTGTCTGGTCCTGTCTAGAACTGTCCTGTACTGTCCTACACTGTCCGGTACTGTCTGGTCCTGTCTAGAACTGCCCTGTACTGTCCTGGTACCTGTCCTGTACTGTCCTGTACTGTCCTGTACTGTCTGGTCCTGTCTAGAACTGTCCTGTACTGTCCTACACTGTCCGGTACTGTCTGGTCCTGTCTAGAACTGTCCTGTACTGTCCTACACTGTCCGGTACTGTCTGGTCCTGTCTAGAACTGTCCTGTACTGTCCTACACTGTCCGGTACTGTCCTGTACTGTCCTGTACTGTCCCGGTACTGTCTGGTCCTGTCTAGAACTGCCCTGTACTGTCCGGTACTGTCTGGTCCTGTCTAGACTGCCCTGGTACTGCCCTGTACTGTCCGGTACTGTCTGGTCCTGTCTACTGCCCTGTACTGTCCTGTCTGTCTAGTGCCCTGTACTGTCCTACACTGTCCGGTACTGTCCCTGTACTGTCTGTCCTGTACTGTCCGTCCTGTACTGTCTGGTCCTGTCTAGAACTGCCCTGTACTGTCCTGTACTGTCCCTGTACTGTCCTGTACTGTCTGGTACTGTCCTGGTACTGTCTGGTCCTGTACTGCCCTGTACTGTCCTGTACTGTCCGGTACTGTCCTGTACTGTCCGGTACTGTCCTGTACTGTCCGGTACTGTCCTGTACTGTCCTGTACTGTCTGTCTGTCTAGTGTCCCGGTACTGTCCTGTCCGGTACTGTCCTGTACTGCCCTGTACTGTCCGTCCGGTACTGTCCCTGTCTTGTACTGTCCTGTACTGTCCCTGTACTGCCCTGTACTGTCCCTGTCCTGTACTGTCCTGTACTGTCCTGGTACTGCCCTGTCCTGTACTGTCCGGTACTGTCCCTGTCTACTGCCCTGTACTGTCCTGTACTGTCCGGTACTGTCTGGTCCTGTCCTGGAACTGTCCCTGTACTGTCCTGTCCGGTACTGTCCCTGTACTGTGTACTGTCCTGTACTGTGTCCTGTACTGTCCTGTACTGTCCTGTACACTGTCCGGTACTGTCTGGTCCTGTACTGTCCCTGGTACTGTCCGGTACTGTCCCTGTACTGTCCGGTACTGTCCTGTACTGTCCTGGTACTGTCCCTGTACTGTCCTGGTACTGCACTGTACTGTCTGGTACTGTCCTGTACTGTCCGTACTGTCCTGTACTGTCCGGACTGTCTGTCCAGTCCTGTCCAGAACTGCCCTGTACTGTCTGGTCCTGTCCGAACTACTGTCCTGTACTGCCCGGTCTAGACTGTCCTGTACTGTCTGGTCCTGTCCTGCCCGGTACTGTCCTGTACTGTCCCGCCCGTACTGTCTGGTACTGCCCTGTACTGCCCTCCAGATTTCTCTTTCCTTTCCTCAAATGGCGGGTACACAGTTCACCGTAGTGTGGAGGCAGGAGGAATTATTTCCGTGGAAGAACGTGTGCAGGTAGCCAGGCTTATAGGAAACTTTTGAAGTGAATGTTTGACAATCAGATGAAAACATCATGACTGGTTATGTTAATGCCACATTAAAAGGTCATGCATTTTCAAAGTTAAATGACAAATCTGTAATATTAGGCCCACAGAGATCCTATTAAATAAATAGGGATTATATTTGTAATTCTATGATAAGGCCTCAAATAGTTTTTTGCACACATAGGAGGTGCCGTACCGGGAAGAAATGAAATATACTTTCACCCCTGGGAGGATGACATTACCAAGCTCTAATTAAGGAGCCAATCAGAACATCCTGAGAAATGGAAGAGGCCCTATTTAGACTGACTGAGATGTGGTGATTACATGATTAGACGATAAGCAACCATGATTTGACAATAAACTCTGTGACACCATTCTTGTCAGCTGTGTAAGTGTGGATGACAGTAAATGTTCATTGTCTATTTTCAACTCAAAGAGCACAAAGTCCCATTAAAAGGCAAGTACAATGACCTGAAACTGAAAGTATTGAGTTGACTAATAACTTACAGTAATCAAGACTTGAGACTTGTTTGCTGACATCTGAAGTCGGTCAACAAGTGTGTTCCTATAATGTGTTATTTAGTAGAGATGAGGCCACAGGCTGGCCGCGTCCTGACAGCATGCCAGGGAGCTGGCACGGAATGGACAGAGTGGGGGCAGTTGCCATGGCTACCCTGGCAGGCACAGAGCCCTATCATGGCAGATCTGGGCTCTGTGTGGGTACGGTATAATCGCAGGGGAAAAGAGTGGGTATGGTGTAACAGCCTTATCACTAAGGGGACTGTGTGTGTGTGTTAAAACAGGGTGGTATCAGGTGCTTGTCATTATGGTTGCTGTGCAGAGCCACGATGGTAGTTCACTGAGTGTCCCATCTCTACTCTGCTACATGCCACACAGACAGGCGTTAATCCAAATACCAGCCTTCCCTGAGCTCTGGTGATTACCACTACATAAACCTTAGCATCTCTCTCTCTATCCCTCTTTCTCTCTCTATCCTATTCTCTCTATCCCCCTCTCTCTCTATCATATGCTCTCTCTCTCTCTCTCTCTCTCTCTCTCTCTCTCTCTCTCTATCTCTATCCCCCTTCTCTCTATCCTATTCTCTCTATCCCCCTCTCTCTCTATCATATGCTCTCTCTCTCTCTCTCTCTCTCTCTCTGTCTCTCTCTCTCTGTCTCTCTCTCTGTCTCTATGCTCTCTCTCTCTCTCTCTCTCTCTCTCTATCCTCCTATCTCTCTCTCCCTATTCTCTCTATCCTCCTATCTCTCTATCCTATTCTCTCTATCCCCCTCTCTCTCTCTCTCTATCCTATTCTCTCTATATCCCCTCTCTCTCTCTCCTATTCTCTCTATCCCCCTCTCTCTCTCTATCCTATTCTCAATATCCCCCTCTCTCTCTATCCTATTCTCAATATCCCCCTCTCTCTCTATCCTATTCTCTCTATCCCCCTCTCTCTCTATCCTATTCTCAATCCCCTCTCTCTCTCTATCCTATTCTCTCTATCCCCCTCTCTCTCTATCCTATTCTCTCTATCCCCTCTCTCTCTCTCTATCCCCCTCTCTCTCTCTATCCTATTCTCAATATCCCCCCCTCTCTCTCTATCCTGTTCTCTCTATCCCCTCTCTCTCTATCCTATTCTCTCTATCCCCTCTCTCTCTATCCTATTCTCTCTATCCCCTCTCTCTCTATCCTATTCTCTCTATCCCTCTCTCTCTCTCTATCCTATTCTCTCTATCCCCTCTCTCTCTCTATCCTATTCTCTCTATCCCCTCTCTCTCTCTATCATATTCTCTCTATCCCCCCTCTCTCTCTATCCTATTCTCTCTATCCCCTCTCTCTCTCTATCCTATTCTCTCTATCCCCTCTCTCTCTCTATCCTATTCTCTCTATCCCTCTCTATCATATTCTCTCTCTGTATATATATCCTTATCTCTCTCTCTCTTCTTCTCATGGGAGTTTTAGCCTAGAGTGCCTTTGTCTCTTTCCTGGACCTGAACTACAGGATGTGGTAATCTCTTCATGTCGACATGAAGCAGGAACCAGTGTCTACTGGGGGTGATAGCTGGCACCCACACTGGGGAGGGGGGGAGAGAGAGAGAGAGAGAGAGAGAGAGAGAGAGAGAGAGAGAGAGAGAGAACCTGTCAGTTGATTGACAGGAGAGTGCAGCAGCAGACAGCAGACAGTGAATGACTCGACTGTGAATTTGCTTCCTGACATTTTCAAGCTTATCAAAACATTTAAATGTTCTGACTTAATCTGCATGGATTTCTTCTAGTCTGGTTAACCAGACCGATATCATTACAAAGCATTATCTTTCGGTCTGGACAAACGGGCAACATTTATTCAGCTTCACCCAACCACATTCAAATGGACAGAGACAAAGTGTTGCTCTAAAATTTTCCTTTTCGACTGAATGTGCCATAAAGAAATTAACCACACATATTTTCAATGTGGTTAACTGTATTTTCCCATATAAGAACTGAGCTTAACGGGGGTTTAATGAGAAATCCCCCAGTGTGAGAGGGTTCTGTGGGAACTATGGCGTCTCCGCAGTCAGCAAGAAAGTCCCTCTGGAAATGCTACTGAATCAGATAAGATAAAAATGGGCCGACTGCCCTGTGAATCAGGAGGGGTCAAAGGGTAAGGCTGTTATACTCGCCGTGATACAGTAGCTTCATCCTATATTCATTCATCCTATTGGTTACAATTTGCTAGGTAAGTACTGTTATGTACATGGATTTGCTCCCTATCGGCACAGACACAACAACATGGCACAGGAGAGCAGTTACCATGTTAACCAAATGGCCCATTCCACTGTATATGTGACTATAGCAGAGAAAGAGACAGATACAGTATATGAATATACAGTATATATGATATATGTATATACAGTATATATGTAGAAAAAGAGAGAGAAAGATACATTATGAAAGAGAAATAGACGTGACAGAGCACAACGTTTGAGAGTCAGGGACATTTTGAGAGCAGAAAGACGAGGAGTGGAGAGACAAGTGGAGGCAGAGTTACACATAATTATCTTGGCTGGCTAAGCCCTGACTGTTGCTGTAATTAATGCTATTGAAGTCGTCTGGGAGAGAGAGAGGGCTCAGAGAGGCTGGCTGACATAATTGACATTCCACTGATTTCATCCACAGAGCCTTTGAGACTAGTGCAAACAGGCACCTTCTAGTCTAGACTTCGACTGAGGATAGTCACCGGATAGGTCTCACATTAAACTGAGAGGATTGGTTACGAGTAACGGCAACCATGTTATATGAACCTGCTTATAGACAGACTATTTCATCAAAAGCTTAATGATGATGTAGAACAGAGCCTGTCGGTTGGGAAAGGTCTAAAAACGCTTGTCATATCGTTACAGCAAACCATATGACAATACATTTATCAGAGCCAATCACATACAGGGCCTTGAGAAAGTATTCACACCCCTTGACCTTTTCCAATTTTATGTGAATTTTAAAGGGTTACATTGAGATTTTTGTAACTGGCCTCCACACAATACCCCATAATGTCAAAGTGGAATGATGAAAACTCTTAATTAAAAATTAAAAGCTGAAATGTCTTGAGTCAATAAGTATTCAAGTCCTTTGTTATGGCAAGCCTAATTAAGTTCAGGAGTAAAAATGTGCTTAACAAGTCACAATAAGTTGCTTGGACTCACTCTGTGCAAACTAATAGTATTTAACATGCTTTTGGAATGACTACCTCATCTCTGTACCCCACACATACAATTATCTGTAAGGTCCCTCAATCGAGCAGTGAATTTCAAAAACAGACTCAACCACAAAGACCAGGGAGGTTTTCCAATGCCTCACAAAGAAGGGCACCTATTGTAGATGGGTTAAAACAAATAGGCAGACATTGAATATCCCTTTGAGCATGGTGAAGTTATTAAATACACTTTGGATTATGTATCAATACACCCAGTCACTACAAAGATACAGGTGTCCTTCCTAAATCAGTTGCAAGTAAACCTCTCAGGGAATTTACCATGAGGCTAATGGTGACTTGAAAACAGTTACAGAGGGTATGTGTGTGCTGTGATAGGAGAACACTGAGGATGGTTCAACAACATTGTAGTTACTCCACAATACTGACCTAAATGACAAATTGAAAAGAAGGAAGCCTGCACAGAATCCAAATATTCCAAAACATGCATCTTGTTTGCAATAAGGTACGAAAGTAAAACTGCAACAAAAATTGCTTTATGTCCTGAATCCAAAGTGTTATGTTTGGATAAAATCCAAAACATGACTGAGTACCACTCTTCATATTTTCAAGTATGGTGGTGGCTACGTCATGTTATGGGTATGCTTGTCATCGGCAAGGACGAGGGAGTTTTTAAAGATAAAAATAAATGGACTAGAGCTAAGCACAGGCAAAATCCTGGTTCAGTTTGCTTTCCAACCAACACTGGTGTAACGCCATTCTTCCTCCTCTTCTGAGGAGGAGTAGCGAGAAGGATCGGAGGACCAATGTGCAGCGTGGTAAGTGTCCATAACCTTTATTTTAAGACATAAACTGAACACTATGAAATACAAAACAATAAACGTGAACATGAACGAAAACCGAAACAGTACCGTGTGGCCCAAAACACTCACACGGAAACAAACACCCACAACTCAAAAGTGAAACCCAGGCAACCGAAGTATGATTCTCAATCAGAGACAACTAACGACACCTGCCTCTGATTGAGAACCATACTAGGCTGAACTCAAAACCCCAACATAGAAAAACACACATGGGAAATAAAGGTCAGAACGTGACAACTGGGACACAAATTCACCTTTCAGCAGGACAATAACCTAAAACACAAGGTCAAATATTAACTGGAGTTGCTTACCAAGATGACATTGAATGTTCCAGAGTGGTCTAGTTAGAGTTTTGACTTAAATTGGTTTGAAAATGTATGGCAAGACTTGAAAATGGCTGTCTAGCAATGATCAACAACCAACTTCATTGAGCTTGAAGAATTTAAACAATTATAATGTGCAAATATTGTACAATCTAGGTGTGCGAAGCTCTTAGAGACTTTTCCAGAAGGACTCGGTGATACTTATTTTCCTCCATAATTTGCAAATAAATTCATTAAAAATCCTACAATGTGATTTTCTGGATTTTTTTTCCCTCATTTTGTCTGTCATAGTTGAAGTGTACCTATGATGAAAATTACAGGCCTCTCTCATCTTTTTAAGTGGGAGAACTTGCACAATTGGTGGCTGACTAAATACTTTTTTGCCCCACTGTAGCCTTTGAGCTTCACGGTTTGGTTTTGTAGTGTTTATTGTTTTGTTTGGCGTCATTTTGGATTAATAAAGAAAATTTACGCTCACCACGTTGCACCTTGGTCCTCTCCTTTCATCAGCCGTGACACTAGCAAGCTAAATTACCATAAATGTTTCATGCTTTTTGATTTGTCCCCAAATGAATGTAATTGGTTCAGAGTTTGTTTTGATATTTCAACCTGCGGGTCCTGACAGCGTCTGGTGTGGGTGAACAAAATCACCTCGCACGTGCGGTCTGGTCAGCATGTTACACTCCTTCAAAAAGGTGCTATCTAGAACCTTAAAGATTTCTTTGGCTGTCTCCATAGGAGAACCCTTTGAAGAATCATTTTTGGTTCTATGTAGAACCCTTTTGGTTCTACCTGTAACCAAAAAGGGTTCTCCCATGGGGACAGCCAAAGAACCCTTTTGGAACCCTTTTTTCTAAGAGTGTAGGTGTCTACTGAATGTCTTTGAGTCAATTATTTTTCTGCGAAAAGAGTAAAGAAAACAATCATTCATTACATTTGTAAGGCACTTTTCATTATACAAGAATCTCAAAGTGGATAAATTACATTATACATAATGCATTTAATACATTAGTAGCTCGAACATATGAGAGAACAACCAATGTCTTCTTTGACAGAAGGCAACCTTGACCATGTATAGCTAGACTACAGTACACATGAGTTTTCTGACATACAGCCAGGGTTGGGTAGGTTACTTTCTAAATGTAATCCGTTAAGTTACTAGTTACCTGTCCAAAATTGTAATCAGTAACATTACTTTTGGATTACCCAATCTCAGTAACGTAATCTGAATACATTTCGTCACTTTTAGATTACTTTCCCCTTAAAAAGAGGCATTAGAAGGAGACAAAAATGTATGTTACCAATTGAACAACATCTATTGCAGGATAAATCAATTTCAAAGTTTACATAGCTGGCCATATATGGATGTTACATTTGACTTTATGGGTTGGTTATGTAGGCTTCTTCTTATCCATCGCTTTCTACTACATTTAAAGTCGGAAGTTGACATACATTTAGGTTGGAGTCAATAAAATTTGTTTTTCAACCACTACACAAATTTCTTGTTAACAAACTATAGTTTTGTCAAGTAGGTTAGGACATATACTTTGTGCATGACACAAGTAATTTTTCCAACAATTGTTTGCAGACAGATTTATTTCACTTATAATTCACTGTATCACAATTCCAGTGGGTCAGAAGTTTACATACACTAAGTTGACTGTGCCTTTAAACAGCTTGAAAAGTCCAGAAAATTATGTCATGGCTTTAGAAGCTTCTTATAGGCTAAGTGACATAATTTGAGTCAATTGGAGGTGTACCTGTGGATGTATTTCAAGGCCTACCTTCAAACTCAGTGCCTCTTTGCTTGACATCATGGGAAAATCAAAAGAAATCAGTCAAGACCTCAGAAAAAATTGGAGTCCTTCCAAATAGACAATGACCCCAAGCAGACTTCCAAAGTTGTGGCAAAATGGCTTAAGGTCAACAAAGTCAAGGTATTGGAGTGACCATCACAAAGCCCTGACCTCAATCCCATAGAAAATGTGTGGGCAGAGATAAAAAGCGTGTGCGAGCAAGGAGGCCTACAAACGTGACTCAGTTACACCAGCTCTGTCAGGAGGAATGGGCCAACATTCACCCAACTTATTGTAGGAAGCTTGTGAAAGGCTACTCGAAACGTTTGACCCAAGTTCAACAATTTAAAGGCAATACTACCAAATACTAATTGAATGTATGTAAACTTCTGACCCACTGGGAATGTGATGAAAGAAATAAAAGCTGAAATAAATTATTCTCTCTACTATTATTCTGACATTTCACATTCTTAATAAAGTGGTGATCCTAACTGACCTAAAACAGGGACTTTTTACTGGATTAAATGTCAGGAATTATGAGTTTAAATGTATTTGGCTAAGATGTATGTAAACTTCTGACTTCAACTGTATATATAATAATACGATTAAATTATATCTTTACATTAAAATACAAAGTCTAGCAGAATTCAAGTCATTCCAATAACTGTTATACCCCTTATTCTTCAAGAATTGGACTTGGAAATATGAAAGTACAGATCAGCCAAATTGTTTTACCTGAGCATGACCCAAAAACTAAGGACGTATTAGCCAGGACGTATTAGCCAGCCCTACTCTGTTGTTTATGATTTTGTTGTCATGGAGGACTGATTGGGCTCAATGATTCGAGTTGAAAAATAAATTCTGCGCTCATGGAATGGCTGCTTTGAGCAATACTGAAGAAAAAAAGCCCCACTTGTATCTTGTATTCCATAGGCTTGGATCCGCACTATGCAGCTGTTGCAAGAGCACATTTTTCACTGGCCGTCCACTGGTTTCAAAAACAATGATTGATAGGCAGCTTAAACTTCTGGAATTCAACCATTACCAAATACACATTTAGATTTGTGAACAGCCATCCACAACAACCACAATCCGTAAGGAGTAAATATCTAAATTAAAGAGCAGCAGTGTGATTCACATCAATGCGCAATGTAGATAACAATAATAAGTGATACCCGTATCACCGCTGACTAAACCACTGCTGTCATCCTTAATGTAGATAACAATAATAAGTGATACCCGTATCACCCCTGACTAAACCGCTGCTGTCATCCTTAATGTAGATAACAATAATAAGTGATACCCGTATCACCGCTGACTAAACCACTGCTGTCATCCTTAATGTAGATAACAATAATAAGTGATACCCGTATCACCGTTGACTAAACCGCTGCTGTCATCCTTAATGTAGATAACAATAATAAGTGATACCCGTATCACCGCTGACTAAACCGCTGCTGTCATCCTTAATGTAGATAACAATAATAAGTGATACCCGTATCACCGCTGACTAAACCACTGCTGTCATCCTTAATGTAGATAACAATAATAAGTGATACCCATATCACCGCTGACTAAACCGCTGCTGTCATCCTTAATGTAGATAACAATAATAAGTGATACCCGTATCACCGTTGACTAAACCGCTGCTGTCATCCTTAATGTAGATAACAATAATAAGTGATACCCGTATCACCGCTGACTAAACCACTGCTGTCATCCTTAATGTAGATAACAATAATAAGTGATACCCAGATCACCGTTGACTAAACCGCTGCTGTCATCCTTAATGTAGATAACAATAATAAGTGATACCCGTATCACCGCTGACTAAACCGCTGCTGTCATCCTTAATGTAGATAACAATAATAAGTGATACCCGTATCACCGTTGACTAAACCGCTGCTGTCATCCTTAATGTAGATAACAATAATAAGTGATACCCGTATCACCGCTGACTAAACCACTGCTGTCATCCTTAATGTAGATAACAATAATAAGTGATACCCGTATCACCGCTGACTAAACCGCTGCTGTCATCCTTAATGTAGATAACAATAATAAGTGATACCCGTATCACCGTTGACTAAACCGCTGCTGTCATCCTTAATGTAGATAACAATAATAAGTGATACCCGTATCACCGCTGACTAAACCGCTGCTGTCATCCTTAATGTAGATAACAATAATAAGTGATACCCGTATCACCGCTGACTAAACCGCTGCTGTCATCCTTAATGTAGATAACAATAATAAGTGATACCCGTATCACCGCTGACTAAACCGCTGCTGTCATCCTTAATGTAGATAACAATAATAAGTGATACCCGTATCACCGTGACTAAACCACTGCTGTCATCCTTAATGTAGATAACAATAATAAGTGATACCCGTATCACCGTTGACTAAACCACTGCTGTCATCCTTAATGTAGATAACAATAATAAGTGATACCCACCGATCACCGTCATGACTAAACCACTGCTGTCATCCTTAATGTAGATAACAATAATAAGTGATACCCAATAATAAGTATCACCGCTGACTAAACCACTGCTGTCATCCTTAATGTAGATAACAATAATAAGTGATACCCGTATCACCGCTGACTAAACCGCTGCTGTCATCCTTAATGTAGATAACAATAATAAGTGATACCCGTATCACCGCTGACTAAACCACTGCTGTCATCCTTAATGTAGATAACAATAATAAGTGATACCCGTATCACCGCTGACTAAACCACTGCTGTCATCCTTAATGTAGATAACAATAATAAGTGATACCCGTATCACCGCTGACTAAACCACTGCTGTCATCCTTAATGTAGATAACAATAATAAGTGATACCCGTATCACCGTTGACTAAACCACTGCTGTCATCCTTAATGTAGATAACAATAATAAGTGATATCCGTATCACCGTTGACTAAACCACTGCTGTTATCCACAGTTGACTAAACCGCTGCTGTCATCCACCGTTGACTAAACCGCTGCTGTTATCCACCGTTGACTAAACTGCTGCTGTCATCCACCGTTGACTAAACCGCTGCTGTCATCCTTACCTCCAAGCGTTTATTCAAGTTGATCATCTTTGGATGCCGACAGCAGTCACATCATTGGAAGAGATATCTTGAACTGTAGCCTACAAAAGCCTATTTCTGCTCTTTTCCCACGATGCATCAAACACATTTGGTGTGTCATCATAGTGGTCTCTGACTTGTGGTCAGACTCTCTCAGGTGAAACAAACTTAAACGTGCGCCTTTTTTCAATGCTGATTTGAATATCATGGAGAAAACAGAAGTGTCAAATATTTTTTTTCCGCAAACATCCTTTATGAATTTAGAAGTAATCCTCAAAGTAATCATTTCCTTTTTCAAAAGTATCTGTAATCTGATCACATTTTTTTGCTGGTAACGTAACGGATTACAGTTACCATTTTTAGTAATCCTTTACATGTAATTGATTACATGTAATCCGTTACTCCCCAACCCTGCAAACTGCACATGCTTTTCTAGAGTAACATATTCTGTATGATATGTAGTGTGGATGTTTAGGCCTTTTGGGTATGGCTGATAAAACAGAACATATTCTCACATTTACTTTCTAAATGTTATGCATCAGTTAGAGCTTTCTTCTGTTTAAAGCATTCCACTCCAATAATTACACTGATCAAAAATATAAATGCAACATGTAATGTGTTGGTCCCATGTTTCATGAGCTGAAATAAAAGATCCAATACATTTTCCATACACAAAAAAAGCTTATTTCTCTCATTTTGTGCACAAATTTGTTTACTTCCCTGTTAGTGAGAATTTCTCCTTTGCCAAGATAATCCATTCACTTGACAGGTGTGGCATATCAAGAAGCTGATTAAACAGCATGATTATTACACAGGTGCTCCGTGTGTTGGGGACAATAAATGGCCACTCTAAAATGTGCAGTTTGTCACACAACACAATGCCACAGAATTGAATGCTGTTGCCAAAGAATTTAATGTTAATTTCTCTACCATAAGCCACCTCCAACGGAATTTGAAAGAATTTGGCAGTACGTCCAACCGGCCTTACAACCGCAGACCACGTGTAACCACACCAGCCCAGGACCTCCACATCCAGCTTCTTCACCTGCGGGATCATCTGACGGCTGATGAAAACTGTTGGTTTGCACAACCAAATAACTTCTGCACAAACTGTCAGAAACCGTCTCAGGGAAGCTCATCTGCATGCTCGTTGTCCTCACCAGGGTCTTGACCTGACAGCAGTTTGGCGTCGTAACCGTGGGCAGTGGGCAAATGCTCAGCTTCGATGGCCACTGGCACGCTGGAGAAATGTGCTCTTCACGGATGAATCCCGGTTTCAACTGTACCGGGCAAAATTGCGGACAGAGTGTGTGGCGTTGTGTGGGCGAGCAATTTGCTGATGTCAAAGTTGTGAACAGAGTTGGCATGTACGACAGCGTGTTCCAGTTCCCTACAATATCCAGCAACTTTGCACAGCTATTGAAGAGGTGTGGGACAACATTCTACAGGCCACAATCAACAACCTGATCAACTCTATGTGAAGGAGATGTGTCGTGCCGCATAAGACAAATGGTGGTCACACCAGATACTGACTGGTTTTCTGATACATGCTTCTATCTTTTATTTTTAAGGTATCTGTGACCAACAGATGCATATCTGTATTCCCAGTCATGTGAAATACATAGATTAGGGCTAATGAATTTATTTCAATTGACCGATTTCCTTATATGAACTGTAACTCAGTAAAATCTTTGAAATTATTGCATGTTGCACTTATATTTTTGTTCAATGTAGATTCTTAACTATGAATCAAAAAAGTAATAAAACACACAGAGTTTTGGTTCTTGGGTGAGTCTTGCGGGCAGATAAGATACAGTAAATTAAGGACACCATTAAATGGAGAAGTAATTAAATGGGCTTTTAAACTAATGGCCTGGACTCACACTGTTCCCTGCAAGTATGACACGAGTCAACACTCAACTTGATGAGAAGTACTGCACAGAAGTCACCTTAATATGGAACTGCTTGAGCAACTGAAACACCCAGAGGGAAATAGAGTCTAACAAATCCCCATCTATTTAAAACATGTATTATTTAGTAACAGGTAGTCTACAACCTGACCAGGTAAGCTCTGATCCCATGTAATAATATACTATAGAAGAGCTTTATTAGTAACAGGTAGTCTACAACCTGACCAGGTAAGCTCTGAGCCCATGTAATAATATACTATAGCAGAGCTTTATTAGTAACAGGTAGCCTAAACCTGACCATAAGCTCTGAGCCCATGTAATAATATACTATAGCAGAGCTTTATTAGTAACAGGTAGCCTACAACCTGACCATGTAAGCTCTGAGCCCATGTAATAATATACTATAGAAGAGCTTTATTAGTAACAGGTAGCCTACAACCTGACCATGTAAGCTCTGAGCCCATGTAATAATATACTATAGCAGAGCTTTATTAGTAACAGACAACCTGACCAGGTACGCTCTGAGCCCATGTAATAATATACTATAGCAGAGCTTTATTAGTAAGTCTACAACCTGACCAGGTACGCTCTGAGCCCATGTAATAATATACTATAGCAGAGCTTTATTAGTAACAGGTAGTCTACAACCTGACCAGGTAAGCTCTGAGCCCATGTAATAATATAATAGCAGAGCTTTATTAGTAACAGGTAGTCTGACCAGGTAGCTCTGAGCCCATGTAATAATATACTATTAGCTTTATTAGTAACAGGTAGTCTACAACCTGACCAGGTAAGCTCTGAGCCCATGTAATAATATACTATAGCAGAGCTTTATTAGTAACAGGTAGCAGAGCTACAAACTGACCAGGTAAGCTCTGAGCCCATGTAATAATATACTATAGCAGAGCTTTATTAGTAACAGGTAGCCTACAACCTGACCAGGTAAGCTCTGAGCCCATGTAATAATATACTATAGCAGAGCTTTATTAGTAACAGGTAGCCTACAACCTGACCATGTACCTCTGAGCCCATGTAATAATATACTATAGCAGAGCTTTATTAGTAACAGGTAGTCTGACCAGGTAAGCTCTGAGCCCATGTAATAATATACTATAGCAGAGCTTTATTAGTAACAGGTAGTCTACAACCTGACCAGGTAAGCTCTGAGCCCATGTAATAATATACTATAGCAGAGCTTTATTAGTAACAGGTAGTCTACAACCTGACCAGGTAAGCTCTGAGCCCATGTAATAATATACTATAGCAGAGCTTTATTAGTAACAGGTAGCCTACAACCTGACCAGGTACCTGAGCCCATGTAATAATATACTATAGCAGAGCTTTATTAGTAACAGGTAGTCTACAACCTGACCAGGTACGCTCTGAGCCCATGTAATAATATACTATAGCAGAGCTTTATTAGTAACAGGTAGTCTACAACCTGACCAGGTACGCTCTGAGCCCATGTAATAATATACTATAGCAGAGCTTTATTAGTAACAGGTAGCCTACAACCTGACCAGGTAAGCTCTGAGCCCATGTAATAATATACAGAGCTATAGCAGAATTTATTATAGCAGAACTAACAGGTAGCCTACAACCTGACCAGGTAAGCTCTGAGCCCATGTAATAATATACTATAGCAGAGCTTTATTAGTAACAGGTAGTCTACAACCTGACCAATGTAATAATATACTATAGCAGAGCTTTATTAGTAACAGGTAGTCTACAACCTGACCAGGTAAGCTGAGCCCATGTAATAATATACTATAGCAGAGCTTTATTAGTAACAGGTAGTCTACAACCTGACCAGGTAGTAACAGGTAGCCTACAACCTGACCATGTAAGCTCTGAGCCCATGTAATAATATACTATAGAAGAGCTTTATTAGTAACAGGTAGTCTACAACCTGACCAGGTAAGCTCTGAGCCCATGTAATAATATACTATAGCAGAGATTAATTAGTAACAGGTAGTCTACAACCTGACCATGTAAGCTCTGAGCCCATGTATTAATATACTATAGCAGAGCTTTATTAGTAACAGGTAGCCTACAACCTGACCAGGTAAGCTCTGAGCCCATGTAATAATATCCTATAGCAGAGCTTTATTAGTAACAGGTAGCCTACAACCTGACCATGTAAGCTCTGAGCCCATGTAATAATATACTATAGCAGAGCTTTATTAGTAACAGGTAGCCTACAACCTGACCAGGTAAGCTCTGAGCCCATGTAATAATATCTTATAGCAGAGCTTTATTAGTAACAGGTAGCCTACAACCTGACCAGGTAAGCTCTGAGCCCATGTAATAATATACTATAGCAGAGCTTTATTAGTAACAGGTAGCCTACAACCTGACCAGGTAAGCTCTGAGCCCATGTAATAATATACTATAGCAGAGCTTTATTAGTAACAGGTAGCCTACAACCTGACCAGGTAAGCTCTGAGCCCATGTAATAATATACTATAGCAGAGCTTTATTATACTATAGTATTACAGGTAGCCTACAACCTGACCAGGTACGCTCTGAGCCCATGTAATAATATCCTATAGCAGAGCTTTATTAGTAACAGGTAGCCTACAACCTGACCAGGTACGCTCTGAGCCCATGTAATAATATACTATAGCAGAGCTTTATTAGTAACAGGTAGTCTACAACCTGACCAGGTAAGCTCTGAGCCCATGTAATAATATACTATAGCAGAGCTTTATTAGTAACAGGTAGTCTACAACCTGACCAGGTAAGCTCTGAGCCCATGTAATAATATACTATAGCAGAGCTTTATTAGTAACAGGTAGCCTACCAGGTAAGCTCTGAGCCCATGTAATAATATACTATAGCAGAGCTTTATTAGTAACAGGTAGTCTACAACCTGACCAGGTAAGCTCTGAGCCCATGTAATAATATACTATAGCAGAGCTTTATTAGTAACAGGTAGCCTACAACCTGACCAGGTAAGCTCTGAGCCCATGTAATAATATCCTATAGCAGAGCTTTATTAGTAACAGGTAGCCTACAACCTGACCAGGTACGCTCTGAGCCCAAGTAATAATATCCTATAGCAGAGCTTTATTGTGGTAAACCAAGAAACTACAAACCAACCCACACTCCAACCAACCAAGCCCAGCTGTCTTCAAACACTGAGCAGCTTGGTGGTACAAGGCACCTCCTCAGCAGCTGAGACACAGAGATAGGCCATATTTGAAGAAGAGAATCAGCATGGCTGAGCCAGCCTTTGGTTGTGTAAGATGTTTATTGTTTCATGTCTCCATCATAAGAAAGCTCTAGCTAGTGTAACTCTCTGTCTCACTCTCTCCCCCGTTCCGCTGCCCCCACACTTCTGCTCCCTGATTGGTTAATGAGGTCCACTGTTCGGCTCTCCTCCCACGCTGCCATTAGGGCTCACTAAGTGACAGCCTGGTTGCCGGGCATGTGTCACCGATCCACTCGTCATTGTAACTAACATATCATACATGATGATATCACCTGCAGGGGGCGATGTCTCCTGGAGAGCGGAGTGGAGCAACCTACACAGACAGACTGGTTTCAGTCCTTCATAATTTAGTGCACAGCTAAGTGAGACACTCACTGTAAATGTAAATATAAGATGTTGAACTGAGCTCAGATCATGAGTTGTGTCACATATTTCAAGAGTGTATATTTTAGCTGTTCTTAATTAATGTTCTGTTCTGAGTCAAGCTAACCTTAATGTCACTTTGGAACATGACTCAGAACCACTCAGCACAGCTGATGTCTGGAACAGGCTTCAGAACCACTCAGCACAGCTGAACCGGACTCAGAACCACTCAGCACTGCTGATGTCTGGAACAGGACTCAGAACCACTCAGCACTACTGATGTCTGGAACTTCTCCTTCTCTCTCTTTCCTTTTCCTCTCCATCTCTCTCTCTCTTCTTCACTCGTTCTCTCCTTCTTTCACATTAGACCACATACAGCTTGGACTCTTTCTCACTGGCCTCTCCTCTTTATCTTCCCCTCTCTCTCCCTTCTGTAACAGGTTAGAGGTTGACATGGTATAGTATCTATGGGTTGTCCCTCACGCTACACTTCCTTCTTCCCCTCATCTCTGTCCTCTCTAAATCTCTAGACCCTGTCCAGACGCTCTTTTCCTCTCTTGCTCTCCTCCTGGCCCTGGGCTAAGCTCTCCTCCTGGCCCTGGGCTAAGCTTTCCTCCTGGCCCTGGGCTAAGCTCTCCTCCTGGCCCTGGGCTAAGCTCTCCAGATGGCCCTGGGCTAAGCTCTCCTCCTGGCCCTGGGCTAAGCTCTACTCCTGGCCCTGGGCTAAGCTCTACTCCTGGCCCTGGGCTAAGCTCTCCTCCTGGCCCTGGGCTAAGCTCTCCTCCTGGCCCTGGGCTAAGCTCTCCTCCTGGCCCTGGGCTAAACTCTCCTCCTGGCCCTGGGCTAAGCTCTCCTCCTGGCCCTGGGCTAAGCTCTCCTCCTGGCCCTGGGCTAAGCTCTCCTCCTGACCCTGGGCTAAACTCTCCTCCTGGCCCTGGGCTAAGCTCTCCTCCTGGCCCTGGGCTAAGCTCTCCTCCTGGCCCTGGGCTAAGCTCTCCAGATGGCACTGCCAGCTCCACAGCCACTCCAGGGCCACGGGGCCGAGAAGAAAGGAGAGGAGAGAAGAGAGGAGAACTTCCCTGTCACTGTGGCCATGACTGATCCAAGTCACACACACAGACACAAACACACACAGACACTCACACACACTGTCATAGATGGATCCACGTAGCACAGGCATCATTGACACTCACTGACGCTAAGCAAAAGCTAACACTGCCACATTTGGGCAGCATTGGTGAAGACCTATTACTTAAAGGAAAGGGTCACCCATTTTTTATGTTATTTTGTTTTTGTGCATCTCTGAGGGATGTTCTATCGATTCCCTGGGTCATTTCATGTTTTTATGTGTATCTGAGTTATTGGCGTTTAAGCAGGCAGAAATCTGTTCGCTATTATGTACAACCGTGATAAAGTCTCTCTCACTACACTGGAAGTAAATATGAACAGGACTTTTAGATGGTGAAAACGTCTATCATACCTGTCAGACTTCAATACTGGCCGATGTCATAACTCGGGAGGATGTCTTCTCTCCAATGAGTCATTGATCATATTTTTACGATATTCCGACCTCGAGAAATGTAGAATTTAACAGAGGGTCTAGCACATTTGTCTGCCTCTTTAGTCCAGGGTGCATTGCATGGTGCAGTTGCTAGATATATTATCGAAAGGAGATAGGAATCCAAGGAATGAAGGAACGTAAACGCCCCACTCAGCAGACTGTTGACCAATCGATTTCAGAATGTCATGCTGTGTCATGTGGTTGCTAAGCTAATCGTCACGCAATCCCTATATAAAGTCAGTATAATGAAGGTGCCCATTTTCCTCGAAAATAACACGGAATATCACGAATCCAAAGGTACAAGATAATACAAATAGCAGGTGAATTATCTCCCATCTCGGGAAAGATTTCAAATGTTGTACTACTTGTTGATGAAATTCATGCTAATGTTGAAATTTTGAGCTAGCGCCCAATAGACTCCCATTCACTCCTCGAAGGAGGGCACTCTTTGTCCCAGAATCGTTCAGAACGCAACGCGAGTAGCATGGGCAATGTTTCCCATCTCCTCAAAAGTATGTCTGCCGTTGTGAATGTTAGACTCCGCTCTGTGAGGCACATCGATCTGCAGGTTGAACATTGTGAGATAGTGCAGTTTCTTTAAGTGATTTTACAGCTAATTAGCTACATTACATGCTGATAGGGTCTTTGGTATTATTGTGTATAGCTACATTTGCTAGCTAGCTAGCCAGCCAGCCCATATAGAGAGCATTTCATTTTGGATTTTGGAGTAGACTTGAGCTGCAACAGATATCCACAACAAGGTTGCTCCCAACCTTATTTTAATGCCAAAATGAAAGATTTCTTCACAAAAAATATTGTTCTCACATAGTGTTATTTAACACTTAATTGAAGGAATATGTGATTTACGGTGGATTTTCCCTTTAATATTGGATATCAATATCTCATCTGCTTGATATGACAATCTGTTTGCATCCTGTTCTGCTTCACTTACAAGGTCTCTTCCATAACACTTGGCCTGATGGCTGAATTACAGTTTGTTTCATTCTAAACTGAGAGTTCTGCCAGAGTGACAATGTGTTTTATGATTCACGATTTCATATCACACATCCCATCAACTCTTCAGGTTGTCTGAAAAAGCTAGATTGGACAGGAGGGATTATTTCAGCAAATTGTGTGAGAGACGACAGAAAGGGGGGATAGGTAGTGAGATCGGAAGAGAGAGAATGTTTCTGTTAAAGAGAGAAAGAAAGAGAGAGGGGGAGGCAGAGAGACAGAAGCAGGAAGAGAGAGACAGAGAGAGAGAGAGAGAGAGAGAGAGAGAGAGAGAGAGACAGAGAGAGAGACAGAGAGAAGCAGCTTGTGAATGGGCCAGTGTTGCAGCATGGCCATATGACAGTGATACAACGTCTCCACAGTGGACCGTGGATCCCAGCCAGTGACCTTTACAAAGTCCACTAGAACCAGATCAAAATAGACTGGCCAATAACCAGGAATTACCTTAGTTAACGTGGTTACCTCTACCTCTGAACAATATGCATACAGACTGCTGAAAGAAACTAAGAAAGCAAATACATTTGAAACTGATCTTGTGACCTCTACACAGTCATACACACACACACACACACACACACACACACACACACACACACACACACACACACACACACACACACACACACACACACACACACACACACACACACACACACACACACACACACACACACACACACACGCAGGCACACAACTCCATCCTTCAAATACACAGACACTCACACAGACACACACACACACACAGGCCATATGCACACACGCACTCACGCACACAGGCCAATATTACGCACCCACATCCACCGTACACACACTCCCATTCTGAGTAATACCAACCAAATGGCTCCAAGTGAGTAGAGTACACAGCCCCATGGGAGCTGCAGGGTGCTCAGCCTCCTCCCACACTAAGACACACTACAATAAAGACGTCTCACCTCGCCACTACTCCGGCCCACGCTCCCTTCCACTAACCTCTGCTGTGGAGGTGGGCAGAGAAAGGAGGCAAGGGAGGCTGGTCACCTGGAAAGCGCTGCAGGACAATGAGATACCTGCCGTCGGGTCTTCGTACTGCACAGCGGGATCCCTGCTGCAGCCCTTTACCCGACCACGGCCCAGCAACCATAAACTAATAGCAGTTCAAATGATAGAAATGTACCATCACAGAGAGAGGGACTTCATCATCTTTCCAATAATTCCTTTATAGGGCAAATGCTCCCTGGGTAATTGATAACTCATCCTGTACTCAAGGCAGTCGGCTTGGCATCGCTTTACGAGATGCTGTTGCAGGAGATTATGCTGTGAGATTGAGACGCAAATGTTAGAGTATGATGTTACAGTACAAGTCCCATAGACTGTAGTTTAAATAAATAGAAACGGTATTATTAAAGCCCCAATAGCCACAGGAGAGGAATGACACATTTATGTTATACAACAAGCGTACAATATCCTCTCTGCTTAAAATATAAAAGTATGATTGAAGCCCAAATAGTCCCCATTGAGGTATGATGCAAATATTCATTATCCTTATACTGAAAAGCTTGCCTAGTGCCTCACCCGTACAGATCACTGGATAAATAAACAGTTGGAGAAAGGCACAGGCATTGAGATCTCTATCATGAAGAGTTAAACAAGGGATACAAGTATGAATCCCAAGATTTAGGACAAATGATTTGTACCATCTCATGGCAACTCTCAGCAGTCATGCATAAGGTCTCTCTCAACATATGACAGAACATTCACTGTCATCCTTGGTGCAGATAAGGTAGCCTCTGACCTCTGTGGAACAGATGAAGCAGTGGGGTCATATTCAGACTCTAGCTGTTCCCTGCCAGTGCTGTACAGTATGCACTAGGTTTAGACATACATTTTAAAGTGAAAAATCGGAGTCTCAGTGTCATTCTGTTCCAGTGGAATTGCCCTACTTAACAATACTCTCCTCTCAGTTCAACCTCAGGTTTCTATTCTATTCTGTTCTATTTTATTGTATTCTGTTCTAGTCTATTCTGTTCTATTTTATTCTATTCAGTTCAGTCCATTTCAAGATGAGATGTCTTTACTGTGGTGAGGGGAGATTCAGTGAAGCCGGTGTCCTGTGGGAATTGTTTGCCATATGATAGGAGGTGAGTTCTCAATATCTAAAGAAAAGGCCTAGATATCAAGGGCATTGAACAATGAACCTAACACACTTTCAAACAATGTACCCCGCACACTGTACCATATGCACGCACGCACACACGCAAGCACGCACGCACGCGCGCACACACACACACACAACTGAGTGAACAGGAACTACAAAAAGCCAGTATATGTCCATCCCATGAAGTTGAGAGAGAGGGAGCATAGACACATCTCCTGGGAGGGAGAATCCAACTGGCAGACTTTTCAGATCCCTGGTCTTTCCAAGAACAAGCACTCTGTGTGTCCAAGAACACGCATCTGTTATCATATCATCCCACTTTCAATGTGTGTTGGTGGGCATGGATCATCAGCTCACAGCCCTCTGAGAGGATTCCACCATCCAACACATCCACATAGGCCTACAGTCCTATGCATAGCTCACTGCTCCACTCCTGTCTCTCACAAGCTTCCCATGTGAGTTCTGGCATCAAGGTTAGGCAACTCTGCTCATGAGAATAATCCAGCACATACCATTTGTTGATTGTGACGATTTAGGCTTTGAGGAATAGGCCTATCGCTAATATATCTCCTGTATGGTTTGTTGTCTCTCACTATCGCGTGTAATTAAAGTTTCCTATTTACTCATGTTCAGATAAGAGATCGCATTTGTATATGTTACCAATAGTATTTATTTACATTCATGCTTAGATAAAGTCATGATGTTGTTTATTTTGTCTGAAATACACTGTTTAGTTTGTCTGAAATACACTGTTTAGTTTGTAACATTATGACTGCAACTTTGACTGTACAAAAAAACGTACTGTAACGTTCAATTACACGGAAACGATGCTGCTCAGAATGACCAGTTGAAAAAGGGGGAGGGGTTGGGTAGTGGAATGCTCCGCTGCCCTTTAAATACGTCATTCACTGCTTCAAGCTACACCCTTCCACACCCATCAAACGGAGCAAACGTACCTCAAAGGCTGTTGAAGAATGTTTTGGGAATAGTGTCATTCAGTAGAAACCGTCACTCAAAGTAGCAAACTTTTAATCGAATTGAACGCACCCCAGCTTGACTCTCATGATGGGTGTTCTAGAGTGCACTCACACGTCTCATGTGTATCTAGTGGTGTGCAATGTATGAGATAATCTATTTTGAAACGTCAGTGGTATAATATAACATTTTGTGCTTTTTAAAATGAATTATACTACTTCCAGTTAACATTATATTTGTTGTAAAATACATGTTTACAGTGTCTCCTTTGAGCTGTGTTTATTGTTTCATGTATGGATCATCCACCTGTCCTTAGTAGGCCTTTGTCCTAACAGACCATTACCTTAAGCCATTTGGCCTTGTGAGCAGAGAGGCCTGGTCATGTATAAACAACGGGCAGTTGCTTTAGCTTTCAGATGTGTGAGATTATACATGTGTACATACTGTATCTTCACAATCACTGTTGCCCAGTGGGCCAACAACACTTAATAAAACCACTCCGTCTGCTGGCCCACTCTGTGCTCCAAAGCCCAACTAACTAGGCTGCCAGGTCCGTTATTAACATTTATTATGTGAGTTCCATTGTATCACTATTATGCCCTAGTAAGTACAGTATAGCAATTGTGGAATACAGACTTCACACCACAGAGATCCTATTAAATGAGTATTCTAATTCTGTATTCTATGCTTCGCACTAATAACAGATATGGTTGTTGAACTAGGTTGAACTAGGTTCCATATTGATACCAACAGACTGATGTTTGCATAACTTGGTCCAACCTGACCTTGTAGCTTAATGACCCAGAGTTTGTCCTGGTCAGGTCACATGATCATAAAGCGTCTCAGAGGGGGAGTGCTGAACTAAGTAGAACCATACAGGGTAACCATTTTTGGTGCTGGGTAGAACTCTTAGGAGAGGATTTTATCCAGAACCCTCAAAGAAGGGTTCTACCGAGAAACCTTCTTTCTTTGGAGGGTCCTTCCTAGAACGGTACCACCAGTCTTATGGTTTACAGGCCACATCAGACCTGTATATCACATTATGGTGGCTTGCAAAGTGTAATTCCTATTGGAATCCAGCCAGAGTAAAGATATCCAACAAGTGGAATTGCTAATCAACTGAAACCTGTATTCAGCACAACTGCCAGGGAAGGGAAGATTTAATACAATTACTACCTCAAACATCTAAACTGGAACAACCATCTCAGTAATGGGTGCAATACATCCAATTACTAACAAATTGAATTTGTTTAAAAACCTGTATGCTATGTATCTTTGTGTAGCATAAAATGAATCAACCAACCAATACAAAAACACAGATTTTACAGTAAAAAAACAATTCTGAAAATCTCCCTGCAATAGAGCATGATGGGAAATATTACACACACCGAGTGTACAAAACATTAAGGACACCTGCTACCTGCTCTTTCCATGACATGATCCCTTATTGATGTCACTTGTTTATACTACTTCAATCAGTGTAGATGAAGGAAAGGAGAGGAGACAGGTTAAAGAAGGATTTTTAAGCATGGAAACAATTGAGACATGAATGGTGTATGTATGCGGTCTAGAGGGTGAATGGACAAGACACAATATGTAAGTGCCTTTGAACAGGGTATAGTAGTAGGTGTGTGTATCAAGAATGGAACACCCAAAGGACATCCAGCCAACTTGACACAACTGTGTGAAAATGGGCCAGCATCCCTGTGGAACGCTTTAGACACCTTGTAGAGTCCATGCAACTCAATATTAGGAAGGTGTCCTTAATGTTTTGTACACACAGAGTGTGGTTCTAAGTAGAACCCTTCTTGCCTCCCAAAGAATCATCAAAGAACCCTTTCTTCAAAAAACAGTTCTTAGGATGTTAAGGGTTCTAGGTAGAACCTTCTGATCAAAATGGTTCTTGGTAGAATCCTATCTCTGCAAAAAAACCTTATGGAACAATTTTTTCTAAGAGTGTAGGATCAATTTTGCTTTTTATATTATACTGAATCAGATTACATGGACAGGGAGGACCTGAACCTAGATCCACACTCCTACTCTGAGGTGCTGTGAGAATACCATCCCTGGCTTTATGAATCACTCATGGCTTTATGAATCACTCCTGGCCTTATGAATCACTCCTGGCCTTATGAATCACTGTCCTATAGAGTGCATCGAAACAGTAAACCTCTCCCCTCTCCATTTAATTTCAATAGTGGTAAATTGGTGATAAATCAGTGGACTCTCCAGCGCTTGGCCCATCGTGTGACAGTGCAGCCTGGTGGTGTGGACTGACAGTTAATTAAGGTTTCAGACCTGCACCCTGGAGCATCGCTACTCTGTACCGTGACCCTGTGCTGTGACAGAGCTAAGATGAGAAGGGCACAGGGACGCTAGAGAGGCTCCGAGGCCAGGCACCGTGACCTTAGGAGGTGAGAGGGGGGAGCAGCACTAGCTCTCTTTTCATTACAATGTACATGCACACTCTCTCTCCCTCCATTCCCCTCATTCTCTCTCTCCCTACTGAACCTGTACTCTCTCTCCCTCCATTCCCCTCATTATCTCTCTCCCTACTGAACCTGTACTCTCTCTCCCTCCATTCCCCTCATTCTCTCTCCCTCCATTTAACTCATTCTGTCTCCCTCCATTCCCCTCATTCTCTCTCCCTCCATTCCCCTCATTCTCTCTCCCTCCATTCCCCTCATTCCCTCTCCCTCCATTCCCCTCATTCTCTCTCCCTCCATTCCCCTCATTATCTCTCCCTCCATTCCCCTCATTCTCTCTCCCTCCATTCCCCTCATTCTCTCTCCCTCCATTCCCCTCATTCTCTCTCCCTCCATTCCCCTCATTCCCTCTCCTGCACTATTTCCTTCCTCTTCTGTCATTCCTTCACCTCTCCCTCATTCATTCTCCTCTCCCCTAGCCTTTACATCATAATCTCTCCACCTTGCCTGCTACCTCCCTGTTATTTTCTCCTTTTGTACTCTTAATCTCACTCTCTACCTACCCTTTATATCTCTCCCTCCCTCTCTAGCATTTACCTCCAGCGTTGCTCTGTCTACACACAGTTACCTGGCTTGGTAAGTATCCTGAGAGGGACACTACACTGGCAGAGACTATGGTAACATGGTGTGGACATCTGGGCCCTTGTGCAGTAGTAGTGTCCCTGTCTGACTCTATAGAGACCACGGGAGGCTGGTGGCACCTTAATTCGTTCGTGGTAACAGCTGGAGCAGAATGAGTGAAACGGTATCAAATACATGAAACAAATAATTTACATGTGTTTGATGCCATTCTATTCACGCCGTTCCAGCCATTATTATGATCCGTCCGCAGCAACCTCCACTGGTAGAGACTGCCCAGAGACAAGTCCATGGTTATCACACTAGAAGGTTACTGAGAGTCACATAAATGATTGCACTGTTTTTGATACTTGGACAACAGGTTGATCAAAACACTGAATGACACTATTCTGAATTAGAGTAGTTAAACTTGCATCTACACATTTATTTAGGACGCAACAATGTTGTGTATAGTTTCTAACTGCCCAAAGGTCATGTCTAATAAGCATGTTAAAAAAAGTGGTAATCTCATCCCATATCAAGCTCCTTCATTTTTTCTGTGACTTTTCTCAACATGGGGTACGATAGTATTGATGAGTTTCCTTACCACAAGCTTTCCCTGTCTATCCCTCTATGGCTGCTTTACACAGACAACCAAATTCTGATATTTATTTATGAAAATGTGACCCATTAGCGGAAAAATATCACAATTGGGCTGCCTGTGTAAATGCAGCTCATCTGTCACAATTGGTGCAATCTTGTCTAATGTCTAGATTGGCTTCACCTGAAACCTGTTTGGGAGGGTGCAATGTTAAAGTGTGTGCAGATAGGAATGTATTGTGTAAAACAGATAGGTTTGCGGGTCATGCTGAAATAGGAAAACAAGTCAACTCTATTCATTATGTTAAATGATAAGGTCCTTTAGTCTCTAATTGAAACCGAGGAGAGTCAAGGTGCCAATACAAGGAGAGAGCAGCACTCTTCCAGTTAAAACCGGAAGGCTCTAGCAAGCTGTCTGTTGCCACGCCATAGTTACTGGGGAGTTCTACAACTGAGCTGATTGCTATGGCTCTTGGACACTCTAAGGTAAGAAATGGGTTATCTTCAATAAGTTGTATTGTTGAAGGTGTGCTGGCCCTTTTACGAATCATTCCCCCTTGCTTTTTCATGGTCTCTTGGCTCTGTTTTGTGTTTGTAGGCAGTAGTAGTTTTCCTGTCAAATGGTAAGCTGTTTTCTGCTCTTTTGCTAATTGAAATTTGTTTTGACTCAACACTGATGATTTTAAAACTTATTTTGAAAGATGTCACATTTACTTTGATTTGACCTGATGTATTTGTTTAGCCTCTAGTCTTATTTTTGTGTCTTAGGCCAGGGTTCTTAAACTTGAGCCCCAAATGACAAATTGTCATCCCATGACCCAACTGTTACGGTTTTCGTCTAACTCCTCCTCTGACGAAGAGGTGTAGCAAGGATCGGACCAAAATGCGGCGTGGTAATTTTCATACATGTTTAATGAACAAAATAAACACAAACAATACAACAAACGTAAACCTGAACAACCTATCTGGTGACAACAAACACAGAGACAGGAACAAACACTCAAAGAATATGGCTGCCTAAATATGGTTCCCAATCAGAGACAACGATAAACACCTGCCTCTGATTGAGAACCAATCCAGACAGCCATAGACTATGCTAGATACCCCCACTAAACCACAAACCCAATACCTAACAAAACCCCACAACAAAACACACCACAATAAACCCATGTCACACCCTGGCCTGACCAAATAAATGCAGACAAACAAAATATATTTCGACCAGGGCGTGACACCAACTTAAGAATGGTGTAGACGTATTGTCGTGACTGACCTTTGACATCCCCAGGGCCCCCTTTGGTCCTGAACCATAGCCTAGGGCAGGGTTTCTTAAACTATTTACCTTTATGGAGTTTAAACTGCTACTATGGAGTTTTTTTCTTCTCTCCCTCTCATTCCAGTTTCCCTGGCCAGTATGTTTGTCCTTGGCAACATGGGTATGGAGTGATTTCGGTACCACTAGAAATTGAATGTAAATTCTCATTTGTTTTGCACAAATTGAAACAGTTAACTGTTTCATGACTGTTCAGTCCTTAATTCTATTCCAATTCAATATTTATTTATAGGCTATTTTAGTTATTGTATTGTTTTCAAGCTTACTGAAGTTAATTAAACTTGGATGCATTTGGTTTGAAAACAGTCTGGTACTTTGTTTGCCAGGAAAGGTAGATGGAAACAGTGAAACACTATGGTGAGCTGGCTGTACCAAGTGGTTCCTGAATCTAATGTGGCATATTTAATGTTCTTATGAATGTGGCTCTAGTACCTCAAATACTACCTCAACACTCCATTCCTGAACTCTAAGACTCACAGAAACATGCACCCGAAAGACACATTAGTGTGAGATACCGCTACTATGGAAGCTTTTCAGCTTCCAGGAATTGTGTGCAGATACATGGGGCTGTGCATTATGTTGAACCATGAGGCGGTGGATGAATGGCACGACAATGGGACACACAATGCCCAACTGCACTGGATAGATTCTCAGGGATGTAACCAATTTGTGGAGTGTTTTGTGTGCGTATGCATGCGTTTCTGGGATATTATTTCAGTTCATTAAACATGGGACATGTTGGGTTTAGTATTGCTTCGGAGCCCTAAACACAAGTTGATTGATCCTACTGTTCAAATGTAACAAAACAATGTACCCGTACACAACTGTTGCTTTATATAATAACACGAGAGTGTGCCCCACTACATGGCTTAAACTTCTCTAAATACAACTATAGGCTGTCACACTTGACACTACGCAATGACCGTAACCATGCTGCTACTTCTCCAGGTGCAAAATATTTTCTGTGGGATTCTCAGAAAAGCATACTAGGTGCATATTCTATATGCATGGCTGTGAAATGTCATACATGGTAGTAGCCAATTTGAATCGGCTCCAATTAAGAGTGAATGTCCATTCTGAGCATACCACGTGAAGGCTCCCTCATTGTCATAAGCTACTGTAAAAGTGATGTCAATATTATCGCACAGTAGGCTATACTATTGTGACTTAAACAATCCAAGCCTATCTGAAATGCAGCCAAATATGAAACTGTCATTTTGCACACCATGTTGAAGAGGAGCCTCACGAAGACTGGAAGCCCAAGATGCGCTCATTAAAAAGGCCCACCGTAACATTAATTCAGGACCATGGACCGAAGGCTATCGCCAGTCGGCGCTCTGAAAGGGTCAAGTTAGCTGCCAATTTCGGCACCAACAAGGTGAACAGTCAGACCACAGGAGCGCCTGCCAGGGCTCACCTCGCCGCACAACCAGTAGGCTACATTGGTCATTGTCCCTATACCATCAAATGATCTAGCAATTAGTCTCATGTGCAACAGCTTTGCTTCTGTCCCTCGCCCCTACCTGGGCTCGAACCAGAGACCTTCTGTACACCAAGTCACCCTCAACACTGGCCAGTAGATAAATAAATACATTTACATTGCATAAACATTTGAGAGTCTATTCCTTCTATAAATCAATTAATTCAAGTGTCATCTGAATATTTGAAATCCAACATTTTGTAAACATTTATCTATAAATCCAATACTGGTAGAGATGTTATACATTACATGATTTTTCTACCCATCACTCCACAAAAGCCGCGGCCCTTGCAGAGCAAGGGAAACGAGTACTTCAAGGTCTTAAGTGAAACCACCGATTTGAAACGCTATTAGCGCACACCCCACTAACTAGCTAGCCATTTAACACTGGTTACACATGCAAGCAATGACAATCGCATATCTAAAAGATGCATTGCAGTAAAAAGCAAAGGCCTAAACTCTAGATTGCATAAAATCTGCCAAACAACCAGTAGGTTTATGAGGGAATTGTATTAACTCTGGCACGGCAGCCAGGGTCATAAAGGTTGTAGTTGACCATTTTAGAGTTGCAGTGTTGAACCTCAGACCTTTCTGAGCCATTCTCCTTCCTGGTGAAATGTACTTGGCAGGTCACGCTCAAATGCCAGCTGGGCTTTTCGTTGATCTGACATGCTGCATCTCTTCACTGAATACGTTCTTCAGGGTGGAGAGTGTTTGCACATTGCTGTGATGTCCCTAATGTTTCAGTGCCAACTGCACTCGGCATTGCTGACAAAGGCCCGCCATATCTTTTGAAGAACTGAGTGGGGTTCGCTGGCAGCGGTTGCGATTTTACTTTGCATCACTCTTGATGGGCCAATATTAAATTTGCTGCTAGGCTCTCAACCTCGGCGTGGGCCAGCAGGCTGCTCAACATCGCTCTCTGTGGAAGTCCATTGGATCCCACCCAGTGCCGGGTCAAATTAGCTTCCTAAAGAAGGTAAAGGCAGTACCTTAATTACATTACATGCCTTGGTTTCCAATTAGAATGCATTTTTGGATTTTAATATTACATCCCCCTCAGATCATGAGCGTACCCAGCATATAGCCTCTGTCCCATCTGCACTACTGGCAGGCCTTGCGGCACTACATTGGTAAAACCGGGCCAATGTAATTCATAACACTTTATGGGGCAACAACTGAGGGAGGCACATTCTTTCTGGGGGTCCATGCCCAGATTATCCACCCCATAGAACCGGCCCTGCCAAGGAGACTTCTACATGTATCTATCGAAACTGGAACCACCATCTCAATAAGTGCCACTCCTATGATTTGGGTTTGCTTATGAAAAATGTGTTTTCCTTGTAGTAGAAGAGCAAAAAAGAGAAGAGTTTAACTGCAATATTAATTTGATTCAGTTTCAAATAATTTTATAAATGACATTTGTGCACTACACATTCAAATATTGAATTTCACGTTCTGAATACAAAAGCAATTAACATTTCTGGTGGCACTGAAGAAACTCCATCTGCTATGCTTGCTGTCATTTTGGGCTATTGCCAACACTGTCACTTAAATAGTATGTTATGACAGTATAAATCTACATGTTTATCAGCTCATGTAATGTTAAATTATCACGTTATTATATTCAACCTAACTTAATGAGCTACCTGAAGCTGAATGTCTAAACTTTCTATCCAGCCCTGATCCTGTGTGAGCAGGCTAGAGCCAATACCCCCAATATTCCTGGAGCCTATGTACCCCAGTGTAACAAGGAGGGCCTGTACACCCCAAAGCAGTGCAAGGGCTCTACAGGATACTGCTGGTGTGTTAACACCGAGGGACAGATGTCGTCTCTCCACTACTCCAAGCTCTCCCATTCCATGTGTAGTGAGACTGGTAGGTGTCAAGCATGTGTACTGTCATATCACAATTTGAATATAATTATAATCAGATTGATATACTATTACATTACCAGTTGGCATAATACCCAAATTAATGGCATGTTGTAATTATTGTCCTTCAGTCCCTGAGCAACCAGAACAAGTCCCAAGCAGCCAGAAGCTCTCAGACTTCAAGACCCAGTGTTAATGAGGTAGCAGGACCTGTTAACCAATACCCCTGTGGGTTGCCCTTATGGGTTCCAAAGGCCTCTCAGAATGTTGGACCTCCTGTGGGTGGCAGCCCAGACACATCCACCCATCTCCAGAATCCACTGGTGGCCGGCAAGGTAAAGGAAACACATCTCCCTCTGCTGCTGAGCAGCAAGAACCGGCCCCATGGATCAAGCAGTGTGTTGTGCCCCACCAGCTGCCACGATCCTGTTCTACCTCCACCCAGCATTATTTTTCAGAACCATAACGACTATGAACGAGGCAGTGGTTTTCTCCAACATCCTCTACTCCCAGGAGTCACAGCCCAGCCCTCTGTTAGTGTTGTATCCCATGATATCAGTAAACCTGTGCCTAACCAGCCTCTCCTTAGACCAAGTGCTGGATCCAAAGGAGAGCAGTATCCTATCCTCCGGTACTGTTACAACTACATGTGTACAGTAGTCTAATTTGGATGACTGACAAATGTTTCTCCCCACAGACATTGGCAATTGATGCATGAATGATGGGCTTTAAGGTAAGGATGAACGTGTATGGCATTCCAAATGTGATTTGCTTTGATTACTTGGTACTAATGTTTTTCTACATCCTGTAGGTTCTACATGACGTTCATCCCCCTTGGTGATGCGCGAATGTCCAATAAACTTTTGGCATGGAATTATATTTTGCTGTTCTGAATTCAATGGTTATTTTGGGAACGTAGATTTGCTATTGCTTACAATCAGTTTTCCTTTACCCTTCCTCATAGTTACAATCTGACTCTGAGAGATTCAAACACACAATTACATTTCAGATACTGGGGAACTTGGGTATTGCTGTAAATCCTTCACTAACTTTTCCAACCAGCCTAGAAGTGACTAATCAAAGGCCTCCAGCTGTGACTAGAGAACTGATACTGTTGGTATTTAGTCATATTAAGTGGCTCTGCATGCACATTAATTCACCAAACAGAATGTGAAAGTACACTGACAAAGGCAGTGTACTGTAGTTTTACTTTTCTGTGGAAGACTGTTAGCGAATGCCATATTTGGGAGAAGCCTGAAAAGTGGCAATGCTGCACTTTTGAAGTAAATTTGAGAACACTGATATGCTGGATATTAAGAGTTACTGAGGAAGGGGAAGAGTGAATAATGACCTGATTATCAACAAGCTATAAGAAACATGCAGCATCTTGTCTGAACAACAATGAGAATAGAATTATGGTATGATGGGTTTACAGTTCAGGAGAACAGACTGCATAAAGTATACATGTAAGAGCAGTCAAATCTCCAGCCAGTGATTAGCCAGTCATCACCTCACTGTCTGGACGGAACAGTTTTCAACGCACTCAATGAGCCCTACTAGACTACACACAATGTGTCTAAACTGCTGTCTATGGGGAAGTTCTTTGGTGCTGGCGGATTCAGAAGCCTTCGCTGACTGTATCCTTGCTCTTGAAAGAATAGCAGACATTGTTGCACTCTGAGCAGGGCTTTGAGATGTACAGTAACCACACAAAGGAACAAGCAGCTGGCATCTTCACTTGTAGATTGCTAGTGGATTTGACATCAACCAAACTGGCTTGTGGACAGTTCAACATCCCCTAGTACAGTGGTATGAATATTAATGATTAACTGTTGGTACTGGAACTATAGGAAGTGCATCATACAGTATATGGAAATTGGATACCTAATGCTAAGCTAACATGAGTGTACACATGTAAATTACTGTACATCACTAGCGGTTCAGGGGGGACCAGTGCCCCTGTGACAATTTTGGAACCCCTTGTGGCCACCCTAAATGTGGAGTATGAAATAATTTTTACACAGCAGAAATTAGTTATTGTTCTCTACAACTGTTATTAGACAGTGGCAATGATGATTATGAACATGGTCTTTTGCCTGCAATGCAGTGAAGAAAATGATAATGTAACTGGCCCCTCTAACAGTACAACTGGCCCCAGCTTGCGCCCCCCCCCCCCCCCCCCCTGAAATGGTCTAGAACCGCCACTGCTGTACACATGCAAATATGAGCGTAAACATGTACACATAGGCAGAACACTGGGTTACCTTGGCACTGGAATCCTTGTTTCCCAAATCCCCTGTGAAAAGCAGTGAGAAGGAGCAGTGAGTGACAGCAGGACAGATGGTGGTCTTACCTGTACTTCTGATGCTCCAAGTCATACAGTAGGGTCCCACTGGGACCACTGTCATTTCAACACATCAATGTGACAACATTGAATCAATTTGGATTTGCAAAAAGTCTTAAGGGCATTTAGTTCATTTAAAAAAACAACCTAAATCCAATGATGTGAAATGTTTTGAATTCATGTTAGTTGACATCTTAACCAAATGTAAACTAATTAGATGACCTGACATCTGTGCCCAGTGGGGTAGCTCTGGTCCAGGGGGGCATTAGTGTGCTTTCCTCAACTAGTAAAGGAAAGCACACTAATGCACTGGACCAGAGCTAGCAGTAGGGTTATTGCTATATCATTTGATGGTACTCATTTACAGTATATGGAGTTTAGACGTTTCCAGGCTATAAGACATGAGCTTGGAAAGATCTGTGGCACAGGTACAATGGATTGAGAGTTCACAGACTTCTCCAGGCTATAAGACATGAACATGGCAAGATGTGTGGAAGAGGGAAATTAGACTTCAAAAGACGTGAAAGATCAATTTAATAGCCTACTGAATGTGAACGTTTTAGAGTGCAAAATAAACACAATATCTGAGACATTATGCCTCTGATTAAGGGGGTGTGTCATTCTTGCCAAGATGAGTAATTATGGGGCGAGTTTAGTATGGCCTGGTTGGAAAACCATTTGCACATTAACATCAGTTAGCCTAGTGGTTAGAGCTTTGGGCCATTAAAGGTTGCTAGATCGAATCCCCGATCTGACATGGATAAAATCTGTCGTTCTGCCCCTGAACAAAGCAGTTAACCTACTGTTCCTAGGCCGTCATTGTAAATAAAATGTGTTTTTAACTGACTTGCCGAGTTAAATAAAGAAAAACATTTTAAATCCATACCCAATTCGGGAGCACAGAGTTCTATTGCTGAGTTCTAGTTGACAATCAGCGCGCAGAAGAGTGTTTTTGGAAGGTGAATGGCGAGCTTCGTATGATTTCATGAGAATAGCGCATGTGAAATTAACTTCGCATCATGGAATTTATTGAACATTTATAACTATTATATCCAATTAATTTAATAACAGAAGGTATTATTTGAATTAATAAATTATACATTTTGATGAGGATAAGCGCCTAATAGGCTAATTATAAGTCTAATAGCTGTGCCTCAAAAGCATCTACCACTTTACATAAGGAAACTATTTTGCATAATTCAAAACAACAAATGGGGTAAACAAGGAAATACACTAACACGACCGGAATGACGAGAGCGCACCAACTTTTCCTCTCCCCTTTCACACAATGACGGGTGCGCAAGAGCATTGATGCTTACCATATGAAGTCTGTGCAATGACTGCAGAATGTCGGTTGCTTGAAAAACCTGGCAGTAAATTTGTGATTTTTGACTTCATGCACGTTTTTCTGCCGCAGAGCACCTTTGCGGGCGAAACGGTTCCCAACCGCAGCTGAGTCGCTATAATGTAAAAGATGATGATCAGCCATTGCAGAAAAAAAGTAGGCTACACGGTCTTATGGTTCAGTTTTACTCCAAGGTATCTTCACTTGTATTTCTACACGCTCACTAAAATACTATAGGCTACCGCAACTGCGAAATAGCCACTGGACAGCGGGTTTCCCTTTTGCCAGAGCCACCGCTGAGCGCTTCTTTTTCATTCTAAGTGACGTCAATAATATGATATCCAGTGTTGAACTGCAGCTGTTGGAAATTGCAAGTCAGCATTGCCATCATGTGGATGAAGTTTAATATTACAGCGGTAGGCTATTCTCAGAAAATAATCTGTATTTAGGCTAGCTCATAAAGGTAGACCTATATAATTTCTGGTAACAAATATGTTTGTAACTGGGACAATCCCAGTTCAACCTTTGTTTCCAAAATCTACCTCTGTTGCACAGACCACTTTCTTTATTTGTATCGTGAGCAGGCTGCGTGACCTTGCCTCGCCACATCGATTTCTAGGTCGTTCCACCAATTCGGTGCCTTTTAAGATGTGTGATTTGGTGAAAAAAATCTTTGGATTACACCTCATTGTAACATTCTGCCATAAAGAGCACATGTTAAATAATTTGTAAAAACATTTCCCATCTCAAGAGGTAAAAAAAAGACTAAAGTAAGTAAGTGCCAAATAAAGTAATAGGTTTGACCATAACATTTAAATCTCATTTTAAATCAGCCATGAATCCCATTGTGATGGGGAATTGGAAGCTTGTTGTGTGCAAGAGGGAGGTGCACTTGATTGCAAGCTTCACACAAGAAAATGAAAATTGTTAAAAAGTTTATAGCCTGTCTATCTTTGGGTAACAGAGTTTACATGTTCTCAACTCACCCAGTTTTCCACTACAAAACACCAGAAAATTGCCAAAAAGAGTAGAACCATCCCACCTGCTTTTACATTACATTTAAGTCATTTAGCAGACGCTCTTATCCAGAGCGACTTACAAATTGGTGAATTCACCTTTTACATTATGATTTGACTATCAGATGTTACATGTTTATTTTGAAAACAAATATTTAAAAGGGAATAGTTTAACATATTAAAACGAGAGTACAGGTCACATAACACTAAAATGAGGGACTTATTTTTTAAACCTTAAAATGAATCATTAATCACATGAAATAAATACTCTTCAGGAATGACTTTATCAAAGCAACTAGGGCTTTACAATGATGTGAAAACCTGGAGAAACGTTTGGGTTAAGTGGGTTAAGAACCTTCCTGGAAGTCAGAGAGATGACATAATGCTGAATTTTTAGCAAGTGTTTATTCATATAAAACATTTGATTGAATTTTCCATGTGGTCTATATTTACATTTACATTTAAGTCATTTAGCAGACGCTCTTATCCAGAGCGACTTACAAATTGGTGAATTCACCTTCTGACATCCAGTGGAACAGCCACTTTACAATAGTGCATCTAAATCATTAAGGGGGGGGGTGAGAAGGATTACTTATCCTATCCTAGGTATTCCTTGAAGAGGTGGGGTTTCAGGTGTCTCCGGAAGGTGGTGATTGACTCCGCTGTCCTGGCATCGTGAGGGAGTTTGTTCCACCATTGGGGGGCCAGAGCAGCGAACAGTTTTGACTGGGCTGAGCGGGAACTGTACTTCCTCAGTGGTAGGGAGGCGAGCAGGCCAGAGGTGGATGAACGCAGTGCCCTTGCTTGGGTGTAGGGCCTGATCAGAGCCTGGAGGTACTGCGGTGCCGTTCCCCTCACAGCTCCGTAGGCAAGCACCATGGTCTTGTAGCGGATGCGAGCTTCAACTGGAAGCCAGTGGAGAGAGCGGAGGAGCGGGGTGACGTGAGAGAACTTGGGAAGGTTGAACACCAGACGGGCTGCGGCGTTCTGGATGAGTTGTAGGGGTTTAATGGCACAGGCAGGGAGCCCAGCCAACAGCGAGTTGCAGTAATCCAGACGGGAGATGACAAGTGCCTGGATTAGGACCTGCGCCGCTTCCTGTGTGAGGCAGGGTCGTACTCTGCGGATGTTGTAGAGCATGAACCTACAGGAACGGGCCACCGCCATGATGTTGGTTGAGAACGACAGGGTGTTGTCCAGGATCACGCCAAAGTTCTTAGCGCTCTGGGAGGAGGACACAATGGAGTTGTCAACCGTGATGGCGAGATCATGGAACGGGCAGTCCTTCCCCGGGAGGAAGAGCAGCTCCGTCTTGCCGAGGTTCAGCTTGAGGTGGTGATCCGTCATCCACACTGATATGTCTGCCAGACATGCAGAGATGCGATTCGCCACCTGGTCATCAGAAGGGGGAAAGGAGAAGATTAATTGTGTGTCGTCTGCATAGCAATGATAGGAGAGACCATGTGAGGTTATGACAGAGCCAAGTGACTTGGTGTATAGCGAGAATAGGAGAGGGCCTAGAACAGAGCCCTGGGGGACACCAGTGGTGAGAGCGCGTGGCGAGGAGACAGATTCTCGCCACACCACCTGGTAGGAGCGACCTGTCAGGTAGGACGCAATCCAAGCGTGGGCCGCGCCGGAGATGCCCAACTCGGAGAGGGTGGAGAGGAGGATCTGATGGTTCACAGTATCGAAGGCAGCCGATAGGTCTAGAAGGATGAGAGCAGAGGAGAGAGAGTTAGCTTTAGCAGTGCGGAGCGCCTCCGTGATACAGAGAAGAGCAGTCTCAGTTGAATGACTAGTCTTGAAACCTGACTGATTTGGATCAAGAAGGTCATTCTGAGAGAGATAGCGGGAGAGCTGGCCAAGGACGGCACGTTCAAGAGTTTTGGAGAGAAAAGAAAGAAGGGATACTGGTCTGTAGTTGTTGACATCGGAGGGATCGAGTGTAGGTTTTTTCAGAAGGGGTGCAACTCTCGCTCTCTTGAAGACGGAAGGGACGTAGCCAGCGGTCAGGGATGAGTTGATGAGCGAGGTGAGGTAAGGGAGAAGGTCTCCGGAAATGGTCTGGAGAAGAGAGGAGGGGATAGGGTCAAGCGGGCAGGTTGTTGGGCGGCCGGCCGTCACAAGAAGCGAGATTTCATCTGGAGAGAGAGGGGAGAAAGAGGTCAGAGCACAGGGTAGGGCAGTGTGAGCAGAACCAGCGGTGTCGTTTGACTTAGCAAACGAGGATCGGATGTCGTCGACCTTCTTTTCAAAATGGTTGACGAAGTCATCTGCAGAGAGGGAGGAGGGGGGGGGGAGGAGGTTTCAGGAGGGAGGAGAAGGTGGCAAAGAGCTTCCTAGGGTTAGAGGCAGATGCTTGGAATTTAGAGTGGTAGAAAGTGGCTTAGCAGCAGAGACAGAGGAGGAAAATGTAGAGAGGAGGGAGTGAAAGGATGCCAGGTCCGCAGGGAGGCGAGTTTTCCTCCATTTCCGCTCGGCTGCCCGGAGCTCTGTTCTGTGAGCTCGCAATGAGTCATCGAGCCACGGAGCGGGAGGGGAGGACCGAGCCGGCCTGGAGGATAGGGGACATAGAGAGTCAAAGGATGCAGAAAGGGAAGAGAGGAGGGTTGAGGAGGCAGAATCAGGAGATAGGTTGGAGAAGGTATGAGCAGAGGGAAGAGATGATAGGATGGAAGAGGAGAGAGTAGCGGGGGAGAGAGAGCGAAGGTTGGGACGGCGCGATACCATCCGAGTAGGGGCAGTGTGGGAAGTGTTGGATGAGAGCGAGAGGGAAAAGGATACAAGGTAGTGGTCGGAGACTTGGAGGGGAGTTGCAATGAGGTTAGTGGAAGAACAGCATCTAGTAAAGATGAGGTCGAGCGTATTGCCTGCCTTGTGAGTAGGGGGGGAAGGTGAGAGGGTGAGGTCAAAAGAGGAGAGGAGTGGAAAGAAGGAGGCAGAGAGGAATGAGTCAAAGGTAGACGTGGGGAGGTTAAAGTCGCCCAGGACTGTGAGAGGTGAGCCGTCCTCAGGAAAGGAGCTTATCAAGGCATCAAGCTCAAGCTCTCCGAGGGAACCTGGAGGGCGATAAATGATAAGGATGCTAAGCTTGAAAGGGCTGGTAACTGTGACAGCATGGAATTCAAAGGAGGCGATAGACAGATGGGTAAGGGGAGAGAGAGAGAATGACCACTTGGGAGAGATGAGGATCCCGGTGCCACCACCCCGCTGACCAGAAGCTCTCGGGGTGTGCGAGAACACGTGGACGGACGAAGAGAGAGCAGTAGGAGTAGCAGTGTTATCTGTGGTGATCCATGTTTCCGTCAGTGCCAAGAAGTCGAGGGACTGGAGGGAGGCATAGGCTGAGATGAACTCTGCCTTGTTGGCCGCAGATCGGCAGTTCCAGAGGCTACCGGAGACCTGGAACTCCACGTGGGTCGTGCGCGCTGGGACCACCAGATTAGGGTGGCCGCGGCCACGCGGTGTGGAGCGTTTGTATGGTCTGTGCAGAGAGGAGAGAACAGGGATAGATAGACACATAGTTGACAGGCTACAGAAGAGGCTACGCTAATGCAAAGGAGATTGGAATGACAAGTGGACTACACGTCTCGAATGTTCAGAAAGTTAAGCTTACGTAGCAAGAATCTTATTGACTAAAATGATTGAAATGATACAGTACTGCTGGAGTAGGCTAGCTGGCAGTGGCTGCGTTGTTGACTTTGTAGGCTAGCTTTGCAGTGGCTGCGATGTTGACACTACACTAATCAAGTCGTTCCGTCGAGTGTAATAGTTTCTACAGTGCTGCTATTCGGGGGCTAGCTGGCTAGCTTGCAGGTTGATTGCGTTACGTTATCTTAAAAGAACGACAATAGCTGGCTAGCTAACCTAGAAAATCGCTCTAGGCTACACAATTGTCTTAGATACAAAGACGGCTATGTAGCTAGCTAGCTACGATCAAACAAATCAAACCGTTGTACTGTAATAGTTTCTACAGTGCTGCTATTCGGGGGCTAGCTGGCTAGCTACGTTAAAAGAACGACAATAGCTGGCCAGCTAACCTAGAAAATCGTTCTAGACTACACAATTGTCTTAGATACAAAGACGGCTATGTAGCTGGCTAGCTACGATCAAACAAATCAAACCGTTGTACTGTAATGAAGTGAAATGAAAATGTGATACTACCTGTGGAGCGACGGAATGTTGACCGGGTAGTTGAAGTTCAATTCGGTAGAGGTTGGCTAGCTGTTGGCTAGCTAGCTAGCAGCATCTCCTACGTTAAGGACGACAAATAGCTGGCTAGCTAACCTCGGTAAATTAAGATAATCACTCTAAGTCTACACACTCTAAACTACACAATTATCTTGGATACGAAGACAGCGAAGACAACTATGTAGCTAGCTGACACTACGCTAATCGAGTCGTTCAGTTGAGTGTAATAGTTTCTACAGTGCTGGTGGACAGTGGATGTTAGCTAGCTGCTTAGCTAGCTGCTGGGCAGATAGCAGTGTAGACTACGTTAGGACGACGAAATACGATAATTATGCAATTATCTTTGATACAAAGACTGCTATGTAGCTAGCTAAGAAGAAATTGCTAAGATTAGACAAATCAAACCGTTGTACTATAATGAAATGTAATGAAAAGTTATACTACCTGCGGACCGAAGTGTAGATGCGACCGCTCGCTCCAACCCGGAACCGAATATAACAATTTCATTATTGGTGCCCAGTTTCTACTTACAATATCAAAGCCATACAAAATAAACTCCTTTAGTTGAACGACCCTAATGAATAAAGAATGGCATTGCTTGCTGAAAAAACACGTTCAATCACTTTCGCAAACCAAACCAGCTAGCCCTATAAATAGTACACCAAATTCATGATATTGGTAATAGGCCTAACATTTCCATTACGAAAATAAAAAATACAATATGTAAATGTTTGCTATTAATATCATGATTTTGGTTTACCATGTAAACTCAGCAAAAAAAGAAACATCCCTTTTTCAGGACCCTGTCTTTCAAAGATAATTCTTCAAAATCCAAATAACTCTTCACAGATCTTCATTGTAAAGGGTTTAAACACTGTTTCCCATGCTAGGAACATGCACCTGTGGAACTGTCATTAACACTTAGGACACTAAAGAGGCCTTTCTACTGACTCTGAAAAACACCAAAAGAAAGACTCATCTGCGTGAACGTGGCTTAGTCATGCTGCAAGGAGGCATGAGGACTGCAGATGTGGCCAGGGCAATGAATTGCAATGTCTGTACTGTGAGACACCTAAGACAGTGCTACAGGGGGACAGCTGATTGTCCTCGCAGTGGCAGACCACGTGTAACAACACCTGCACAAGATCGGTACATCCGAACATCACACCTGCGGGACAGGTACAGGATGGCAACAACAACTGCCCGAGTAACACCAGGAACACACAATCTCTCCATCAGCGCTCATACTGTCCGCAACAGGCTGAGAGAGGCTGGACTGAGGGCTTGTAGGCCTGTTGTAAGGCAGGTCCTCACCAGACATCACCGGCAACGACATTGCCTATGGGCACAAACCCACCGTCGCTGGAACAGACAGGACTAGCAAAAAGTGCTCTTCACTGACGAGTCGCGGTTTTGTCTCACCAGGGGTGATGGTCGGATTCACGTTTATCGTCAACGGAATGAGCGTTACACCAAGGTCTGTACTCTGGAGCGGGAGGGTCCGGAGGAGGGTCCGTCATGGAGGGTCCTTCATGTCACAGCATCATCGGACTGAGCTTGTTGTCATTGCAGGCAATCTCAACGCTGTGCGTTACAGGGAAGACATCCTCCTCCCTCATGTGGTACCCCTCCTGCAGGACCATCCTGACATGACCCTCCAGCATAACAATGCCACCAGCCATACTGCTCGTTCTGTGCATGATTTCTTGCAAGACAGGAATGTCACTGTTCTGCCATGGCCAGCGAAGAGCCTGGATCTCAATCCCATTGAGCACGTCTGGGACCTGTTGGATCGGAGGGTGAGGGCTAGGGCCATTCCCCCCAGAAATGTCCGGGAACTTACAGGTGCCTTGGTGGGAGAACTGGTAAATCTGGTGCAGTCCATGAGGAGGAGATGCACTGCAGTACTTAATGCAGCTGGTGGCCACACCAGATACTGACTGTTACCTTTGATTTTGACCCCTCTTTTGTTCAGTGACACATTATTCCATTTCTGTTAGTCACATGTCTGTGGAACTTGTTCAGTTTATGTCTCAGTTGTTGAATCTTATGTTCATACAAATATTTACACATGTTAAGTTTGCTGAAGATAAACGCAGATGACAATGAGAGGACGTTTATTTTTTTTTGTTGACTTTATGTATAGTGTAGAATGTTATGTGGAATTTTTGAAAATGCTAAAATGTACTCTGGGGGGTGGAGTGTACATGTTTGCATGTAAACATACAGTAACTAGTCGAAAGTAACATCACAGCAGACCTGGGTTCAAATAGGCCTACATTTATGCATATTTAAATATTTGTATTTTAAATACTTATTTTTTTTGTCATTCAGTATTTTAAAACAATGTGGCCGAATCCAACGACTTTTTAGTATTTGAAAGCATTTAAAAATATATTTAAAAAATCCTGTAAATAGTTATATTTGAAACTATTTACAAATGGGCCTAGCCTAGGCTGCTGGTTTCCATTTATTATTATTATTGTTGTTATTTGTATTTTATTTTACCTAGAACCAAACAGAACTGTGCATAGTAAACGCAGGTCTGCATCACATAATGATGTACAACTATTTAACTCTATACTCAATGCAACATCTTGCAAATGCACAGAAAGGGTACCATTTTGGAAATGACAGCATGAGCACCCGTTTCATCACCATGACAGTTTCTATGACAACAAGGACGCTCCCGTTTTCTGTTTACGGAAAACGGATGTGACGTAGGACGCAGTCTGTGTAGCATAAGTTTGAACCGTTTAGATCTGCAGAAGCTGGTAATAACAAGCCAATAACTATACTTTTTCCAGTATTATCGCACAATGTTAACTTGAAGTGTAATATATCGTAATTATCTAACTAACGAGTAACATTTATACAAACTAGAAGTGAATACTAAGTGCGCGGGCCACTTTGTTTGTCGTTTTGATGTGCTGCTTGAACTACTGTTAGCAACAGAACTGATGCTAGCCAGATTGCTACTGTAGCTAACTGCACCATTATTCGCAAACGAACTATATGTCAGATTCAGTTGTGAGAGATAGCTAGTAGGATAGATATGCCGTCCTCACCTTCTCGATGCTAGTCGAAGTGTCTAGCAACGGTTCAGTTGTTATTAGCCAGCTGAGCTTGGTGGCTCAGTCTGTGTGTAGCTAACTCTTCCAACGTTAGTTCTATGCAGGGATGCCGAATTGATGACAGTAACAGCAAAGACTTGCTACATTTGTATTGAAACCTCTAGTTCTGAAGTAGTTTAGTTGCGCATGGTTTTTGTGAAGCAATAGCTAAAATGTGCTCTGAGGGGCGGAGTGAACACGTTTGCATGTAAACACAGTAACCAATCGAAAGTAACACGTTAAATGTGTTATTCCCAATGTGCAGGACATTATGAACAAACAAGAAGAGACATGGGAGAAACTGGACTCAGAGTTTGACCATCACCTGGTTGACATGAAACCATATGTCCTAAAACTCCCCCACAAGACAGGTAGGCCTACAGTAAAATGAGTTGTATTACTAAAAAGCAAGTGTTCTATAAATTGTAATTGTCATATGTGTTAGTAATGCATTGATTGTAATTTCTTGCTCCCTATTTGACCTCAGAGCGCCAGCTGTGTGCCCTGTGGATCAAGAAGCTGTGTGACCCAGGTGTATCCGGCTCGGGCCTGATGGGACGCAAGAACCGCAACATGTACGCCCGCCTGCTCCTGCACATGCTCAGAAGAGGGGCCCTGGAGGGCCCTTTCAGCCACAAGCCTGAGTCAGGCAGTCTCAAGACTCTACCAACATATATGGTAAACAAACAATCCTCGGTATAGTACTAAAGTGCGCTGATGATGTAAGCTACTATAAATAGTATACTTTCTGCTCTATACTGCTAGTAGACTGCCCATGTTGCGTATGTTTGTTTATTAGTTTAATTCATGATATTCCATTTTATAGTACTTTGTAGACTGCATGTTATATGTTTTTGACTGTTTTAGATGGCTAAACTCATCTCTGCACCTTTTCTCATTGCCAGTCCATCTACTTTGACGAGCCTCTATGTGGTCGGGGCCTGGAGCAGAGCACTGCAGGCCTGCCTGACTGGGTAACGGGAGAGCTGGGCCAGGGTGACGACTCCTGGGACAGCCTGCTCAGAGAGAGGGCCAGGTCCTCTCCCACAGCCTACTCTAACACACACAGGTAGGTTATTCCCTGGCATAGACTAGAGCTTAAGCTACATACTCAACTGCTATGCCTGCCAGCTACAGTAGACGTCTGCTGAATTCAAACACACACAAGTATTTATTCTGGAATAGACCACCTCACCCTCTGGGCAAAAGTGTTTGAGTCAACATTGTTTCCTAGTTATTTCCTCTTACTTAAAAACCTCTTAGATTTAAAGTCCCCTGTTTATGGGACCTGTGATTCTGCATTGACTTTTCACACAACCTAAATATGCTGGACTGCCCTTGAATTCTGAAACATTGTCTAAGCTACTCAACATGTTTTTTGCCAGTAGTTGCATACATACTGTAATGTAAAGGATAAACTGTCTGTTCACCTGTAGAATCTGACTATGTTATACACCACATTGCACTGAGTGAAAGCCTTTATTCCCACAGACACAGCAGTATATTTTCTGAGCCTGTGGGACCTAGGATGGGAAATATGAAACCACTTGAAGCAGGGATGTCCCTCCTGCCATCTAGCTCTTCCTGCCATCTATAGCTCCTGGCTGAACCCTAAGTCACAGCCACTGACAAAGCACATGTCTGCAATCCTTACATCATAGCACTGCAGGAGAGATCAAGTCGATAGCCATTATCTAAAATTATTCTAGATTTTAAACAAACACTTTGTTTGTCATAGACGGACAATATTAATATGAAATGAAAGGTGAGCTCCTAACGAGTTCAGGAAGCCAAGCTAGAGCTCTGTGAGACGTTTACAGCGATGGGGGCAGACATTTTGATCAAGAGAGACCTTTTGAAAATATGCAAATTCTCTCTAACACTCAACAGACAAATGTGTATTTTACAGTTATAAGGAAGGTGACATCTTCCTTATATTAGTGGTTTTATAAATTGATAATACTATATTTAGAAAGCATTTAAGTAATTTCAAGCCTTGTTCTTGTTCATACAGTTCTGTTGAATAGGAAATACAAATATTAAGTATTTTGTATGTTGTATCATATTTTGTGTCCTGAGAAGTGACTACAGCTCAGCAATTTATAACTATATTTACCAGAAAGGGTAGATTTGAACCTTTCTTGGAGTTTGCAGCATTAATAGTTATTGTTTATGGCCCTCATGCTAAATAATTACTTTTGGGATTACGTAGATTACATTTTCGATTACATTTAACTTGTTTTTAATTAATGTAATCACATTGCATTGACGTAGCTATTTCGTTGAATTTACACAACATAATCGACATGGTTGTGCTCTTTTTGAGCAGTCTGCATTGTTTTCGGCAGCTTGACAGAATACCTCATGACAGTGCAATCAGATATGGACAGTGGACACTGGTATTTTTGTATAGGCTACTGCATGGTCCCTAGACTTCCTGTTTCTAGGTTCTTAAGTAGTCTGGGGGGAAAAAAGTGGCTAATTGTTGTGAACTTGTCAGCAGAACATTTGAATTCAACAATTATTTGCATTGACTTTTCCTCCAACCTAAATATGCTGGACTGCCTGTGAATTCTGAAACATTGTCTCGGCTACTTTTAATTATTTTGACAATACATTAATTACAGTAGTTCTCTAACACATCATTGTATGATGCAATGAACCACTTTATAAAATAAAAAGCATAACTTTATTTTGTATTTTTTACCATAGAGCAGATATTCCCAAACTGGGGTACACACAATGCTGTCGGAGGTTTGCCAAACAAACACACACAAAACATTCACATAACAAATAAACAATCTGCACATTTTCAAACAGTCCATTTATATTTTCCAACGGGGCTATACATTTGGGTGAGGTATTTTTCTCGCCTGAGTAGGCTCGTTTCACTGCCAAAAATAAAATGAGACCATCTAGTGTTCAGCGTAATAACAATGTCAAATAATTAATATCCAATCACATTAACCGCTACTCTCTTGCGGGAATTCCACTAACGGTCCGTATGTAGCCAAACGTAGCTGCTGCTCATGTTGGTATCTGTACTGATGTCGCAAAAGCCATGACAAGGAGACATAGTGGAGTGGTCATGCGTGTGCAAGCAGTTGCTCCCGATGCCACTTGGGTACACTGCAGCATCCACCAAGAGGCAGTTGCTGCCAAGGGAATGCCTGACAGCTTGAAAGACCTTTTGGATACAACAGTGAAAATGGTTAACTTTGTTAAAGGAAGGCCCCTGAATTCTCGTGTATTTTCTGCGCTATGCAATGATATGGGCAGCGACCATGTACCGCTTTTACAACAAACAGAAGTTTGCTGGTTATCAAGGGGCAAAGTATTGGCACATTTTTTTGAATTGAGAGACAAGCTTAGTTTTCTTTACTGACCATAATTTTCACTTGTCTGACCGCATGATGACGAGTTTCTCACACGACTGGCCTATCTGAGTGATGTTTTTTCTTGCCTGATTGATCTGAATCTAGGATTACAGGGATTCTCCGCAACCACATTCAATGTGCGGGACAAAATTGAGGCTATGATTAAGAAGTTGGAGCTCGTTTCTGTCTGCATTAACATGGACAACACACAGGTCTTTCTATCATTGTATGATTTTTTTGTGTGGAAATGAACTCAAGCTTACAGACAATGTCAAATGTGATATAGCGAAGCACCTGAGTGAGTTGGGTGCGCAATTACACAGATACTTTCCTGAAACAGACGACACAAGCAACTGGATTCGTTATCCCTTTCATGCCTTGTCTCCAGTCCAGTTAGTGATATCTGAACAAGAGAGCCTCATCGAAATTGCAACAAGTGGTTTTATGAAAATTTTATTTAATCAGAAGCTACTGCCAGATTTCTGGATAGGGCTGCGCTCAGAGTATCCTGCCTTGGCAAATTGCGCTGTTAAGACAATGATGCCCTTTGCAACCACGTACCTATGTGAGAGTGGATTCTCGGCCCTCACTAGCATGAAAACTAAATACAGGCACAGACTGTGTGGAAAATGATTTAAGACTGAGACTCTCCAATACAACCCAACATTGCAGAGTTATGTGTTATTCACCATTTTTGATGAACAAATAAAGTTTAAAATGTAAGATGGCTAAATAAAGAGCAAAATGATTGATTATTATTATTTGTGACCCGGTCCTATAAGAGCTCTTTGTCACCTCCCCCGAGCCGGGCTGTGACAAAAACTCACACTCATTCTTATGATTTGAGAGTGCGCTGACCCTGGGGGGGTACGCAGCTGGAGGTTGAATGTTTAAAGGGGTACGGGACTATAAAAAGTTTGGGAACCACTGCCATAGAGAATCAGACAAACATCTAGGCTACACTCTTTGCATAGTCAAGCCTATCTCAAAATACAACACTGCCCCTTTAAGGCTTTCCTGGAGGATGGTTGGCCACACTTGGTAGCCTATAAAACATTGCAACATTACAATTACAACCAAATGCTTTTTATGTCTTTATAAATAATAAAGATAAATAATTTCCTCCAGGGCTGAAATTAATGGCTTCCCATTTTCCCTGGGACACCAAAAAATATGTCTACAGTTCAAAACTGGGACAGTTCTGGGACGACCGACCCAAAATTCATACAACCGCTGCACATGAAAGAAAAGCAATGAGGTCAGATACATCAGATCTGTCTGTTTAGCCTAAAATGTTGATAAAGTTTTATTTCTTCATAATATAAGCTTAAAAATGCACACTTGGTTGTAAGCTAGGGGCAAATGTTCCTAAATGCAATTGGCAGGGAAACACTGTTCTCAAAAGCACACGGATGTGCGAGTGGTTTCATGTGACACAGATTAGGAAACGGGAGATCTAACTAGCATGGGTCACTAAAGTGACTAGAATTATTCCTTTGGCTGCTGGACAGTAAAATAATGTTGATTTGAAAACCAATAAAACATGAGAAAAATGCTGTTTTCAATGGCGTATTAAGTGTTTATAAAGTAATTCCCTCCACATTTCTATTGTTGTATTTTGGCTAGGCTACTTTGAAACAAGGTAAGACCCACTTCATAAGATGACATAAAACATCTAGGTTTTAAACAATTTAAGTTTATGGTTAAATAGTTTCCAAATGCTAACCACCTCCTCTTAGATTAAAGATGTGGGGGATGTGCGGTGCGCAACAGGCACTGTCCTTCTTTCCCTTTCCTTCACTCTCCGTCGTGTGACCATTTGATCTGAACGAACTGTTCCTCCAGCATGTCGACAGAATCAAGCTTATAGACATTGATGTTAATTATCCTTCATTATCTTTGTCTAACATGCCTGGTGTTTATCCTATATTTATGTAATTAAAAGTCCCATTAAAGTTTGGCTACATTTTTTGCTTCCTCTCTCATGTCAGCGTTGGTTTGGACATGAGGCTGGAGCCAATATGCATACCACTTACACTATGACATCTAGGCTTTAAAAAAAAATGGTTTTATGTACATGAAAAATATATTTGAATATTATTCCAATGTTAGCCTCTGATCCAATTCTGATCGTTGTATTTGTTTGATATTGTGATTTTTGTGATACATTTTTTTGTTTCCATTCAGACAACTTAAATCTATAGCTTATTCTTCTTGTCTTAAATATATATATATATATATATATATATATTAACTTGTCCCGGACAAGAGGACAAGCATTAATGTGGAGCCCTTTAGTCAATCTCTTTACTAGGCTGCTACCCACTGTGCAAAAACATTGTTTCCATGAAATTTAAACAAAGTAAAATCAATGTGGAAAAATGATTGGATTTGCAAAAAGTCATCAACGTAAGGGAATTTAGTATTTTTTCTCCAGTTTCGTGATTACGATCTTGTCTCATCGCTGCAAATCCCCAACGTGCACAAGAGAGACGAAGGTCGAGTCATGGGTCCTCCGAAACATGTCCCGGCAAGCCGCACTTCTTAACACCAGTCCGCTTAACCCGGAAGCCAGCTGCACCAATTTGTCGGAGGAAACACCTTTCAACTGACGACCGAAGTCAGCCTGCAGGCGCCCGGCCCGCCACAAGGAGTCGCTAGAGCGCGATGAGCCAATTAAAGACCCCAGCCGTACCCTCCCCTAACCTGGACGATGCTGGGCCAATTGTGCGCTGCCCTATGGGACGCCGCCCTATGGGATTTAAGCCCAGGCTGTTATGACGCCACAACTCTGCGATGCAGTGCCTTAGACCGCTGCGCCACTCTGGATGCCTTCATCTAACTTTTAACCTAAATCCAATGACATGGTTACATTTTGGATTGATTTCACATTAGTTGATAACTCAACCAAATGCAAAACAAAACTAGACGCTGGGCCTACCCATTGTGCCCAATGGGTAGGCCCAATTCAATGAGGGAGGGAGGGAGGGACCTGTAATGCTTTGAATCTACTTTTTCTTATCTGGGCCAAGGGGACAGTGGTGAGTGGTTCTTGGAAAATGTCATTAAACATGTGTTGATAGGGACGACTAGTTGCTTGCAGTGGAAAATTCAGTGGCATCTTGAGCCAAAGAACCATTCAGGTCAGATAGATTCATGGTGGTTCTGTTTGTGGGCTTATGTGTATAGTCACTTTAAAGATACACGTACGTTTGATTGTGAAAAGTTGTTGGCATGACGTACGAGATGTCCTTGTCACAAGTCTGACCAGTATCACAAGCATGTCTAACGGTAACCTCAGTTAGCCTAAGTACACTGGTTGTATTGAAGAGCTGGATTTGATTTTGTCTGACTAGTGTCTGATTGGGATAAGAGCATTTAAAGAGCGTAGAGATCACAGGTTGAAGGCCTGATGGAGAAAATTACTTAGTACACATGCTCTTTAATGTGTCTCTTCCATTTAGATAAAACTCTAGGGACCTAATTTGACTCCTTGTGATGTATGATCTTTTGATCTCTGCCTCATGCCATTAATCAGGCAATGGGGTGATAGGTCAAGTAGTCATTTAACTTTGGGGTGCTAGCAGGTTAGACTGTATCAGCAATCCTGTTCTATATCTGGCAATCCTGTTCTACACTGAGTATACAAAACATTAGGAACATCTTCCTAAAATCTCAGAAGTATCCTGTTGTTGGGCCTCTAGGTTTAGAAACTCTGTTTTTAACTGGCTCGGAGAGACACCATGTTTGGCTGGAGTGAGTAAGTTCCAGATTTGGCCACAAGATGGCGTTACTCACCGGCAGAACCGGTGATGTCATCCGTGATGGTTCTCTCTGTTCTCAACGGATAAAGTCTAGTTGTGTCTGTGTGAAAGGAATGGGGGTAGCAAGCTGATCCAGGTTAAGAGATCATCCTCAGAGGCCCTGGTGTGAAGCCTACCTGCCGACTCCTGGTACTTGCATGTCACTTATGGATCCGGCCTTAAACACGCCATGATTGTCTTGACACGTTGTTGTCTTTGGCGTTCCTTGGAGAGCTCTGAGAGAAGGGGGAGAGAGACGAAGTGTGTGTATGTGTTGGGGGAGCCGAATGTTGACTCGGCATGTGTGGGAGTGTTGTGTTTGTTACAATAGACGAGGGGAATTTCTGGTCTTTCTCCCTCTCATAGCAAACAGGCAAAGGTGGAAGGATGAATGTGTGGTGGTGGTTAGCATCATATTTGTTAACCCCTATATGTGAATCCCTTGTGTTTCTCTCTCTTTGTTTATCCTCTTTCTGTTTTACTCACCCTGACTCCTGTCTATCATCTGAGCTCCACACATGAGAACCCCTAACCTCTACCTCTCCATTCCCCTCGCCAAGTGTGACAATAACATTGTCCTTGCAGCATCAGACATCAAACAGCTTTTATAAATGACCTGTTTAGCCGCCTCGGGTCTTTCCCTGTAAGGCCAGAGTCTGTTCGTTGACCTTGCCTCCAGGTGGTTGAGTTAAGGGGTCCACGTCTTGTTTGTGCCACAGGGTCTGGCTGCCTTCCTTGGGGTGCCTGAGGGTGAGACCTAGGGCCTCTGGCTCCTGCACCTGGAGGTCATGGACGAAGCATATAGATGTCAGGCTGTTTTAGTAAGACTGGCTGCAGCAGCAGAGACACACACACACACACTCCCCCTCTCTCTCCCCTAGCCCCGACCTGCCTGGCTGGCACAGCTTTGATCTCTGGGCCTCAGACTCCAGACATATCTGATTCAATTATCCTCATCCACCTGTTGACTTTGAGGCCCGACATTGCACTGCTCGCTTGGCCCCCGGTGTGTGCGTGCGTGCATACTTGAGGAGAAGAAAGTGTGCCTGCTAGTCTTCACGTAGGCTGCTTTTACAGCTGGTAGAGAGACACACAAAGGATACAAAATATGCATGCCATTAGTTTCACGATGATAAGTTTGACCTCAACTGACACTAATTGAGAACATACAAGTTTTGTATCATTCAGTCTCACTCACTTAATAACAGAATGTAGACACACAGAGAGCACCCTCTCCTGCCTCTGATACTGAATTTCACTGGTCCACCTTCTCTATCGCCCTCTTATTCACATTACATTTTCTTCAGAAAGGCAAGTGATCTTCTGTGGTCAAACTGTCAGTCTCTTGTGACAGAAAAGTAGTTCATAGAACTCTGGAGTGTTAAGGACATGAGGAATACAACAAAGTGAATATATAGGCCTAAATGACTGTAGTTAAAAGTGCCCTAGAGAAATAATTGGATGTTTTCATCGCATACCTCGGTACAGTACTGGTTGTTCTTTCGCCGATCGTCTCCACCCTTCCCTAATTGTGCAGATTTATTCAGTCATTGTTAAGCCGGTGTAATTGCCTCCAGTGTATATGCTTAATTAGCTGGTAATACTAATTAATGAAGCATAGCTTGTCAGAATCAGTAGCGGAAGTTCCCATTGTTGTCTGTTCTCTCTTGGTTGTGTTGGAAGAAAAATAGTTTTGCTAGGACGTGTCCTAGTGCAGTGATTCCCAACTCTGGTCGTTGAGTACCCCCAACAGTACATGTTTTTGTTGTGGCCCCGGACAAACACACCTGATTCTACTGGTCAACTAATCATCAAGCCCTTAACAAGTTGAATCATGCTTTTGTGTTGTTGGGGGTACTGGAGGACTGGATTTGGGAAACACTTTTACACTGCCCTCAGTGCTCTGATTCTGTCAGCATCAGCAGAGGTTCCCATTAGTGATGCACCGATATTACATTTTTTGCCGATACTTGATATCCAATATTTCCCTTGCCAAAAAAATGATACCAATAACCGATATTTTAAATTTTAAGCATTCTAGTACAGTTAAATAGTTAACACACACACATGGACGCAGCGGTCTAAGGCACTGCATCTCAGTGCAAGAGGCGTCACTACAGTCCCTGGTTCGAATACGGCCTGTATTACATCCGGCCGTGATTGGGAGTCCCATAGGGTGGCGCACAATTGGCTCAGTGTCGTCCGGGTTTTGCCGTCATTGTAAATACCCCATTTCATTGATCCCCAATCCTTATGTAAAGCTGTACAGTGCAATATGAATGTTAGTACAAACAACAGGCTGACTGGGGAGGTGATTTCATACAGTCCCGCGATAAGAGCTACAACACAACTCTTCACAGTTGTGTTCTGTGGGTGTCACCGACTAGACTGATACCCCATTTTATTGCTTCACTTTACAACCTTGTTTAACATTATCTAGTCTAAATATGGCATGATTCCACTAATTGTAACCTCTGCATCACTTTCAAAGAGGTACTTTGATTTTGAAGGCAAACCGCAAATTCCACTATTGTGGCTAGCTTCACAACACATACCCCGGTCTGGTTGAGCCTCACTGGCCAGATTATGCTAGCTGGCTGCTTATAACATTAGCTTTGGGCAACAGTGTTAAGTAGCTGGCTAGCTATTTATTTTCATGAACTGAAGTTCTGCGAACATCAAGTGTCTACCTAGCTAATACTTACCCACAAGGATTCCTAAATCATTGCTAAAAATAATGAAAATGACTGCAGTTTCTACTGGTCATTGTTTTCAGGCTGGTTGTATGGTGCTAGCTAGGTACCAAGCTTACGCTAGCTAGCTACCCCAGAATTTGCAGTTGAACAAATTATTCTTTATTTGAATGCTTTAACTAGAAGGCCAGCATCCAGGAGTTGCCTCTTCACTGTTGACATTAAGACTGATGTTTTGCAGGTACTATTTAATGAAGCTGCCAGTTGAGGACTTGTGAGGCGTCTGTTTCTCAAACTAGACACTCTAATGTATTTGTTCTTTTGCTCAGTTGTGCACCGGGGCCTCCCACTCCTCTTTCTATTCTGGTTAGAGCCAGATATTCCATAAAAAATCTGCCGTTTTCAGCTACAATACTCATTTTCAACATTAACAATGTCTACGCTGTATTTATGATCAATTTGATGTTTTAACGGACAAAAAATTTGCCTTTCTTTAAAAAATAAAATGTCTTAGTGACCCTAACTTTTGAACGGTAGTGTACATGATGAGTTTTGCTAAATAAATGTATGTGGCAAGAACATCTCAAATAAGCAAAGAGATATGACAGTCCATCATTACTTTAAGACATGAAGGTCAGTCAATACAGGAAAATTTCAAGAACTTTGAAAGTTTCTTCAAGTGCATTCACAAAAACCATTGAGCTCTATGATGAAACTGGCTCTCATGAGGACCGCCACAGAAAAGGAAGACCCAGAGTTACCTCTGCTGCAGAGGACAATTTCAATAGAGTTAACTGCACCTCAGATTGCAGTCCAAATAAATGCTTCACAGAGTTCAAGTAACAGACCCATCTCAACATCAACTGTTCAGATGAGACAGTGTGAATCAGGCGAATTGCTGCAAAGAACCCATTACGAAAGGACACGAATAAGAAGAGACTTGCTTGGGCCAAGAAACACAAGCAATGGACATTAGACCAGTGGAAATCTGAAATTTGAGATTTTTGGTTCCAACCGCTGTGTCTTTGTGAGACTCAGAGTATGTGTATGGATGATCTCAGCATGTGTGGTTTCCACCGTGAACCATGGAGGAGGTGTGATGGTGTGGGGGTGCTTTACTGGTGACACTGTCAGTGATTTCTTTAGAATTCAAGGCACACTTAACCAGCATGGCTACCACAGAATTCTGCAGAGATACTCCATCCCATCTGGTTTGCTCTTGGAGAGTGATGGAGTGCTGCATCAGATGACCTGGCCTCCACAGTCACCCAACCTCAACCCAGTTGAGATCTTTTGGGATGAGTAGGACCGCAGAGTGAAGGAAAAGCAGCCAACAAGTGCCCAGCATATGTGGGAACTCCTTCAAGACTGTTGGAAAATCATTCCGGGTGAAGCTGGTTGAAAGAATGCCAAGAGTGTGCAAAGCTGTCATCAAGGCAAACAGGGGCTACTTTGAAGAATTTGTTTAACACTTTTTTGCTTACCACATGATTCCATATGTATTATTTGATCATTTTGATTTCTTCACTATTCTCACTATTCTACAATGTAGAAAATAGTAAAAATATAGAAAAACCCTTGATTGAGTAGGAGTGTCCAAACTTTTTACTGGTAGTTTAGATGCTGATACATTATGTATTGCGTTATGTATTGCGATTCTCACGATTCTATGTATTACGATTCGATGTTACAAACATATTGCTCACCTTGTCTGTTGCAGGAGAACAAGAGAGAGCCATGTAAAAGCGAGTTTTAATCAGTCATGGAAATAAAAGTGCTGGAAACATGTTTTTTCCTCAATAAAGTAGCAAAGCCAATGCTAGTAGGAAAAAGTAAATTGCGAGAGGCAAGGGTGTTAGTTTTTGAGAGTAAAGCAGTGCGCTAAAAGCATAGATGCATCAGAAATGAGTACAGCTGTAGGATCTTCATTTGATCACTCTTTTGTTGCTCAGAATTTTCCTGCCCTGCAGGAAATAGCCTCACCAGCTAATAGCCTTTCAAATCATGTTGCTGCAGTATTATTTTGCTGCGACAATACTAGTCAAAATATAAAGATCCTACATCTGTACTGCACGACTCACATTTGATGAGTTACAAATCATATTGATAGACATAATGTAAGCCAGTGATTGGGTGAAGCTGTTTCCTGTAATATAACCAGTGATACAATCAGATATTTGTATTTAGTTGTTTTCTTCAATCTCTCCTAATGTAAATCTCTCTCTCCATCTCTCTTTTTCCCTCCCTCTCTCTATATATCTCCCTCCCTCTCTTTCTCACATTTCTCCTTCCCTCCCTCTCTTTCTCACATTCTCTCTCTCTCGTTCCCTCTGTATCCAGGAGAAGACGGCTATATGAGGAGATGTCTCCATCTCGGCCCCTGGCCTCCAGCCCAGTGAAACGCTCTTCTGAAGACCACAACAAAGGGGTCAGCAGTACTCTACAACACTCCTTGTCACTTCTTGGCAACTCTTTACGTTTAGCCTATTTTATCTTAGTTACTGAGTTTGTATTTACGGAGTCTTACATTTCAGGCAGGACATATTCTATTCTGTGATGATGTTCTCCATCATATCATACCATTGATTGTATTTTCACATGGTAGGTTGAATGGCTGCGACACAGAGTATGACATTACACCGTGCGCGACACTCGTACTTGGCATACTGCAACATCAATGATAATAAACACTGTGGGTGACATTTACAGGCCATGAATCAGGACTATGACCATTTTAATCAGCCTGGTATTTCTGTCATTTGTCTGTGTAATATGAGGTGTTAACTTGGCAGTGTGCCTTGTTCTGTTACGAGAGACAAAGAGAGAGGGAGAGGACCACCCTCCACCTCATTTCTGTCGGGTTAAAAAAATGCCTACACTTTGACTTTATTGGATATTTCTCTTTCTTAGATATCTCACCCTCACCAAGCCCCAAACCCAGGCAAAACCTGACCCGAAAAACAACAGCACCAGAAATGTTCACATTATAACGTATATACGAAATGTTCACAAAACCTGATCCTGAATCAATAGCAGCACTCTGGAAACATCTGCGTAACATTCACACAACGTTCACGTAAAGTTCACATTATATAACAGCGTTTCAGGAGTGGGGCGCCCTGTAACAAAAGACTGAGCAAAACAACAGAGGGGAGAGCGTTGTGACCCCTGGACTGGAATTTAGACTGCAGGGGGACAGGACGGGGACGGTAATGGTCTGGAACCGCCAAACATCTGGCGTGGGTAGGAGGAGGAGAGGAGGAGAGGGAGGCAAAGAGGAGAAGGAGGGGAGAAGAGGAGAGTAAGGAAGGAGAATGGGAGAGAGGAGGGTAGGGGGGATGGAGGAAAGGGGAGGAGAATGGAGGATAGGAGAGAGGAGGAGGCAAAGAGGAGAGGGAAGTCGAGACTAAGGAAGGAGAATGGAGGAGGGTGGGGGGAGAGTAAGGAAGGAGAATGGAGGAAAGGAGAGAGGAGAGTAAGGAAGGGGAATGGAGGGGAGGAGAGTAAGGAAGGAGAATGGAGGGGGGAGGAGAGTAAGGAAGGGGAATGGAGGGGAGGAGAGTAAGGAAGGAGAATGGAGGGGGGAGGAGAGTAAGGAAGGGGAATGGAGGGGAGGAGAATGGAGGGGGGAGGAGAGTAAGGAAGGGGAATGGAGGAAAGGAGAGAGGAGAGGGATGAGGAGAGTAAGGAAGGGGAATGGAGGAGGGTGGGGGGAGGAGAGTAAGGAAGGATAAAGGAGAATGGAGGAAAGGAGAGAGGAGAAGGATGAGGAGAGTAAGGAAGGGGAATGGAGGAGGGTGGGGGGAGGAGAGTAAGGAAGGAGAATGGAGGAAAGGAGAGGGATGAGGAGAGTAAGGAAGGAAGGGGAATGGAGAGGAGGGGAGGAGAGTATAGTAAAGAAGGGTTGAGAAGCAGTTGGGTGGGGCTGGGTGATAAGAATACAACACACCCTACTGAACAGTATGTGCACTTGTTGTCCCACACTCAGTATCACCTATTCTCTTTGGTCCCTAGATGGATGGCCACAGGAAGCCAGTGGTGCCGTCTCCTGACGACAGTGACCTGGAAACTCGCCTCAACAGCTGGAACCTGGGGGTATGTCTGCCAGGGCCACATTCAGTAGCCAAACATTGTTGAACGTGGCGAATAGAGCCAACATGATTCCATATTCTAGTCCGATAAGCATGCATAACATACACAAAATATCACTGGAGGCTGCTGAGGGGAGGACGGCTCATAATAATGGCTGGAACAGAGCAAATTAAATGGTATCAATGTATTTGAGACCATTCCACTTATTCCGCTCCAGCCATGACCACGAGCCTGTCCTCCCCAAAATAAGGTGCCACCAACCTCCTGTGCTATATATACAAAAGTATGTGGCACCCCTTCAAATGAGTGGATACGTCTATTTCAGCCACACCCATTGCTAATGGTGTATAAAATCGAGCACACTGCCATGGAATCTCCATAGACAAACATGGCAGTAGAATGGCCTTAACAAAGAGCTCAGTAATTTCAATGTGGCACCGTCATAGGATGCCACCTTTCCAACTAGTCATTTCACCACATTTCTTCCCTGCTAGAGCTGCCCTGGTTAACTGTAAGTGCTGTTATTGTGAAGTGGAAACGTCTAGGAGCAACACTGTCCTCGGTTGCAACACTACCGAGTTCCAAACTGCTTCTGGAAGCAATGTCAGCACCCTAGCTGTTCGTCGGTAGCTTCATGAAATGGGTTTCCATGGCCGAGCAGCAGCACACAAGCCTAAGATCAATGCCAAGCGTCGGCTGGTGTGGTGTAAAGACTATTCTGCGCTTCTGACTTTGTGGCAACCATTTGGGGAAGGCCCTTTCCTGTTTCAGCATGACAGTGCCCCTGTGCACAAAGCGAGGTCCATACAGAAATGGTTTGTCGAGGTATGTGGAGAAGAACTTGACTGGCCTGCACAGAGCCTTGACCTCAACCCCATTGAACACTAAAAATCGTCCCTAATTTATTCCATGTCTATAAACATCGTCAGTACAGTATTTAGGCCTCTCACACCAGGGTTTGGATTACAATTCCTGCTTGTTTGAAGTGGAGGGGGAGCCCTAGACGCCTGAGAGGCATATTGCAGTCACAGCCAGTTCCAGGCTGGTTATATGAAATATACCACCATTGGATGAGAGAGTACCCCATGCCTAGTAGACTACACGTTGCCTGTCACACTGACACACAACTAGTGACTAGCACCTACACAGCTGCAGTGTCTGTCAGACCACAGGGATACAGTCAGAGAGCAGTGAGATGAGGGCTAGGGAGGAGGAAGGAGGAGAGGGAGACTGAGAGTCTTTAGATGTGTTCCTGTGTTTGGAGAGTCACTGGACCTGGGAGAGATAAGCAGTACACTGATGTTGTCTTTATTCTCTTATTTATTATTTCTCTCTCCCTCTTCCCCCCACCTGTACGGGTCTCTCTCTCTTTTTGGATGAAGTTGATGATTCTCTCTCATCTCTCTCTCCCTGTATCAGACGGGGACGTGAAGCCCTGCTCTGCTCTGCTCTGCTCTGTGTTGTGGTAGTGATAATGATAAGAGGAAGTGTGCTTGGCAATGCTCCCCGAGCCTTCACTACCACCAGCATCATCTATAATAGATCTACAGGTGGTTGTACTCTGCACTGTGGAACATAGACAGAGTTAAGCTGTGTGGCTGTGCTCTCTGCACTGTGGAACATAGACAGAGTTAAGCTGTGTGGCTGTGCTCTCTGCACTGTGGAACATAGACAGAGTTAAGCTGTGTGGCTGTGCTCTCTGCACTGTGGAACATAGACAGAGTTAAGCTGTATGGCTGTGCTCTCTGCACTGTGGAACATAGACCGAGTTAAGCTGTGTGACTGTGCTCTCTGCACTGTGGAACATAGACAGAGTTAAGCTGTGTGGCTGTGCTCTCTGCACTGTGGAACATAGACAGAGTTAAGCTGTGTGGCTGTGCTCTCTGCACTGTGGAACATAGACAGAGTTAAGCTGTGTGGCTGTGCTCTCTGCACTGTGGAACATAGACAGAGTTAAGCTGTGTGGCTGTGCTCTCTGCACTGTGGAACATAGACAGAGTTAAGCTGTGTGGCTGTGCTCTCTGCACTGTGGAACATAGACAGAGTTAAGCTGTGTGGCTGTGCTCTCTGCACTGTGGAACATAGACAGAGTTAAGCTGTATGGCTGTGCTCTCTGCACTGTGGAACATAGACAGAGTTAAGCTGTGTGGCTGTGCTCTCTGCACTGTGGAACATAGACCGAGTTAAGCTGTGTGGCTGTGCTCTCTGCACTGTGGAACATAGACAGAGTTAAGCTGTGTGGCTGTGCTCTCTGCACTGTGGAACATAGACAGAGTTAAGCTGTGTGGCTGTGCTCTCTGCACTGTGGAACATAGACAGAGTTAAGCTGTGTGGCTGTGCTCTTTGCACTGTGGAACATAGACAGAGTTAAGCTGTGTGGCTGTGCTTTCTGCACTGTGGAACATAGACAGAGTTAAGCTGTGTGGCTGTGCTCTCTGCACTGTGGAACATAGACAGAGTTAAGAGCAGGATGTTTGGTTGCCATGGCTGAAACTACCAGCTGTCTGCAGCATTCTCTGCTGCCTCAATGTAATTCTGTCTTGCCTGGTCATGCTTTGTTTCAACTTTTCTGGTATCCTCTTTGAAATGTCTGTACCCCAGAGCCATCTAGCCACCTAGCCAGGTCTCTCCCTCTCACCTTTAGGAGAGAAATGTCTGTACCCCAGAGCCATCTAGCCACCTCCCCCAGAGCCATCTAGCCACCTAGCCAGGTCTCTCCCTCTCACCTTTAGAGAGAAATGTCTGTACCCCAGAGCCATCTAGCCACCTAGCCAGGTCTCTCCCTCTCACCTTTAGAGAGAAATGTCTGTACCCCAGAGCCATCTAGCCACCTAGCCAGGTCTCTCCCTCTCACCTTTAGGAGAGAAATGTCTGTACCCCAGAGCCATCTAGCCACCTAGCCAGGTCTCTCCCTCTCACCTTTAGAGAGAAATGTCTGTACCCCAGAGCCATCTAGCCACCTAGCCAGGTGTCTGTACCCCCCATCTCACCTTTAGAGAGAAATGTCTGTACCCCAGAGCCATCTAGCCACCTAGCCAGGTCTCTCCCTCTCACCTTTAGAGAGAAATGTCTGTACCCCAGAGCCATCCACCTAGCCAGGTCTCTCACCTTTAGAGAGAAATGTCTCACCTTTAGCCAGACCTTTAGAGAAAATGTCTGTACCCCAGAGCCATCTAGCCACCTAGCCAGGTCTCTCCCTCTCACCTTTAGAGAGAAATGTCTGTACCCCAGAGCCATCTAGCCACCTAGCCAGGTCTCTCCCTCTCACCTTTAGGTCCATCTAGCCACCTAGCCAGGTCTCTCCCTCACCTTTAGAGAGAAATGTCTGTACCCCAGAGCCATCTAGCCACCTAGCCAGGTCTCTCCCTCTCACCTTTAGAGAGAAATGTACCCCAGAGCCATCTAGTAGCCACCTAGCCAGGTCCTCCCTCTCACCTTTAGAGAGAAATGTCCAGAGCCATCTAGCCACCTAGCCAGGTCTCTCCCTCTCACCTTTAGAGAGAAATGTCTGTACCCCAGAGCCATCTAGCCACCTAGCCAGGTCTCTCCCTCTCACCTTTAGAGAGAAATGTCTGTACCCCAGAGCCATCTAGCCACCTAGCCAGGTCTCTCCCTCTCACCTTTAGAGAGAAATGTCTGTACCCCAGAGCCATCTAGCCACCTAGCCAGGTCTCTCCCTCACCTTTAGAGAGAAATGTCTGTACCCCAGAGCCATCTAGCCACCTAGCCAGGTCTCTCCCTCTCACCTTTAGAGAGAAATGTGTACCCCAGAGCCATCTAGCCACCTAGCCAGGTCTCTCCCTCTCACCTTTAGAGAGAAATGTCTGTAGAGCCATCTAGCCACCTAGCCAGGTGTGGTACCCCAGAGCCATCTCCACCTAGCCAGGTCCTCCCTCACCTCCCTTCTGTACCTCTAGCCACCTAGCCAGGTCTTCCCTCTCACCTTTAGGAGAGAAATGTCTGTACCCCAGAGCCATCTAGCCACCTAGCCAGGTCTCTCCCTCTCACCTTTAGAGAGAAATGTCTGTACCCCAGAGCCATCTAGGCCAGGTCTCTCCCTCTCACCTTTAGAGAGAAATGTCTGTACCCCAGATCCATCTAGCCACCTAGCCAGGTCTCTCCCTCTCACCTTTAGAGAGAAATGTCTGTACCCCAGAGCCATCTAGCCACCTAGCCAGGTCTCTCCCTCTCACCTTTAGAGAGAAATGTCTGTACCCCAGAGCCATCTAGCCACCTAGCCAGGTCTCTCCCTCTCACCTTTAGAGAGAAATGTCTGTACCCCAGAGCCATCTTAGCCAGGTCTCTCCCTCTCACCTTTAGAGAGAAATGTCTGTACCCCAGAGCCATCTCCACCTAGCCAGGTCTCTCCCTCTCACCTTTAGAGAGAAATGTCTGTACCAGCCATCTAGCCACCTAGCCAGGTCTGTCCTCTGTCCTTTAGAGAGAAATGTCAGAATCAGGACCTCCAGCCCAGTGCTGGGCAGACATCACAACAAACACACAGTCTTTCAGTCCAGTCCATTGTCCCTGTCTGCCTCACAGACCTGTTGCCCAACGTTGGGTCAACGTTAGGAAGTGATGCATCACAACGTGTGTTTGTTTGGCTTGAGCGGTAGGTCCTTGGATGTGGGCCTCCCATCTGTCCTTGTCAGGGAGAATGCCACAGACAGGATCCAGTACCAGTGCTGGGCAGACATCACAAGCAAACACACACTTTAGTTTAGTCTAGCACCAGTTTATGTTTCACCACCAATGTCTGGTCTGGCCCTGCCCTGCAAGCCTTGGATGTGGGCCTCCCATGGTCAGAGTTGGATGTGGGCCTCCCATGGTCAGAGTTGGATGTGGGCCTCCCATGGTCAGAGTTGGATGTGGGCCTCCCATGGTCAGAGTTGGATGTGGGCCTCCCATGGTCAGAGTTGGATGTGGGCCTCCCATGGTCAGAGTTGGATGTGGGCCTCCCATGGTCAGAGTTGGATGTGGGCCTCCCATGGTCAGAGTTGGATGTGGGCCGCTCCGCTCCACAGAGAGGGAGGTAAGTGTGCGACGTCTTTCAATATTCAAAAATGTTGTTAAGACTTTATAATCACTTTTATTTATAAGCCTGATTTGCTGAACTGGGTGTCAGAGGTTAAACAAAAGTGTTTCTCTGCACCAGCTCTATGCTCAGAGGGCAGAGGTTTGTCCAGCCACTGCCTGTTTAGTATTGAATGATTGGTCGTTCTGGAGTATACTGGATGTCCACTGTCTTACTGACATGTCATTTAGTTCAGACCAGTTAGGTCTCCAGCTCTGGGCCTTCAAACAGGCCTCAGTCCCCCATTCATTTAGGATTACTGAATGAGCTCACCAACTTGAACCTTCACACCATAGAGAAAACACAAACGCACAAACACACTCACACACACACACACACACTCACACACACACTCTACTCCCGTCCTTCGCCCCTCCCTGGCCCTTTGAGCCTTAGCTGTAGAACTCTTTCCTCTCGCTCTCTGTCATTTGTTGTCATCTACAAAGTCAGAGGATCTCTGTTTCAGAAGGCTGTGATCCCGCCTGCTCCCTTGCAGCTGTCTTCCACACTGTGTGAAGCTGCCTGGGAAGTTCATAGAGAAATAAGGAGGTCACTCACAACAAGAGGAAAGGAGAAGAAGGAGAATGAAATGAGATGAAACCGCCAACTCCGTCGACTCACTACAGTTTCTCCTCCCGGCTTAATCCCCTAACAGAGTTGAACCATTGATGGTTTTACTCCATAGCCATGTCAGTCAGTCCACTTGTGTCTTAACACACTCTAAGGTGGGCTGACGTCAGAGTTGTCGTTCCTGTTAGCCGTCTCTTCAGTCTCATTGTGTTTTTTCTTCCCTGTGTAATCAAAGGGGACAGTGCGGGCGTGTTTGGTGAGGGAGTATGTATACACATCTGTCTCTCTGGGCCGATAGACGCGTCATGGATAGCTTACGGAGTAACAGGGGTTGACAAAAGGGCTGACTGGCAGAAAGAGGAGCCAAGCGGAAATGGGCCTAGCTGAGCTGAACACACACAATGCCTTGAAGTGGCCCGAGGTATTCCCTTTCTGTAAACAGTCAGAGCTGAGGGAAGAAACTAACTGTGTGTTAAGTGCTGGCCTTTGAAGTTTGAAGTCCTGTATTGTTTAAGACAAACCGAGGGCGGAGGTCGGGAGGGACGTGTGTGTGTGTGTGTGTGTGAGTGTGTGTGTGTGTGTGTGTGTGTGTGTGTGTGTGTGTGTGTGTGTGTGTGTGTGTGTGTGTGTGTGTGTGTGTGTGTGTGTGTGTGTGTGTGTGGTGGAGCCTTGTCTTGAGAAAAAGGAGGAGATGCAAGATAAGTAAAGGTTTTTTTTCTGTTTCTTTTCTTGTTCTCTTGCAGATTGAGAACCCCAGGTATTTGAGAGAGAACCCTATCCCCTTGTCTCCGGTAAGTGTAAGGGAGGGTTCCCATGTGTGTTGAGGGCAGATAAATGTTACCTTTTCCTCACTCTCCCCCATCTCTTTCTTACCCACTCTTTCATTTCCATACTGTAGATATTCCTCAAATCCAGCCTGAAGAACAGCACCGGGACTGATGAGCAGACCCCAGTAGCAAGACAGGAGAAAGAGGTGGGCACTAGAACACCCACCTAACCATAGACAGCCATCTAATAACCATCAACCATTCCAGAAAGCAATAACTGTTGAGTACCTCAATCAATACTGAGGTAGAGTACCTTATGATAAGCTGTAGACAACACTCTTTACCAAGAGAGTTTCCATCTATATTTTCCATAGAAGTCTATTTACCACCACAAACGATGCTGGCACTAAGACCACACTCAACGAGCTGTATAAGGCCATAAGCAAACAAGAGAATGTTCACCCAGAAGTGGGGCTCCTGTGGCCGGGGACTTCAATGCAGGAATGCTTAAATCCATTTTCCCTCATTTCTACCAGCATGTCACATGTGCAACCAGAGGGGGAAAAAACTCTAGACCACCTTCACTCCACACACAGAGACGCGCACAAAACTCTAGACCACCTTCACTCCACACAAAGAGACGCGTACAAAACTCTAGGCCATCTTCACTCCACACACAGAGACGCGTACAAAACTCTAGACCACCTTCACTCCACACACAGAGACGCGTACAAAACTCTAGACCACCTTCACTCCACACACAGAGACGCGTACAAAACTCTAGACCACCTTCACTCCACACACAGAGACGCGTACAAAACTCTAGGCCATCTTCACTCCACACACAGAGACGCGTACAAAACTCTAGACCACCTTCACTCCACACACAGAGGCGCGTACAAAACTCTAGACCACCTTCACTCCACACACAGAGTCGCGTACAAAACTCTAAACCACCTTCACTCCACACACAGAGACGCGTACAAAACTCTCCCTTGTCCTCCATTTGGCAAATCTGACCATAATTCTATCCTCCTGGTTCCTGATTACAAGCAAAAACTCAAGCATAGGAAGTACTCGATCAATACGGAATTGGTCAGATGACACGGATGCTAAGATACAGGACGGTTTTAAGAGCACAGACTGGAATATGTTCCGGGATTCAGCCGAAGGCATTGGGGAGTATGCCATATCAGTCACCGGCTTCATCAATAAGTGGGTCGACGACATCATCCCAACTCTGACCATAAGTACATATCCCAACCAGAGACCATGGATTACAGGCAACATCCGCACTGAGCTAAAGGCTAAAGCTGACACTTTCAAGGAGCGGGACACTAATCCACTTGTCTCCTCTCTTCCTTTTGGTTGAGAGCTTCAAGTTTCTTGCAGGCACTAAGTCCTGTCATTAACAAACTATCATGGTTCAGACACATTAAGACAGTTGTGAAGCGTTCATGACAACGCCTATTTCCCCTCAGGAGACTGAAAAGATTTGGCATGGGTCTCAAAGAGAAAGATTCTCAAAGAATTCGATGTCTACACCATTGAGAGCATCCTGACTGGTTTCAACACCGCTTGGTATGAAAACTGCTCGGCATCTGACCGCAAGGCGCAACAGAGGGCAGCGTGTACGGGCCAGTACATCACTGGAGCCAGGCAAGCGGTACCGGAGCACCAAGTCTTGGTCCAAAAGGCTCCTTAACCACTTCTACCCGCAAGTCATAAGACTGCTAAACAGTTATGCAAATGCTTGACCCCTTTTTACGTTGCTGCTACTCGCTGTTTATTATCTATTCGTAGTCACTTTTTTCATACCTACTGTACATGTACAGTGCATTCAGGAAATATTCAGACCCCTTGATTTTTTCCCCAAAAATGACTGTATAGCCTTATTCTAAATTGAATTACATTTTTAAAACATCATCAATCCACACACAATACGCCATAATGACAAAGCAAAACCAGGTTTTTAGAATTGTTGCACATTTATATATTTTTTAAAAACGATACCTTATTTACGTAAGAATTCAGATTCTTTGCTATGACTTGAAATTGAGCTCATGTGCATCCTGTTTCCATTGATCATTATCATCCTGTAATATTTCTACAACTTTATTGGAGTCCACCTGTGGTAAATTCTATTAATTAGACAAAGGCACACACCTGTCTATATACGGTCACACAGTTGACAGTACATGTCAGAGCAAAATCCAAGCCAGAACAGCGCCAACTGGGTCTAACCAGAATAGAAAGAGGAGTGGGAGGCCCCGGTGCACAACTGAGCAAGAGGACAAGTACATTAGATTGTCTAGTTTGAGAAACAGACGCCTCTCAAGTCCTCAATTGGCATCTTCATTAAATAGTACCCGCAAAACACCAGTCTCAACATCAGCAGTGAAGAGGCGACTCCGGGATGCTGGCCTTCTAGGCTTTATCCATAGTGATTGAGGTAGGCCTGGTCAATCTCCTATTCCATGTCAACGGGACGATAACGTGAAAATTTGTGAATCCAAATTCTAAGGAGTAAGAGTCCAAGATCATAACATTAACCCAAAACTGTGAACCACAAGTTAAGTCCCATTCAAAGCAAATTTAACATAGTGACACACTGTTGTCACTCTGGTAAAGAGTTTAATCTCCTTATGCATGAAAATTGTGTTCTAGGCTGCGCTTTGTGTTGCGTTTTGTGTTGTTTCTAAAGGGACGATTCCGAATGCCCCTTTAAGAGAGAAAAAAAACAGACCAGTGGTGACAGTTTTTCCTTATGTGGATTTAAGCTGAAAATCCCATTCTGAAAGGACGCTTTGAAGTCCCCCACCCGCCTTTACTCACACTGTTAATATAAAACTGAGCATGACTTGACTCTAATCGCCATGGCTTTTTATGTCCCCCTGGAGAAATGCTGTACTCAATTAGATCAACTTCAGTGAGCTGGCCAAGAAGGGAGAGGGACAGGGGGACAGAGGGGGATAGAGAGAGTGAGAGGGAGGAATAGAGAGAGAGAGGAAACGTGGGAGCGAGAGAGAGTGGTTCAATGGGCACCACCAACAATGCTCATCAGCCCTCCTAATGTGGTTATTCATTCTGCCTGGAGGAGAGGAGACTAATGTGGTTATATTCATTCTGACTGGAGGAGACTAATGTGGTTATATTCATTCTGACTGGAGGAGACTAATGTGGTGATATTCATTCTGACTGGAGGAGACTAATGTGGTTATATTCATTCTGACTGGAGGAGACTAATGTGGTTATATTCATTCTGACTGGAGGAGAGGAGACTAATGTGGTTATATTCATTCTGACTGGAGGAGACTAATGTGGTGATATTCATTCTGACTGGAGGAGACTAATGTGGTTATATTCATTCTGACTGGAGGAGAGGAGACTAATGTGGTAATATTCATTCTGACTGGAGGAGACTAATGTGGTAATATTCATTCTGACTGGAGGAGAGTGGTGATATTCATTCTGACTAATGTGGTAATATTCATTCTGACTGGAGGAGACTAATGTGGTGATATTCATTCTGACTGGGGGAGACTAATGTGTTAATATTCACTCTGACTGGAGGAGACTAATGTGGTGATATTCATTGTGACTGGAGGAGAGGAGAATAATGTGGTTATATTCATTCTGACTGGAGGAGACTAATGTGGTTATTCATTCTGACTGGAGGAGACTAATGTGGTTATTCATTCTGACTGGAGGAGAGGAGACTAATGTGGTTATATTCATTCTGACTGGAGGAGACTAATGTGTTAATATTCATTCTGACTGGAGGAGACTAATGTGGTTATATTCATTCTGACTGGAGGAGACTAATGTGGTTATTCATTCTGACTGGAGGAGACTAATGTGGTTATTCATTCTGACTGGAGGAGACTAATGTGGTTATATTCATTCTGACTGGAGGAGACTAATGTGGTGATATTCATTGTGACTGGAGGAGAGGAGACTAATGTGGTGATATTCATTCTGACTGGAGGAGACTAATGTGGTATATTCATTCTGACTGGAGGAGACTAATGTGGTTATATTCATTCTGACTGGAGGAGACTAATGTGGTTATTCATTCTGACTGGAGGAGAGGAGACTAATGTGGTTATTCATTCTGACTGGAGGAGAGGAGACTAATGTGGTTATATTCATTCTGACTGGAGGAGACTAATGTGGTTATTCATTCTGACTGGAGGAGACTAATGTGGTGATATTCATTCTGACTGGAGACTAATGAGACTGGAGGACTAATGTGGTTATATTCATTCTGACTGGAGGAGACTAATGTGGTTATTCATTCTGACTGGAGGAGACTAATGTGGTTATATTCATTCTGACTGGAGGAGAGGAGACTAATGTGGTTATATTCATTCTGACTGGAGGAGACTAATGTGGTTATATTCATTCTGACTGGAGGAGAGGAGACTAATGTGGTTATATTCATTCTGACTGGAGGAGACTAATGTGGTTATATTCATTCTGACTGGAGGAGACTAATGTGGTGATATTCATTCTGACTGGAGGAGACTAATGTGGTTATATTCATTCTGACTGGAGGAGACTAATGTGGTTATTCATTCTGACTGGAGGAGACTAATGTGGTTATATTCATTCTGACTGGAGGAGACTAATGTGGTTATTCATTCTGACTAATGTGTGTTATATTCATTCTGACTGGAGGAGACTAATGTGGTTATTCATTCTGACTGGAGGAGACTAATGTGGTTATTCATTCTGACTGGAGGAGACTAATGTGTTATTCATTCTGACTGGAGGAGACTAATGTGGTTATTCATTCTGACTGGAGGAGACTAATGTGGTGATATTCATTCTGACTGGAGGAGACTAATGTGGTGATATTCATTCTGACTGGAGGAGACTAATGTGGTTATATTCATTCTGACTGGAGGAGAGGAGACTAGTGTGGTGATATTCATTCTGACTGGAGGAGACTAATATGGTTATTCATTCTGACTGGAGGAGACTAATGTGGTGATATTCATTCTGACTGGAGGAGAGGAGACTAATGTGGTTATATTCATTCTGACTGGAGGAGACTAATGTGGTTATTCATTCTGACTGGAGGAGACTAATGTGGTTATTTCATTCTGACTGGAGAGACTAATGAGACTAATGTGGTTATATTCATTCTGACTGGAGGAGACTAATGTGGTTATATTCATTCTGACTGGAGGAGATAATGTGGTTATATTCATTCTGACTGGAGGAGACTAATGTGGTTATATTCATTCTGACTGGAGGAGAGGAGACTAATGTGGTTATATTCATTCTGACTGGAGGAGACTAATGTGGTTATTCATTCTGACTGGAGGAGACTAATGTGTTAATATTCATTCTAATGTGGTTATATTCATTCTGACTGGAGGAGAGGAGACTAATGTGGTTATATTCATTCTGACTGGAGGAGACTAATGTGGTAATATTCATTCTGACTGGAGGAGAGGAGACTAATGTGGTTATATTCATTCTGACTGGAGGAGAGGAGACTAATGTGGTTATATTCATTCTGACTGGAGGAGAGGAGACTAATGTGGATATTCATTCTGACTGGAGGAGATTCATTCTGACTGGAGACTAATGTGGTTATATTCATTCTGACTGGAGGAGACTAATGTGGTTATATATTCTGACTTCATTCTGACTGGAGGAGAGGAGACGAATGTGGTTATATTCATTCTGACTGGAGGAGACTAATGTGGTGATATTCATTCTGACTGGAGGAGACTAATGTGGTTATATTCATTCTGACTGGAGGAGAGGAGACTAATGTGGTTATATTCATTCTGACTGGAGGAGAGGAGACTAATGTGGTTATATTCATTCTGACTGGAGGAGACTAATGTGGTTATATTCATTCTGACTGGAGGAGAGGAGACTAATGTGGTTATTCATTCTGACTGGAGGAGACTAATGTGAGACTGGAGGAGACTAATGCTGGTTATATTCATGGTAATATTCATTCTGACTGGAGAGGAGACTAATGTGGTTATATTCATTCTGACTGGAGGAGACTAATGTGGTGATATTCATTGTTATATTCATTCTGACTGGAGGAGAGGAGACTAATGTGGTTATATTCATTCTGACTGGAGGTGTTAGACTGGAGAGACTAATGTGGTTATATTCATTCTGACTGGAGGAGACTAATGTGGTTAATATTCATTCTGACTGGAGGAGACTAATGTGGTGATATTCATTCTGACTGGAGGAGACTAATGTGGTGATATTCATTCTGACTGGAGGAGAGGAGACTAATGTGGTGATATTCATTCTGACTGGAGGAGACTAATGTGGTGATATTCATTCTGACTGGAGGAGACTAATGTGGTTATATTCATTCTGACTGGAGGAGAGGAAACTAATGTGGTTATTTCATTCTGACTGGAGAGGAGACTAATGTGAGAGGAGACTAATGTGGTTATTCATTCTGACTGGAGGAGACTAATGTGGTTATTCATTCTGCCTGGAGGAGACTAATGTGGTTATATTCATTCTGACTGGAGGAGAGGAGACTAATGTGGTTATTCATTCTGACTGGAGGAGACTAATGTGGTTATTCATTCTGACTGGAGGAGACTAATGTGGTTATATTCATTCTGACTGGAGGAGACTAATGTGGTTATTCATTCTGACTGGAGGAGAGGAGACTAATGTGGTTATTCATTCTGACTGGAGGAGAGGAGACTAATGTGGTTATTCATTCTGACTGGAGGAGAGGAGACACTAATGTGGTAATATTCATTCTGACTGGAGGAGACTAATGTGGTGATATTCATTCTGACTGCAGGAGACTAATGTGGTTATTCATTCTGCCTGGAGGAGAGGAGACTAATGTGGTGATATTCATTCTGACTGGAGGAGACTAATGTGGTTATATTCATTCTGACTGGAGGAGAGGAGACTAATGTGGTTATTCATTCTGCCTCGAGGAGAGGAGACTAATGTGATGATATTCATTCTGGAGGAGAGGAGACTAATGTGGTTATATTCATTCTGATATTCATTCTGACTGGAGGAGAGGAGACTAATGTGGTGATATTCTTTCTGACTAGAGGACAGGAGACTAATGTGGTGATATTCATTCTGACTGGAGGAGACTAATGTGGTTATATTCATTCTGACTGGAGGAGAGGAGACTAATGTGGTTATTCATTCTGACTGGAGGAGAGGAGACTAATGTGGTTATATTCATTCTGACTGGAGGAGAGGAGACTAATGTGGTTATATTCATTCTGACTGGAGGAGACTAATGTGGTTATATTCATTCTGACTGGAGGAGAGGAGACTAATGTGGTTATATTCATTCTGACTGGAGGAGACTAATGTGGTTATATTCATTCTGACTGGAGGAGAGGAGACTAATGTGGTTATTCATTCTGACTGGAGGAGACTAATGTGGTTATATTCATTCTGACTTTTGGAGAGGAGACTAATGTGATATTCATTCTGACTGGAGGAGACTAATGTGGTAATCTTCATTCTGACTGGAGGAGAGGAGACATATGTGGTAATATTCATTCTGACTGGAGGAGACTAATGTGGTTATATTCATTCTGACTGGAGGAGAGGAGACGAATGTGGTAATATTCATTCTGACTGGAGGAGACTAATGTGGTTATATTCATTCTGACTGGAGGAGAGGAGACTAATGTGGTTATTTTCATTCTGACTGGAAGAGAGGAGACTCACATGTTCACATAACTTTTTGTGTTATTACATTTTCAGCCCAGTCAAGCACCAAGTGTCACAGTCTTCCTCACTGCTGTTTGTTGAGAATCAAGAGATGAAAGAAAGCAGGGCCTTCGAGCCTGAAAATGGGAACTAATGCTTGGAATATTATTCTGTGTGTGTGTGTGCTGTATTAGTGTGTGTGTGTAGGAGGTTGATAGCAGTCAGCTGTCAGTCCCAGACTGTGTGTTGAGGAGCCAGGAAGGAGAGCCGGCCAGCCCTCTCAGTAGTTTTATAGAGGCCATATCACTACCCGGCGTGGTGATATGGGGCCTAGTTAAAAGGCGCTCAGAAGCACTTGACTTTCAAGAGAGGAAATGGTGGTGAACTGGGATTTTACTGTCTGGGCTGGGAATGTGTGTGTATATCTGTGTGTATACGTGTGTGTGTGTGTGGGCGAGGTGAAAAATTGTTTCCTGCACCTCTTACCTCCAACCCCACAAAGGGAACAGAGAAACTCCTGCCAACAGACCTGACTGGCTTTTGTAGATGGGCTTATCTGGTTTCACAGTGGTTGTTTTATAGTCTTTTTTTCTGTCAGACCGTCTGTTTTCTTACCCCTGGTTGCCTCGGATGTGTTCTGTATGTTTTAACCTTGGGCATGGAGTCTACTAGAGCAACAGGTTTATATCACAGGTCTGACAACTAACAGGGTCAATTTCATTAGAGAACATAGTAGCAAAACGTTTTGCATGAAAAATGAAAGCATTTCTTATTGGGCAAGTTCAGGTAGTCCCTCCCAGTTTCAGGCAGTTTCTTTTTCTCCATTTGGTGCCTAATGAATATGACTCAGGTCTAACCCCCAGGCATTTGTTCATGGAGCAACTGCCCCTGAAATATACATACATACAGTTCAAGTCTGTGGCCTCCAACTGCTCTTAAACACTAGTAAAACCAAATGCATGCTTTTCAACCGATCGCTGCCTGCACCCGCATGCCCGACTAGCATCACCACCCTGGATGGTTCCGACCTTGAATATGTGGACATCTATAAGTACCTAGGTGTCTGGCTAGACTGTAAACTCTCCTTCCAGACTCATATCAAACATCTCCAATCGAAAATCAAATCAAGAGTCGGCTTTCTATTCCGCAACAAAGCCTCCTTCACTCACGCCGCCAAACTTACCCTAGTAAAACTGACTATCCTACCGATCCTCGACTTCGGCGATGTCATCTACAAAATTGCTTCCAACACTCTACTCAGCAAACTGGATGCAGTTTATCACAGTGCCATCCGTTTTGTAACTAAAGCACCTTATACCACCCACCACTGCGACTTGTATGCTCTAGTCGGCTGGCCCTCGCTACATATTCGTCGCCAGACCCACTGGCTCCAGGTCATCTACAAGTCCATGCTAGGTAAAGCTCCGCCTTATCTCAGTTCACTGGTCACGATGGCAACACCCATCCGTAGCACGCGCTCTCCAGCAGGTGTATCTCACTGATCATCCCTAAAGCCAACACCTCATTTGGCCGCCTTTCGTTCCAGTACTCTGCTGCCTGTGACTGGAACGAATTGCAAAAATCCCTGAAGTTGGAGACTTTTATCTCCCTCACCAACTTCAAACATCTGCTATCTGAGCAGCTTACCGATCGCTGCAGCTGTACATAGTCTATTGGTAAATAGCCCACCCATTTTCACCTACCTCATCCCCATACTGTTTTTATTTATTTACTTTTCTGCTCTTTTGCACACCAATATCTCTACCTGTACATGACCATCTGATCATTTATCACTCCAGTGTTAATCCGCAAAATTGTAATTATTCGCCTACCTCCTCATGCCTTTTGCACACAATGTATATAGACTCCCCTTTTTTTCTACTGTGTTATTGACTTGTTAATTGTTTACTCCATGTGTAACTCTGTGTTGTCTGTTCACACTGCTATGCTTTATCTTGGCCTGGTCGCAGTTGCAAATGAGAACTTGTTCTCAACTAGCCTACCTGGTTAAATAAAGGTGAAATAAAAATAAAATTAAAATAAAGTCGGAAGTTTACATACACCTTAGCCAAATGCATTTATACTCAGTTTTTCACAATTCCTGACATTTAATCATTAATTATTGTCCATTTCGAAGACCTATTTGCGACCAAGCTTTAACTTCCTGACTGATCTCTTGAGATGTTGCTTCAATATATCCACGTAATTTTCCTTCCTCATCTTGCCATCTATTGTGAAGTGCACCAGTCCCTCCTGCAGCAAAGCACCCCCACAACATGATTCTGCCACCCCTGTGTTTCTCCACGCATCGCGCCGACAGAAACAAACACCTTTCTGGTAAGAAGAGGGGTGGGGGTGTATGCCTTATGGCTAACGAGGCATGGTGCGATGAAAGAAACATACAGGAACTCAAATCCTTCTGTTCACCTGATTTAGAATTCCTCACAATCAAATGTAGACCGCATTATCTACCAAGAGAATTCTCTTCGATTATAATCACAGCCGTATATATCCCCCCCAAGCAGACACATCGATGGCTCTGAACGAACTTTATTTAACTCTTTGCAAACTGGAAACCATTTATCCGGAGGCTGCATTCATTGTTGCTGGGGATTTTAACCTGGCTAATCTGAAAACAAGACTCCCTAAATTTTATCAGCATATCGATTGCGCAACCAGGGGTGGAAAAACCTTGGATCACTGTTACTCTAACTTCCGCGACGCATATAAGGCCCTGCCCCGCCCCCCTTTCGGAAAAGCTGACCACGACTCCATTTTGCTGATACCTGCCTACAGACAAAAATTTAAAAAAGAAGCTCCCACGCTGAGGTCTGTCCAACGCTGGTCCGACCAAGCTGACTCCACACTGCAAGACTGCTTCCATCACGTGGACTGGGACATGTTTCGTATTGCGTCAGAAAACAACATTGACGAATACGCTGATTCGGTGTGCGAGTTCATTAGAACGTGCGTTGAAGATGTCGTTCCCATAGCAACGATTAAAACATTCCCTAACCAGAAACCGTGGATTGATGGCAGCATTCGCGTGAAACTGAAAGTGCGAACCACTGCTTTCAATCAGGGCAAGGTGTCTGGTAACATGACTGAATACAAACAGTGCAGCTATTCCCTCCGTAAGGCTATCAAGCAAGCTAAGCGTCAGTACAGAGACAAAGTAGAATCTCAATTCAACGGCTCAGACACAAGAGGCATGTGGCAGGGTCTACAGTCAATCACGGACAACAGGAAGAAATCCAGCCCAGTCACGGACCAGGATGTCTTGCTCCCAGGCAGACTAAATAACTTTTTTGCCCGCTTTGAGGACAGTACAGTTCCACTGACACGGCCTGCAACGGAAACATGCGGTCTCTCCTTCACTGCAGCCGAGGTGAGTAAAACATTTAAACGTGTTAACCCTCGCAAGGCTGCAGGCCCAGATGGCATCCCCAGCCGCGCCCTCAGAGCATGCGCAGACCAGCTGGCTGGTGTGTTTACGGACATATTCAATCAATCCCTATACCAGTCTGCTGTTCCCACATGCTTCAAGAGGGCCACCATTGTTCCTGTTCCCAAGAAAGCTAAGGTAACTGAGCTAAACGACTACCGCCCCGTAGCACTCACTTCCGTCATCATGAAGTGCTTTGAGAGACTAGTCAAGGACCATATCACCTCCACCCTACCTGACACCCTAGACCCACTCCAATTTGCTTACCGCCCAAATAGGTCCACAGACGATGCAATCTCAACCACACTGCACACTGCCCTAACCCATCTGGACAAGAGGAATACCTATGTGAGAATGCTGTTCATCGACTACCGCTCGGCATTCAACACCATAGTACCCTCCAAGCTCGTCATCAAGCTCGAGACCCTGGGTCTCGACCCCGCCCTGTGCAACTGGGTACTGGACTTCCTTTAAGTCATTTAGCACGGGCCGCCCCTGACAGGTGTGCATGAGGGTAGGTAACAACATCTCCTCCCCGCTGATCCTCAACACTGGGGCCCCACAAGGGTGCGTTCTGAGCACTCTCCTGTACTCCCTGTTCACCCACGACTGCGTGGCCACGCACGCCTCCAACTCAATCATCAAGTTTGCGGACGACACAACAGTGGTAGGCTTGATTACCAACAACGACGAGACGGCCTACAGGGAGGAGGTGAGGGCCCTCGGAGTGTGGTGTCAGGAAAATAACCTCACACTCAACGTCAACAAAACTAAGGAGATGATTGTGGACTTCAGGAAACAGCAGAGGGAACACCCTCCTATCCACATCGATGGAACAGTAGTGGAGAGAGTAGCAAGTTTTAAGTTCCTCGGCATACACATCACAGACAAACTGAATTGGTCCACTCACACAGACAGCATCGTGAAGAAGGCGCAGCAGCGCCTCTTCAACCTCAGGAGGCTGAAGAAATTCGGCTTGTCACCAAAAGCACTCACAAACTTCTACAGATGCACAATCGAGAGCATCCTGGCGGGCTGTATCACCGCCTGGTACGGCACAGCAACTGCTCCGCCCTCAACCGTAAGGCTCTCCAGAGGGTAGTGAGGTCTGCACAACGCATCACCGGGGCAAACTACCTGCCCTCCAGGACACCTACACCACCCGATGTTACAGGAAGGCCATAAAGATCATCAAGGACATCAACCACCCGAGCCACTGCCTGTTCACCCCGCTATCATCCAGAAGGCGAGGTCAGTACAGGTGCATCAAAGCTGGGACCGAGAGACTGAAAAACAGCTTCTATCTCAAGGCCATCAGACTGTTAAACAGCCACCACTAACATTGAGTGGCTGCTGCCAACACACTGACACTGACTCAACTCCAGCCACTTTAATAATGGGAATTGATGGGAAATGATGTAAATATGTCACTAGCCACTTTAAACAATGCTACCTTATATAATGTTACTTACCCTACATTATTCTTCTCATATGCATACGTATATACTGTACTCTATATCATCGAGGACTGCATCCTTATGTAATACATGTATCACTAGCCACTTTAACTATGCCACTTTGTTTACATACTCATATGTATATACTGTACTCGATACCATCTACTGTATCTTGCCTATGCTGCTCTGTACCATCACTCATTCATATATCCTTATGTACATATTCTTTATCCCCCTACACTGTGTATAAGACAGTAGTTTAGGAATTGTTAGTTAGATTACTTGTTGGTTATTACTGCATTGTCGGAACTAGAAGCACAAGCATTTCGCTACACTCGCATTAACATCTGCTAACCATGTGTATGTGACAAATAAAAATTGATTTGATTTGGATTTGATTTGAGTACCTTCATCTCTAGGAGACAGAATGCGTCTCCTTCCTGAGCGGTATGATGGCTGCGTGGTCCCATGTTGTTTACACTTGCATGCTATTGTTTGTACAGATGAACGTGGTACTTTCAGACGTTTGGAAATTGCTCCCAAGGCTGAACCAGACTTGTGGAGGTCTACAATTTATTTTATGACGTCTTGGCTGATTTCTTTTGATTTTCCCATGATGTCAAGCAAAGAGGCACTGAGTTTGAAGGTAGGCCTTGAAATACATCCACAGGTACACCTCCAAATGACTCAAATTATGTCAAATAGCCTATCAGAAGCTTCTAAAGCCATGACATCATTTTCTGGATTTTTCCAAGCTGTTTAAAGGCACAGTCGACTTACTGTATGTAAACGTCTGACCCACTGGAATTGTGATACAGTGAATTATAAGTGAAATAATCTGTCTGTAAACAATTGTTAGAAACATTACTTGTGTCATGCACAAAGTAGATGTCCTAAACGACTTGCCAAAACTATAGTTTGTCAACAAGAAATTTGTGGAGTGGTTGAAAAACGAGTTTTAATGACTACAACGTAAGTGTATGTAAACTTCTGACTTCAACTGTATATATATATCGCAAAATTGTTTTGGTGAAATGGCTTAAGGACAACAAAGTCAAGGTATTGGAGTGGCCATCACAAAGCCCTGACCTCAATCCTGTAGAAAATTTGTGGGAAGAACTGAAAAAGCATGTGCGAGCAAGGAGGCCTACAAACCTGACTCAGTTACACAAGCTCTGTCAGGAGGAATGGGCCAAAAGTCACACAATTTATTGTGGAAGGCTACCCGAACCATTTGACCCAAGTTAAACCATTTAAAGGCAATGCTACCGAATACTAATTGAGTGTATGTAAACTTCTGACCCACTGGGAATGTGATGAAAGATATAAAAGCTGAAATAAATTATTCTCTCTACTGTTATTCTGACAATTCACATTCTTAAAATAAAGTGGTTATCCTAACTGACCTAAGACAGGGAATGTTTACTAGCATTAAATCAGTAATTGTGATAAACTGAGTTTAAATGTATTTGGCTAAGGTGTATTACAACGTCCGACTTCAACTGATAAATAAATAAATATATATATATATATATACACTACTGCATGCACAATTAGGCAAGTGAGTATTATGATCTTATCATTTGTTCAATGCACATTTTCCAACTCCAAAACATAAACTCAGCAAAAAAAGAAACGTCCTCACTGTCAACTGCGTTTTTTTCCAGCAAACTCAACATGTGTAAATATTTGTATGAACATAACAAGATTCAACAACTGAGACATAAACTGAACAACTTCCACAGACATGTGACTAACAGAAATGGAATAATGTGTCCCTGAACAAAGGGAAAAATCAAAAGTAACTGTCAGTATCTGGTGTTGCCACCAGCATCATTAAGTACTGCAGTGCATCTCCTCATGGACTGCACCAGATTTGCCCGTTCTTTCTGTGAGATGTTACCTCACTCTTCCACCAAGGCACCTGTAAGTTCCCAGACATTTCTGGAGGGAATGGCCCTAGCCCTCACCCTCCAATCCAACAGGTCCCAGATGTGCTCAATGGGATTGAGATCCAGGCTCTTCGCTGGCCATGGCAGAACACTGACATTCCTGTCTTTCAGGAAATCACGCACAGAACGAGCAGTATGGCTGGTGGCATTGTCATGCTGGAGGGTCATGTCAGGATGAGCGTGCAGGAAGTGTACCACATGAGGGAGGAGGATGTCTTCCCTGTAACGCACAGCGTTTTGATTGCCTGCAATGACAACAAGCTCAGTCTGATGATGCTGTGACACGCCCCCAGACCATGACGGACCCTCCACCTCCAAATCGATCCCGCTCCGGAGTGCAGACCTCGGTGTAACGCTCATTCCTTCGACGATAAACGCAAATCCGACCATCACCCCTGGTGAGACAAAACCACAACTTGTCAGTGAAGAGCACTTTTTGCCAGTCCTGTCTGGTCCAGCGACGGTGGGTTTGTGTCCATAGGCGACGTTGTTGCCGGTGATGTCTGGCGAGGTCCTGCCTTACAACAGGCCTACAAGCCCTCAGTCCAGCCTCTCTCAGCTTATTGCGGGCAGTTTGAGCACTGAACACCGTTAGCTTAAGAGGCCCACAGGACAAATTCTTTGGCCACTATACCTATTCTGCCAATTGGCCTGGTTTACCACACGGAGCCCTGCTGATCCGTCTGCCGATGTAATAGCACGAGAGGGCCACAACAGACTTTCTTCCGTTGCGACGTCCCTCCAAGGCCCTTCTGTTAGCTTGCTAGCCCCGGCCCGCAAGCTGCCTGAAGCCACTCACTGGACTCCTATGATCACTCGGCTACGCATGCCTCTCGCTAACGTCAATATGCCGTGTCCATTGCTGTTTTGGTTTGTATTTATTGCCTTATTTCACTGCAGAGGCTCTAACCCTGCTCAATACACCTTATTTAACGCTTTAGTTCCACCTACCACACATGTGGTGACATCACCTGGTTTAAATTATATTTCTATGGACAATATCTCTTTCATCGTCACTCTATGCACAGGTTTACCCTCATTGTATCCACATCCTACCATACCTTTGTCTGTACATTATGTCTTGAATCTATTCTACTGTGCCCAGAACTCTGCTCCTTTTACTTTCTGTTATGAACGTACTAGACAGCCAGTTATTTTAGCCTTTAGCTGTACCCTTATCCTACTCTTCCTCTGTTCCTCTGGTGATGTGGATGTTAATCCAGGCCCTGTAGTGCCTAGTTCCACTCCCATTCCCCAGGCTTTATCATTTGCTGTCTTCTGTAACCGTAAAGCCTTGGTTTCATGCATGTTAACATTAGAAGCCTCTTCCCTAAGTTTGTTTTATTCACTGCTCAAGCACACTCTGCCAACCCGGATGTCCTAGCCGTGTCTGAATCCTGGCTCAGGAAGACCACCAAAAACCCTGAAATTTCCATCCCTAACTATAACATTTTCAGACGGGATTAAACTGCCAAAGGGAGTTTTAGCCTGCAGAGTTCTGTCATACTATCCAGGTCTGTGCCCAAACAATTCGAGCTTCTACTTTTAAAAATCCACCTTTCCAGAAACAAGTCTCTCACTGTTGCCGCTTGCTATAGACCACCCTTTGCCCCCAGCTGTGCCCTGGAAACCATATATGAACTGATTGCCCCCTATCTATCTTCAGAGCTAGTGCTGCTAGGTGACCTAAACTGGGACATGCTTAACACCCCGGCCATCCTAGAATCTAAGCTTGAATCCCTCAATCTCTCACATATTATCAATGAACCCACCAGGTACAACCCCAAATCCGTAAACACGGGCACCCTCATAGATATCATCCTAACCAACTTGCCCTCCAAATACACATCTGCTGTTTTCAACCAAGATCTCAGCGATCACTGCCTCATTGCCTGCATCCGCAACGGGTCTGCAGTGAAACGACCACCCCTCATCACTATCAAACGCTCCCTAAAACACTTCAGCGAGCAGGACGTCCTAATCGACCTGGCCCGGGTATCCTGAAAGGATATTGACCTCATCCCGTCAGTAGAGGATGCCTGGTCAGTTTTTAAAAGTAACTTCCTCACCATCTTAAATAAGCATGCCCCTTTCATAAAATGTAGAACCAGGAACAGATATAGCACTTGGTTCTCTCCAGACCTGACTGCCATTGACCAGCACAAAAACATCCTGTGGCGTTCTGCATTAACATCGAATAGCTCCCAGTTCTGGGACACTGTGAAGTCCATGGAGAATAAGAGCAGCTGCCTCCTCCCAGCTGCCCAGGAAACACTGTCACCACCGATAAATACACTATAATTGAGAATTGCAATGAGCATTTTTCTACGGCTGGCCATGCTTTCCACCTGGCTACCTCTACCCCGGTCAACAGCCCTGCACTCCCCACAGCAACTCGCCCAAGCCTCCCCCATTTCTCCTTCACCCAAATCCAGATAGCTGATGTTCTTAATTAAGAGCTGCAAAACCTGCAACCCTACAAATCAGCCGGGATAGACAAACTGGACCCTCTCTTTTTAAAAATTTCTGCCTAAATTGTTGCAACCCCAATTGCTAGAGCCTGTTGTGGATGTTGAGCCCCATTTGGGAACTTTCCCTAACACCCCCAGCTGGAATGTGGCGCATGGAACGCAAAAATATTCTTAAAAATATTTAACCTCCACACATTAACAAGTCCAATAGCTTAAATGAAAGATAAACACCTTGTTTATCTACCCAGCAAGTCAGATTTCTAAAATGTTTTACGGTGAAAACATAGCACATATTTATGTCAAACCACCATCGAAGACACAGCTAATTTGCATAGCCAAGTTGAACAAAATATGCAATCAACAAACGCAGGATTAAAAGAAAAATAAATCACTAACCTTTTGAAATCTTCATCAGATGACAGTAATATAACATGTTACACAGTACATTTATGTTTTTTTCAATAATATGCTATATATATCCATAAATCTCTGTTTACAATTACGCATTGTTCAAAAAATGCTACTCAAATGTCCGGAGAAATGACGATAGCTCCGGCAGATAACGTCAGATAACAAGCAATACACATCATAAACTTTAACTAAATATGCGTGTTCTACATATATATAGAAAGATACACTTCTTCTAAATGCAATCGCTGTGTTACATTTATTTTTAACGTTACAGAATTCGTTCACTAGGCTATAATATGAGTCGGCGCTCAGAAATTAGCATGATGGCTCCTCTATCTTGGAGTCCACAGAAACCCAAATTTAACACATAAATATTCCCTTACCTTTGCTGTTCTTCCATCAGAAGACCTGGAAGGAATTATACTCACCAAAAACATAGTTTAGTTGTGAAGTCTGTGTCTTTCGGTTATCAAACACGGCATATTTCGGTTGAAATGCAGCCAAAAGTCAAGTGGATGCGCACCAAAATGTCGAATTTACATATTATATGTCGACTAAACTTGTCAAACTATGTTCATAACCAAGCTTTAGCATGTTATAAAGGTGCACAACAATCCTCAGGACGAACAGAAACACACGCGTCGTTTAATCAGTCTTGGAAGAGAGAGATCATCGGAGGAGAGCGCGCATGGATGTGACCTTTTTTTTTGCGTGACCGAAAGGTTTCGGGCCGCCAAAACTCTCGTGAGCGCGCGATCCTCACAATGAGAAGCCCCATTGAAAGCAGACATCGCGCTGAAGACATAGAAACTGTTCCCAGGTCTGTAGGTGCTTGGGAAGGGTGGGGGCGATGACGTCAAAGTTGGGCCAACTTTTATGATGACAAGAGAGAGTTTGGGAGAATGACTGCCCTGAGAGTTCTGCTTTACATACAGACATAATTTCAACGGTTTTAGAAACTTTAGAGTGTTTTCTATTCAATAATATTTTTTATATGCATATATTTGCAATTTCTGAAAGATTTTTTTTCTGTTTAATATGGACACGCAATTACTCCAAAGGGGGCAGCAGACAGCCCTATCTTTAACACTAGCCTGTTCAACCTCTCTTTCGTATCGTCCGAGATTCCCAAAGATTGGAAAGCTGCCGCGGTCATCCCCCTCTTCAAAGGGGGAGACACTCTTGACCCAAATTGCTACGGACCTATATCTATCCTATCCTGCTTTTTCTAAAATCTTCGAAAGCCAAATCAACAAAGAGATTACCGACCATTTCGAATCCCACCGTACCTTCTCCGCTATATAATCTGCTTTCAGAGCTGGACATGGGTGCACCTCAGCCACGCTCAAGGTCCTAAAAGATATCGTAACCGCCATCGATAAGAGACATTATTGTGCAGCCGTATTCATCGAGCTGGCCAAGGCTTTCGACTCTGTCAATCACCACATTCTTATTGGCAGACTCAACAGCCTTGGTTTCTCAAATGATTGCCTCGCCTGGTTCATCAACTTCTTCTCTGATAGAGTTCAGTGTGTCAAATCGGAGGGCCTGTTGTCCGGACCTCTTGCAGTCTCTATGGGGGTGCCACAGCGTTTAATTCTCGGGCCGACTCTCTTCTCTGTATACATCAATGATGTCGCTCTCGCTGCTGGTGATTCTCTGATCCATCTCTACGCAGACGACTCCATTTTGTATACTTCTGGCCCTTCTTTGGACACTGTGTTAACTAACCTCCAGACGAGCTTCAATGCCATACAACTCATCCTCCGTGGCCTCCAACTGCTCTTAAATGCAAGTAAAATTAAGTGCATGCTCTTCAACCGATCACTGCCCGTACCTGTCAGCCCGTCCACATCACTATTCTGGACGGTTCTGACTTAGAATATGTGGACAACTACAAATACCTAGGTGTCTGGATAGACTGTAATCTCTCCTTCCAGACTCACATTAAGCATCTCCAATCCAAAATTAAATCTAGAATCGGCTTCCTATTTCGCAAACAAAGCGAAATATGCTTCATTTATGCTGCCAAACTTACCCTCGTAAAACTGACCATCCTACCGATCCTCGACTTTGGCGATGTCATCTATAAAATAGCCTCCACTCTACTCAAGAAATTGGATGCAGTTTATCACAGTGCCATCCGTTTTGTCACCAATGCCCCATATATTATTTACCACTGCGACCTGCATGCTCTCGTTGGCTGGCCATCGCTTCATACTCGTCACCAAACCCACTGGCTCCAGGTCATCTACAAGTCTCTGCTAGGTAAAGCCCCACCTTATCTCAGCTCAGTGATCACTATAGCAACACCCACCTGTAGCACGCGCTACAGCAGGTATATCTCACTGGTCACCCCCAAAGCCAATTCCTCCTTTGGCACTCACTGCCTTTCCTTCCAGTTCTCTGCTGCCAATGACCGGAACGAACTGCAAAAATCATTTAAGCTGGAGTCTTATATCTCCCTCACTAGTTTTAAGCACCAGCTGTCAGAGCAGCTCACAGATCACTGCACCTGCACATAGCCCATCTGTAAACAGCCCATCCAACTACCTCATCCCCATACTGTATTTATTTATTGCTCCTTTGCACCCCAGTATCTCTACTTGCACATTACTCTTCTGCACATCTACCATTCCTGTGTCTAATTGCTATACTGTAATTACTTCACCATCATGGCCTATTTATTGCCTATTTATTGCCCTTATTTGACCTCATTTGCACTCACTGTATATAGATTTTTCTTTGTTCTGCTGTATTTTTGACTGTATGTTTTGTTTATTCCATGTGTAACTCTGTGTTGTTCTATGTGTCGAACTGCTGTGCTTTATCTTGGCCAGGTCGCAGTTGTAAATGAGAACTTGTTCTCAACAGGCCTACCTGGTTAAATAAAGGTGAAATAAAATAAAAATAAAAATGGAGGGATTAAATCGGGAAGTTGTTGTTGCCATCCTGTACCTGTCCCACAGGTGTGATGTTCGGATGTACCGATCCTGTGCAGGTGTTGTTACACGTGGTCTGCCACTGCTAAGACGATCCGCTGTCCGTCCTGTCTCCCTGTAGCTCTGTCTTAGGCGTCTCACAGTATGGACATTGCAATATATTGCTCTGGCCACATCTGTAGTCCTCATGCCTCCTTGCAGCATGCCTAAGGCATGTTCATGCAGATTGGCATCTTTCTTGTTGTGTTTTTCAGAGTCAGTAGAAAAGCCTCTTTAGTGTCCTAAGTTTTCATAACTGACCTTAACTAGTTATCTAAAGAAATGGGATCTAGGTATATTTAACTTTAGGACTAACTGTTCAAAAGATGCTAAATCAAGGTTCAGTGAGGAGATCCCTTCTCCAGCCCAGATATGAAACGCCCTGTCTAATATTGATGGAGAGAATGTATGATTCTTTAATAATGGGGCAGAAGTTGAAAATTCACTGACACCAAACGTTTACAGATATTTAGAGAATGTTTCATAATCTGTTTTTTAATGTATTTGGAAACAGGCTCAGCTAATTTAGAGCAGAGTAAGACAGCTAAGGAGGTGTTCACAATGAGATATCCAAGGTCAACCATTTTGGTGATTAAGCCAATGTTTAAAATAAATGTATTCAATTTCTTCTTTTCTGTTTGCCAGAAAATATCCCCATAGAATGTAGTAGCCTGAATACCACAGTGGTTTATAAATGGATATTGGAGGTCTGTGTTTCTTTGGAATCTGTGACACTCAAAATGTTTTCTTTCATTTCAGTGACTTTTGAGTCACAGTTGACAATAAAGGGGGGTTTGGTGGATTTTCGGCAAGTCCTAGCCCTGCAGGGTTGTGACCACACACACAAACACACACACCCACACACCCCCCACACACGACGCCTTTTCAGAAGTGTCCCAGTGACTCACTCTGACTCCATCCTCGCCACCTTGAATCTTATCATCTCCTGTGGTTCCACATTGCGTGGCTTGTCTGACCACCAGCAGGAAATGACCTGCGGCTGGGTCTGGTCCTCGCCATATGTTGCTAAGCCCCGACAGCCAGTTTCTATTTTAAGGAACTCTGGGCTCTCACACCAAGCTCATCCCCAGTTCAGCTGCTGACTACATTGATAAGTTGATAAGATCGCTGACTGTACTAGTTAAGCTACTGACTTCATTGATAAGTTGATAAGATCGCTGACTGTGCCAGTTAAGCTACTGACTTCATTGATAAGTTGATTAGATCGCTGACTGTACCAGTTAAGCTACTGACTTCATTGATAAGTTGATAAGATCGCTGACTGTACCAGTTAAGCTACTGACTTAATTGATAAGTTGATAAGATCTGTATCAGCTGACTGTAAGTTGATAAGATCAGTTAAGCTACTGACTTCATTGATAAGTTGATAAGATCGCTAACTGTACCAGTTAAGACTGATAAGTTGATAAGATTGCTGACCAGTTAAGCTACTGACTACATTGATAAGTTGATAAGATTGCTGACTGTACCAGTTAAGCTACTGACTTCATTGATAGGTTGATAAGATCGCTGACTGTACCAGTTAAGCTACTGACTTCATTGATAAGTTGATAAGATTGCTGACTGTACCAGTTAAGCTACTGACTACATTGATAAGTTGATAAGATTGCTGACTGTACCAGTTAAGCTACTGACTTCATTGATAGGTTGATAAGATCGCTGATAAGTTCAGCTACTGACTTCATTGATAAGTTGATAAGATCGCTGACTGTGTCAGTTAAGCTACTGACTTCATTGAAAAGTTGATAAGATCGCTGACTGTATCAGTTAAGCTACTGACTTCATTGATAAGTTGATAAGATTGCTGACTGTACCAGTTAAGCTACTGACTACATTGATAAGTTGATAAGATTGCTGACTGTACCAGTTAAGCTACTGACTTCATTGATAGGTTGATAAGATCGCTGACTGTACCAGTTCAGCTACTGACTTCATTGATAAGTTGATAAGATCGCTGACTGTGTCAGTTAAGCTACTGACTTCATTGATAAGTTGATAAGATCGCTGACTGTATCAGTTAAGCTACTGACTACATTGATAAGTTGAGTAAGTGTGTGGTAGCGTGGCAGCTGGAGCAGACGTTGGTCACCATGATGTTGAGTCACTTTAGTCTCATATGGTCATCTATTTTCACCCATGGTTGAGGTTACAAGTCTAGTCCTTGTAATCCCACTACACACACCCTTACTGTGCTGGGCTCACACCATAGGTGCTATGGGATGCGGCCGTGGCATATTCAATGAAATGATCCAAGACCATTCAGCCAGTCCCATCCATAGGGTTAGAATTAGGCTTACGTGATGTGATTGCTTTGGCACATGCAGATGGGTTGATACATGCAAACAGAGCGAGAGAGAGAGACTAAATTTCCCCTGGTACTCCTGGTGTTCTCCTCACAAGCACCATCACAGGGCTCTGTGTGATTCTTCCTCTAATGGCTGCAGCTCGGCCAAACGGGTCTGGAGCTGAGGTTCGGTTTCCAATCTGCCCATGCTTTCCAAAGGCATAATGATGCAACTGCTTCCATGCCTGGGTCCTATGGGCAGGCCTCTCAGCTCTGTGTTTGATTCAGACGACTGGCCCCTCTGATTGTATGATTGTGGTTAAAGGACAACACTGAGCCTTGTGAAGTTCCTAAGGGAGCACTCTATGCAGTGGCTTTTAGGGTAAAATGGCCGACAATCCAAAGGCAGGCATATGGCACTCAGATATTCTGTCTTTTCTTAGATTGAATGGGTATTGTTTTTGTTAGTTATGCACTTTATGTCCTTAAAGGGATCTCCATGTTGAATAGTAGTAGTGAATTGTTTTTAGGAAGAAATGTTATCTTTTGTCTCAGCTGAAGCGCAATATTACCATGACATTAAGTGACATTCAAAAGTCTTTCCTTTTAAAAACTTTGTTGGTTGTAGTGTTTTGCATTTTACCTCAGAGTACAATTATCATGCTAAGATCCATTAGCTTCTCCTCCCAGTGGAGGAATGGCAAGTTCATGGTGTTCAGTAGATAGCTAGCAGGGCACTGCAGAGGGAATATTCTCTACATCTGTGTTTATGGAAGATGAAAGCTCTATCAGGGCATTGTAGTTCTGCTGCAGAGCAAGATACATAAACACAACTGTGCTTTGTGGGCCCAGCAGTTAGCAGGCGTTTTGTGAGCGCGTTCCCCAAGGGGAAAAAAGGCTGGACCCAGGGTCGCTTCTGAGAAAAGAAAAGTGAGAGCAGTTGCTTCTGTGTTTCTCTTTTTCTTTCCGTCTCCCTCCTCCCTCTCTATCCTTTCCTTTCTCAACACACCTTCACCCTTTACCTTCTCTCTCATCCTTCCCTCATCTCCTCTCCTCCTCGGCATCTAAGAGAGAAACAGCTTTTCAAAAGAAAAACCTCCGTCACACAGAGATGCCTGATTTTGAAGCTTCTCAGAAACCTGGTGTACGCGTCTCTCTCCTTCTTCCTCTCTCCAATTCCTCCTCTCTCCGTTCCTCCTCTCTCCTTCCTCCTCTCTCCTTTCTCCCTCTATTCCTCCTCCTCTCTCCTTCCTCCTCTCTCCTTCCTCCTCTCTCGCTCCTCCTCTCTCCTTCCTCCTCTCTCCTTCCTCCTCTCTCCTCTCCTCCTCTCTCCTTCCTCCTCTCTCCTTCCTCCTCTCTCGCTCCTCCTCTATTCCTCCTCTTGCTCCTCCTCTATTCCTCCTCTCGCTCCTCCTCTATTCCTCCTCCTCTCTCCTTCCTCATCTTTCTCTCCTCTCTCCTTCCTCCTCCTTCATACTCTCTCCCTCCTCTTTCCTTCCTCCGCTCTCCTTCTTCCTCTACTTCCTCCTCTCTCCCAGTTCTCCTTCCTCCTCTCTCACAACTCTCCTTCCTCCTCTCTCGCTCCTCCTCTCTCCTTTCTCCTCTCTCCCTCCTCTTTCTCTCCCTCCTCCTCTCTCCCTCCTGCTTTCTACTCTTCGCTCCTCCTCTCTCCCTGCTCCTCTCGTGCTGCTCCTCTCTCGTTCTTCCTATCTCCTTCCTCTTTCTCTCCTTTCTACTCTTTCCTTTCTACTCTCTCGCTCCTTCTCTCTCCTTCCTCCTCTCTCCTGCTCATCCTCTCTCGCTCCTACTCTCTCCCTCCTCTCTCGCCCCTACTCTCTCCCTCCTCTCTCGCTCCTACTCTCTCCCTCCTCTTTCGCTCCTACCCTCTCGCTCCTCCATTCGCTCCTCCTCTCTCCTTCCTACTCTCTCCGTCCTTTCTCTCCTTCCTCTTTCTCTCCTTCCTCCTCTCTCTCCTCCTTTCTACTCTTCGCTCCTCCTCTCTCCTTCCTACTCTCTTTCATCCTCTCTCCTTCCTCCTCTCTCGCTCCTCCTCTCTCCTTCCTCTTCTCTCCCTCGTCCTTGCTCCTCCTCTCCTTCCTCATCTCCTCCTTTCTCCCTCCTCTCTCCATCCTCCTCTCTCACTCCCTTCTTCCCTCTTTCTTTTTCTCTATAAACAATTTTTCAAACGCCCCTGATGTAGTTTGACAAACTTTCTAAAAAGCCCATTTGAAGAGGTGATGCGAAAGTGACACCCACTTGTTTTGGAGCGCCGCTGGAAATATCTACTAGACTCCCTCACTTCAATCAGCCTAATCTCTCCTCCAACAAGTCTCCTGTGGTCTCAGAGATTGCACAAGAAAATGGTGGTAATTCAATAGAAAAGAAAGCGAAACGAGAGAGAACATCACATGGCACCATTGAAGGAGGATAAGTCTAGCAGATTTAGTTGAAGTTGTGGGATAATGGAAGCAGTAGTTTACAATAGGACTCATTTAGTTTGAATGTAGAAGACCCTGGGAATGAGTACGATACCGATCCTTGTTGCTCAAAAGCAAACATTAGCGTTGTTGTGAGAATGAATGGGGCAGGTACTGGCTAGTTTGTCAAATGTCAATACAATAGGTGACTTAACCATTTAAGCTACCTCCGCAGATACAGGTTACATGACTGCCCAAAAGGTATTTTCCAACCTGGAAGGACGTATTTGTCACAGAGCCCCAGAGTTGAGCAATGCATCAAACCCTCCAGTGACTAAAACCTGTGAGTAAATACATTAGTCACAAAGCAATACGAACTCATCCTGTCTAATTCCCATTTGTGTTGACAACGTCAGCAAACTCTTTCCGCTGACTGGATGACTGTGTGTCTGTTGGCCCCAGAGCTGCCAAGTCCTGAGGCCAGACAGTTCTACAATGGCACATCAGATCAGGAGCACATGTCATGCCTCCTCCTCACCCAGGGGCAATCAGATCAGGTATACTACTAGACAGAGTGAGCCAACAACACAACAAGCGCCATCGGCAGTTCAAAGAAGTAGGGGAAGGTGACCATACAGGGCTCGCCACGGGACAGGGTGGCCTCTCCTATCAGTCTCCCCACGTGTTGGTGAGAGCGTCTCGTTAGCCAGATGAAAGGCCTGTGTCCGCCAGTATTTTACTCAGGAAACCTGAAGCCACAAAGCAACATGACCTCTGGCAGGGCTGATGAGAAGGACATATGACTTAGGAGGAGCTGTGTTAGGTAGACACTGAGAAGGTATGTGCTTGTCGTTTAGTATTAAGGCCACTCTGTAATAGCAAGCCGTATCTGAAAGTGGGTGTTCATGTGTCTACCTGGTTTGAGTGTGTGAGTATAAATATTTAGAATTACTATTGTAGATGTGTGTTACTTTGTCTGTGTGTGTACACTTCTGACGTATTAACTAAGTGTGTATTCTTTTCCTGTGGCATTGTGTGTGTGGGAGTGAATGAAGGGCTCTGGGAGCTCTGTCTTGACATGCAGATTCAGACGGTTGAACTGTTGATCCCCTGTATATTGAGCTGAACTGAAAGGAGCCGGCTGTCAGTGGATAACTGTAGCCGACATAATGCCTTGTTCTCTCTGGCCAAGCCTGTTCCTGTCACTGACTAATACTGTATTTCACTATTATCACACACACACACACTGTTGGGTCTGGTACATCCCTCCTACACACATTTGAAGTCCTGTTTGTATATAAATATATTTTGAAATGTTTATGAAGCTTGATTCATTGACACCGCTGATGCTCTCTGCGCCATCAACAGTAAATATCTGAAATGCCACTACTTGCCATTAGTTGGCCTAGTTAGTAAAAACATGGGCAGCGGACGTTGCCGTTGCTATTTTATCCATCTCCTGTGCTGCATTTGACGATGTGTGTATTGACTCCCCTGTCTGTCATGGTGCTGTGTGTCTCTGTGCAGGCTGAGATGAAGACTAAAGTCCTGGAGGCCAAGCACCAGGAGGAGAAACTGAAGATGCAGCAGAAGCACGACGCAGACGTGCAGAAGGTCAGAGTGCTGATTGATTTGTCAATTAATTATTTTAATGATTTAATATGTTTGATTATTTGATATTTTAGATAACTTCACACATACAGCCATAATATCATCTGTAGGGAGGTTATAGTACCGCCCAGACATAAAACCATGAATTTAAATGATGGAGGACAATTGCACAGTAAAGTGAGACAGTGCAGAAGGTAGGTATAACAAGAGTGATGTTCCCTGCATCCTTCACCACTCCCACCCTGACACTACATCTGATGTGTTTTTGGCTGGGCTCACACCCTTTTCTCCTTCCCTCCTCCCTGGGCTCCCTGTTAGTTTCATTTCACCAGGGGTATATCGGCTCAGCTCCACATCCAGCACCTGGGATCTGTCAACTTCCTTCCAAAACGTCTGGTTTCATTGTTGCCACAGAATCTTTAAATAAAACAGAAATAGCCCCATTTTCCCTCTGTTTAAACTGTCGATGAACTCTTTGTCTCTGACAGGAGACACGGTGACAGCTCCTCCACTACCCAGCCTCTCCCGCTCTCCATCCCTCTCTCTGTTTAAACTGTCAGGAGACTCTTTGTCTCTGACGGAGACACGGTGACAGCTCCTCCACTACCCAGCCTCTCCCGCTCTCCATCCCTCTCTCTGTTTAAACTGTCGATCCTTTGTCTCTGACAGGAGACACGGTGACAGCTCCTCCACTACCCAGCCTCTCCCATCCCTCTCTCTGTTTAAACTGTCGATGAACTCTTTGTCTCTGACAGGAGACACGGTGACAGCTCCTCCACTACCCAGCCTCTCCCGCTCTCCATCCCTCTCTCTGTTTAAACTGTCGATGAACTCTTTGTCTCTGACAGGAGACACGGTGACAGCTCCTCCACTACCCAGCCTCTCCCGCTCTCCATCCCTCTCTCTGTTTAAACTGTCGATGAACTCTTTGTCTCTGACAGGAGACACGGTGACAGCTCCTCCACTACCCAGCCTCTCCCCCAGCTCTCCATCCCTCTCTCTGTTTAAACTGCCGATGAACTCTTTGTCTCTGACAGGAGACACGGTGACAGCTCCTCCACTACCCAGCCTCTCCCGCTCTCCATCCCTCTCTCTGTTTAAACTGTCGATGAACTCTTTGTCTCTGACAGGAGACACGGTGACAGCTCCTCCACTACCCAGCCTCTCCCGCTCTCCATCCCTCATCCCTCACACTAATTGTGTACAGATTGCGAGCGATGTCGGATTCAATTTGTTCCCTGGTTACCCGGGCGTCTGACTAATGTCTTCAAGGGGGAGTGGTGGTGGAGGAGGGACTTTAACAAGCCCATTTAAAGGCGCTGGCTAGCACTAGTTTTAATTAGCACCAGGTAGATGAATTATGGATGAGTGTGTGGTGCTAATGGTGGTTAGACTGGTCATCGTCTTATAGATAACACGAGAGAGGATAACAAGAGAACAGGCCTGTCTGTTGTATGGTATGTATAGCCATGGATCAATAGTGTGTGTGTGGTCGCACAATAGCTATATAATTAGCTCAGGCAGACCTGTATTTGTTTTTTAAAACAATAGTGTTGGAGCACATCAACAAACAGGGTTTAATATCTCCATCTAGAAGGTGCTGCCCGAGGAGCAATCCTCTAAGGATCCGAGATGGCTAGAATACCACGATAGTGAACAACTTTTTTTCATAATGCTGTGTAGCCTACATTATCAAGCTCCATTGAGACTAAAGAGATGGTTAACAAATAACAACCCATATTGTACATCTTCAGATTGCTATGCTATCTCAGATTGCTGTATGCTATGCCTCTGTGTGTAATGTAATGGCACCTCTTCCTCCAGACAGTGGGATAGTATTAGTGTCTAGTCAGTCAGGCTGGCTGGAGTCTCTCTGCAATAGAGATGTTATAAAAGACCCACAATTACCGTCCTAAAAGCTGTCGTTCCTCTGCTCCCACTCCCAGTCCCTCTGGACCCCATCTCTGACACCCCGTTACGACGGCCCTCTACGTGTGCCCAAAACACACCCTCCTCTCTCCTCTCAGGAAGGCCGATGGGAAAATGGGAAAAGTGGACGTCCCTAAATGTTCTGTGAACTTTCCTTTACCCCCCTTCACTCCCTTCCCTTTCATGTCTCCCATCCCACTCACTCTGGCCACAATAGGCTTAGACACAGAGTGCACTTCTAACAGACAAAACCCAGGACAAATAACCCTCTGATGGTCCCTGGGACTGTTTCGGAGGGGAAATCATCTCTCTTCCAGGGGGTTTTGATCAAATCTCCACCGTGTGTATCAAAAGACAAGGCGGCGCTGTGAAATGGTCCACAGTCCTGAACTTGTGTTGTTTCTCTCTCCTTCTCTCTCTCTCTCTGTCTGTCATGTGTTGTAAAACCACCTCTTTCATGGTCAGGTCCCCTCTACTAATACAGCTCTGAGGATATCATCATTCCCAATAACACTGATTAGCCTCCTAGCATGTACTGCTATGCATAACTGTAATCAGTTCAGTACAATGGAGAGCCCTGTGCTGATAGTTTCTAAAACAATGTACAGGTATCTGTTATTTAAAAAAATACATGTTTCACTCATGCATGTGATATTTTATTTGATGTCCGAATTGGAAGGGGATGTAATGGAGTCAGAGGATGCAGTGAAGTCAGTCAAGGTTCATCTGTAGACACCTCCTTATGAGATGTGTTTGGGGAAGGGAATTCTGTTGATGTTGTGTATCTCTCATTAAACCAAATCAAATGTTATTGCACACACACACACACACACACACACACACACACACACACACACACACACACACACACACACACACACACACACACACACACACACACACACACACACACACACACACACACACACACACACACATATCCCTGTTAGTGAGAATTTCTGCTTTGCCAAGATAATCCATCTACCTGACAGGTGTGGCATATCAAGAAGCTGATTAAACAGCATGATCATTACCCAAGTGCACCTTGTGCTGGGACAATTAAAGGTCACTCTAAAATATGCAGTTTTGTCATAACACAATGCCACAGATGTCTCAAGTTTTGAGGGAGCGTGCAATTGGCATGCTGACAGCAGGAATGTCCACCAGAGCTGTTACCATAGAACTGAATGTTAATTTCTCTACTGTTAGCCCCCCCTCCCCCATCTACTGTAAGCCGCCTCCAACGTCGTTTTCAAAGAATTTGGGAGTATGTCCAACCGGCCTTACAACCACAGACCACGTGTAACCATACCAGCCCAGGATCTCCACATCCGGCTTCTTCACTTGTGGGATCATCTGAGACCAGCCACCTGGACAGTTGATGAAACTGTGGGTTTGCACAACTGAAGATTTCAGAGAAGCTCATCGTCCTCACCAGGGTTTTGACCTGACTGCAGTTTGGCGTTGTAACCGACTGCAGTGGGAAAATGTTCACCTTCAATGGCCACTGGCACGCTTGATGAGTGTACTCTTCACGGGTGAATCACAGTTTCAACTAGCAGACAGCGTGTATGGCGTTGTGTGGGCGAGCGGTTTGCTAATGTCAATGTTGTGAACAGAGTGCCCCATGGGGGAGGTGGGGCTATGGTATGGGCAGGCATAAGCTACGGACAACGAACACAATTGAAAGCACAGAGATACACCGTGAAGATCCTAAGGCCCATTGTCATGCCATTTATCCGCACCCATCATGTCATGTTTCAGCATGATAATGCACGGCCCCATGTCACAAGGATCTGTACACAATTGATTGAGGCTGAAAATGTCCCAGTCCTTTCATGGCCTGCATACTCTACAGACATGTCACCCATTGAGCATGTTTGGGATGCTCTGTATCGCTGTGTAGGACAGCGTGCTCCAGTTCCCGCCAATATCCAGCAACTTCACACAACCATTGAAGTGGAATGGGACAACCACAGGCCACAATCAACAACCTGATCAACTCTATGCAAAGGAGATGTTGCGCTGTGTGAGATAAACGGTCACACCAGTTACTGACTGGTTTTCTGATCCACACCCTTCCCTCTTTTTTAAGGTATCTGTGACCAACAGATGCATATCTGTATTCTCAGTCATGTGAAATCCATAGATCCTTATATGAACTGTAACTCAGTAAAATCTTAGAAATTGTTGCATGTTGAGTTTATACACTGACCAAAAATGTAAATGCAACATGTAGTGTTGGTCCCATGTTTCATGAGCTGAAATTTAAAAAAATCCCAGAAAATGTCCATATGCACAAAAAGCTTCTCAAATGTTGTGCACAAATGTGTTTACATGCCTGTTAGTGAGCATTTCTCCTTTGCCAAGATAATCCAACCACCTGACAGGTGTGGCATATCAGGAAGCTGATTAAACAGCATGATCATTACACAGGTGCACCTTGTGCTATGGACAATAAAAGGCCTCTTTAAAATGAGCAGTTTTGTTAAAAGTGTTACATGTCTCAAGTTGAGGCAGCGTGTAATTGGACATGAATGCAGTCAGCATGCCATCAGAGCTGTTGCCAGAGAATTGAATGTTCTAAAATGACAGGACATGAGCAGATGTGCAATTTATTGTGGAGCCCTGTGTACATGGCCAGAGGCTGTCCCATCAGAGAAGTCTCAACTCATGTGCAGCAAAGGGTGGCAGTACATCTGCAGTGTCAGAAAAGTGAGTTTGCACTCGGTCACACAATGGGCTGAACCAGTCACTGGAGGGCTCCCAGCCTCAGTGGACACATGTCAGATATAAAAGCTCTTAGGACCCTGTGTGCTGTCTGATAGTCTGACCTACAGTGCCTTGTGAAAGTATTCGGCCCTCTTGAACTTTGCGACCTTTTGCCACATTTCAGGCTTCAAACATAAAGATATAAAACTGTATTTTTTTGTGAAGAATCAACAACAAGTGGGACACAATCATGAAGTGGAACGACATTTATTGGATATTTCAAACTTTTTTAACAAATCAAAAACTGAAAAATTGGGCGTGCAAAATTATTCAGCCCCCTTAAGTTAATACTTTGTAGCGCCACCTTTTGCTGTGATTACAGCTGTAAGTCGCTTGGGGTATGTCTCTATCAGTTTTGCACATCGAGAGACTGACATTCTTTCCCATTCCTCCTTGCAAAACAGCTCGAGCTCAGTGAGGTTGGATGGAGAGCATTTGTGAACAGCAGTTTTCAGTTCTTTCCACAGATTCTCGATTGGATTCAGGTCTGGACTTTGACTTGGCCATTCTAACACCTGGATATGTTTATTTTTGAACCATTCCATTGTAGATTTTGCTTTATGTTTTGGATCATTGTCTTGTTGGAAGACAAATCTCCGTCCCAGTCTCAGGTCTTTTGCAGACTCCATCAGGTTTTCTTCCAGAATGGTCCTGTATTTGGCTCCATCCATCTTCCCATCAATTTTAACCATCTTCCCTGTCCCTGCTGAAGAAAAGCAGGCCCAGACCATGATGCTGCCACCACCATGTTTGACAGTGGGGATGGTGTGTTCAGGGTGATGAGCTGTGTTGCTTTTACGCCAAACATAAAGTTTTGCATTGTTGCCAAAAAGTTCAATTTTGGTTTCATCTGACCAGAGCACCTTCTTCCACATGTTTGGTGTGTCTCCCAGGTGGCTTGTGGCAAACTTTAAACAACACTTTTTATGGATATCTTTAAGAAATGGCTTTCTTCTTGCCACTCTTCCATAAAGGCCAGATTTGTGCAATATACGACTGATTGTTGTCCTATGGACAGAGTCTCCCACCTCAGCTGTAGATCTCTGCAGTTCATCCAGAGTGATCATGGGCCTCTTGGCTGCATCTCTGATCAGTCTTCTCCTTGTATGAGCTGAAAGTTTAGAGGGACGGCCAGGTCTTGGTAGATTTGCAGTGGTCTGATACTCCTTCCATTTCAATATTATCGCTTGCACAGTGCTCCTTGGGATGTTTAAGCTTGGGAAATCTTTTTGTATTCAAATCAGGTGCATTTATACGGAGACTTGATTTACACACAGGTGGATTGTATTTATCATCATTAGTCATTTAGGTCAACATTGGATCATTCAGAGATCCTCACTGAACTTCTGGAGAGAGTTTGCTGCACTGAAAGTAAAGGGGCTGAATAATTTTGCACGCCCAATTTTTCAGTTTTTGATTTGCTAAAAAGTTTGAAATATCCAATAAATGTCGTTCCACTTCATGATTGTGTCCCACTTGTTGTTGATTCTTCACAAAAAATACAGTTTTATATCTTTATGTTTGAAGCCTGAAATGTGGCAAAAGGTCGCAAAGTTCAAGGGGGCCGAATACTTTCACAAGGCACTGTAGGTAGCCTACAACACCCTGAAATATTAAGCAAACTGTCGATAGCTAAAATTCTACATACACATTCATTTGTCAAGCAGAAACAGCACAGAGCCCATCATAAAAAATAACTAACGTGTGTGTGTATAAATAGACAGCATGCATATTCAAATTGAAAGTTTTATTTGAAATCTGGTCATTACAAAGTAGCATGAATAACAGTCGGGCCAAGCTGCATATGACATTCTGAAAGCCAGCATTTCAGCCTTCGTCACTGTCCAGTCAGTTATTTCTGAGGGGAAACAGTTATTTAAATGAGAATTAGATAACAAACATTTCAATTTGAGAGTCTACGCCAGATAAGGAACAGTACATTACCTCTGAGGATAATTCACAACTTTGGATCCAGCACTAGGGATTTAAGGAGATGCTGTTAGGTACAGGTTTACTGACTTCATGGGATACAACATTAAAAGAGGGCTGAGCTGTGTCTCCTGGAGAGTAGCGGGTGTTGGACAAGACCCCTCTGCCTCATTCATAGCTGTTATGGTTCTGAAAAATACATCTGAATGGAGGTAGAACAGGATCAGGAAAGATCTGCTTAATCATATCACCTGGCTCCTCGAACTCAGGGACCATTTTTCTCTGCTTAATCCAGGGAACCAGTTTTTTTCTGCCTGATCTAAGGGATCTGTGCTTGCTGCCTGATCTTGGGGACCTTAGCTTGCTGCCTGATCCCCTCACTTTGCTGGCTGATTGGAGCGCTTGACCCGGGTGATGTACTGGGCCGGACGCACTACCCTCTGTAGTGCCTTGCGGTCGGAGGCAGAGAAGTTGCCGTATCAGGCAGTGATGCAACCCGTCAGGATGCTCTCAATGGTGCAGCTGTAAAACCTTTTGAGGACCTGAGGACCCATGCCAACTCTTTTCAGTCTCCTGAGGGGGAATAGGTTCTCAACCTGCTCCACTACAGCCCCTTCGATGAGAATGGAGGCGTGCTCGGTCCTTCTTTTCCTGTAGTCCACAATCATCTCCTTAGTTTTGATCATGTTGAGGGAGAGGTTGTTATTCTGGCACCACCCGGCCAGGTCTCTGACCTCCTCCTTATAGGCTGTCTCATCGTTGTCGGCGATCAGGCCTACCATTTTTATGTCATCAGCAAACTTAATGATGGTGTTGGAGTTGTGCCTGGCCATGCAGTCATGAGTGAACAGGGAGTACAGGAGGGGACTGAGCACACACCTCTGAGGGGCCCTTTAACTGTGAGGGTGCTGCTCTCTCCTTGTATTGGCACCTTGACTCATCTAGATTTCAGTTAGAGACAGCTGGTGGCAATCAGTCAGGCAATCTCAACCTCAGGTGTAACAATTATACAATATTGCTCCATTATGGACCCTGTCAAGAAACAACCCCTAGCCCGTTCCCCAGGCACTTCATGTAGATCTGAAAGAATTGGATAGGTGTGGTTGTCCACCCAGCTGATTATTTTGCCATCTTGCTTATACCTATACAATCCTTTCAGATCTACACAAGTGTCTAGTGCTAGGGTTGGTTCTGGACAGGGCCTTGGGCTACTAATTTAAGTGGTTCACTTTCAATAAGTCTAGCTTGCAAAGGTATGAGGACACACATTTTGCACCCACCACAGTGCACTGAAATCATGTTGAAGTACATAGTTTCTACTGAGCATGTTCCTGAATGTTATGCTCAGATATGTCCTGTATATCTGCATACCCAGGCAGGTAGCCCAGTGTTTAGAGCGTTGGACTTGTAACCGAAAGGTTGCAAGATCGAATCCCAGAGCGGACAAGGTAAAAACCTGTCGTTAAATGTTCGAAAATAAATAAATAACCACCTGAACAAAAACAGTAGATGAGAAATGAAGGAAGAGCTGAATATGAGGTGTGTCTGGAACAACACTATTTATACAACATTTTGCAACTCTATGAAACAACATGCAACACTTTTGAACAGGTTGAATTTACCTGCCCCCTTTTTCACTCTAGATTTTAGACCGTAAGAATGGCGAGATCGATGAGCTGAAGACCATGTACAGAGCCAAGCAGAAGGAATCGGAGGAGAGTGTGCGCAAGCTGGAGAAGAAAGGTGAGAGGTCGTGGGGTCATAGTGGGGGTCGAGCCTGGAGGCAGACTCAAGGGGATATTTACACCAGTGTGTCTCTGCACACTCAGAGTAAAACCCCAGTTTAAACTCTGTTACTGTTACAGGGTGAGACCCCACTGGTGTGGCCCGATGCTACCCAGCTGTGCTCCTCCTAACAGCACGTTTATGAGACTCTGATATTTCACACTTGTCATAAACAGATTCTTTAGTGACAGTGCATGTTGTACAGTACACTTCCAGCACAGAGCGATTTAGTTGCAGACGTTCTCTATGCTCAGCTTTAACCCATTTATACTATGGGAGATTGGAGATATTCTCAGTGCTGACATACAATATGAAACAACAATGACGAGGGATACAAAACGTGACTTTCACAGAACTTGTTTGAAGTAGTGTGAAAGAAACAAATGTTGTGTGTGTGTGGGCCCTGAGGCTGGGCCTTACTGAGTTCTCTGTCTGTGTGTGTGTGTGTTGTTTTTTCCATCCACAGTTCAAAGCGTGGTGCGCGAGTCCCAGGTCATCCGTGAGAGCAAAGAGAAGCAGATCGGCGAGCTGAAGAAGATGTCAGATCAGAGCACCGACTCCCTGAAAAACGAGTGGGAGAAAAAGGTAAAGGAAAGTTGAAGGGCTGAAGTCGATTTCCAACCAGCCCTAGCCCCTAAGCACTCCTAAGCCTGAGGAAGGCTGCAATAGAAGGATTTGAAAGGGCGGAATCTGGGCTGACCTCAACCAAGCCAGGTTCACTATAGAGCTGGGAAATCTTTATTCTAGACGTTTCTTTGTAGGCTCACTCGGCCAGGCCTGTGTGTGTTTTTTACTGAAAAAAGAATGTTAGTACTTCTTCTCTAAATGGTCTTTTCAGTCCCGCGAACTCTAGTTAACGAAGCTGCTCAATGAGATCTTAATGACATTTTCCCTTCTCTGTTCAGGGTCACCAAGCGTATGGTAGTGAAATCCATAAGGGAAGCTCTGCTTAGATGTATGAGAAAGACTAACTCTTCTGCCCTCTTAAGGATCTGCCCCCTTTTTAAAATGTTCACCTAAAATGACATACCCAAGTCTAACTGCCTGTAGCTCAGGCCCTGAAGCAAGGATATGTATGTTCTTGATACCATTTGAAAGGAAACACTTTGAAGTTTGTGGAAATGTGAAATTAATGTTGGAGAATATAACACATTAGATCTGGTAAAGATAATACAAAGAAAACAACATGCATTTTTTTTGTATTCTTTTTTTGTTGTATCATCTTTGAAATTCAAGCGAAAGACCATAATGTATTATTCCAGCCCAGGCACAATTTATCCAATGAACCATTGTATTTCTGTTCAATTCTTTTAAATCAAAACTGCCCAAATGTGCCTAATTGGTTTATTAATAACCTTTCAATTTCATAACTGTGTGCACTCCTCAAACAATAGCATGGTATTCTTTCAATGTAATAGCTACTGTAAATTGGACAGTGCAGTTAGATTAACAAGAATTTAAGCTTTCTGACAATATCATATGTCTATGTCCTGGGAAATGTTCTTGTTAATTACAACCTCATGCTAATCGCATTAGCCTATGTTAGCTCAAACGTCCTGAGTGTGGGACACCTATCCGTAGAGATCCTTAAGAGGTTTTAAAAGAAGGTCTCTCGCCCCTGAATAAGGGGTGACTTGATATTAGAGGTCGACCGATTAATCGGAATGGCCGATTTCAAGTTTTCATAACAATCGGAAATCTGTATTTTTGGACACCCATTTGGCCGATATTTTTATTATTATTATTTTTTACACCTTTATTTAATCTTTATTTAACTAGGCAAGTCAGTTAAGAACATATTCTTCTTTTCAATGATGGCCTAGGAGCGGTGGGTTAACTGCCTTGTTCAGGGGCAGAACGACAGATTTTTACCTTGTCAGCTCGGGATTCAATCTTGCAACCTTACAGTTAACTAGTCCAACACTTTAACCACCTGATTACATTGCACTCCACGAGGAGCCTGCCTGTTACGCGAATGCAGTAAGCCAAGGTAAGTTGCTAGCGAGCATTAAACTTATCTTATAACAAACAATCAATCAATCAATCATAATCACTAGTTAACTACACATGGTTGAGGATATTATTAGTTTATCTAGCATGTCCTGCGTTGCATATAATCGATGCGATGCGTATTCACGAAAAAGGACTGTCGTTGCTCCTATGTGTACTGAACCATAAACATCAATGACTTTCTTTAAAATCAATACACAGAAGTATATATTTTTAAACCTGCATATGAAGCTAAAAGATATCCAGGTTAGCAGGCAATATTAACCAGGTGAAATTGTGTCACTTCTCTTGCGTTCATTGCACACAGAGTCAGTGTATATGCAACAGTTTGGGCCGCCTAATTTGCCAGAATTTTACGTAATTAGGTCATGTAACAGGAATATTTAGACTTATGGATGCCACCCGTTAGATAAAATATGTAACGGTTCCGTATTTCACTGAAAGAGTAAACGTCTTAGTTTCAAAATGATAGTTTCCGGATTCGACCATATTAATGACCTAAGGCTCGTATTTCTGTGTGTTATTATGTTATAATTAAGGCTATGATTTGATAGAGCAGTCTGACTGAGCGATGGTAGGCATTCGTAAGCATTCATTCAAACAGCACTTTCTCGCGTTTGACAGCAGCTCTTCGCAATGCTTCATGCATTGCGCTGTTTATGACTTCAAGCCTATCAACTCCCGAGATTAGGCTGGTGTAACCGATGTGAAATGGCTAGCGTTTCAAACGTCACTCGCTCTGAGACTTGGAGTGGTTGTTCCCCCTGCTCTGCATGGGTAAAGCTGCTTCGAGGGTGGCTGTTGTCGTTGTGTTCCTGGTTCGAGCCCAGGTAGGAGCGAGGAGAGGGACGGACGCTGTTACTGTTACACTGGCAATACTAAAGTGCCTATAAGAACATCCAATAGTCAAAGGTTAATGAAATACAAAAGGTATAGAGATAATTAGTCCTATAATTCCTATAATAACTACAACCTAAAACTTCTTACCTGGGAATATTGAAGACTCATGTTAAAAGGAACCACCAGCTTTCATATGTTCTCATGTTCTGAGCAAGGAACTTAAACGTTAGCTTTCTTACATGGCACATATTGCACTTGTACTTTCTTCTCCAACACTTTGTTTTTGCATTATGTAAACCAAATTGAACATGTTTAATTATTTATTTGAGGCTAAATTTATTTTATTGATGTTATTATTATTAAGTTAAAATAAGTGTTCATTCAGTATTGTTGTAATTGTCATTATTACAAATACATTTAAAAAAATCGGCCGATCAATCTGTATCGGCATTTTTTGGTCCTCCAATAATCGGTATCGGCGTTGAAAAATAAAAATCGGTCGACCTCTACTTGATATATCTATTGAAATTGAGATCGAGACAGAGCGACACAGGGAGAGACAGACTCAGAGAGACAGACGCAGAGAGAGAGAGAGAGAGAGCAGAACAGGCCAGAGTTGGTACAGTAGAATGTCTCTGATTGGACACCTGGGCCAGTGGAGGTAGCCAAGGTACCACACGTAGTAGCTGTGATAGGCTGACTGACGCTGTGGTGTCCATTGCCCCTCCTCCCCCCAGCTGCACGCGGCGGTGGCGGGCATGGAGCAAGAGAAGTTTGACCTGCAGAAGAAGCAAACAGAGAACATTCAGGTGCTGCTGGAGGACACCAACCAGAGGCTGGCCAAGATGGAGGATGAATATGGCGCCCAGACACAGGCTACCGTGAGTGGGGGAGATTGGGGAAGTTGGAGGAACACTGTTTTCACCATCAGTAACACTTACTGTATACACCCTCTGTCTCATGTTTGAACACGCCCCCTCATAAAGTGTTTGCGGACAAGCAGAGCTGACATGAAGGGTGAGGTGTCCTATCTTACATACACTTACGTTGGAGTCATTAAAACTCGTTTTTCAACCACTCCACATTTCTTGTTAACAAACTATAGTTTTGGTAAGTCGGTTAGGATATCTACTTTGTGCATGACACAGGTAATTTTTCCAACAATTGTTTGCAGACAGTTTATTTCACTTATAATTCACTGTATCACAATTCCAGTGGGACAGAAGTTTACATACACTAAGTTGACTGTGCCTTTAAACAGCTTGGAAAATTCCAGAAAATTATGTCATGGCCTTTGAAGCTTTTGATAGGCTCATTGACATCATTTGAGTCAATTGGGGGTGTACCTGTGGATGTATTTCAAGGCCTACCTTCAAACTCAGGGAATATTTGCTTGACATCATGGGAAAATCAAAAAAAATTGTAGACATCCACAAGTCTGGTTCATCCTTGGGAGCAATTTCCAAACGCCTGAAGGTACCACGTTCATCTGTACAAACAATAGTATGCAAGTATAAACAGCATGGGGGGGGGGCAGACTACGGTTTGCAAATGCACATGGGGACAAATATCGTACTTTTGGGAGAAATGTCCTCTGGTCTGATGAAAGAAAAATAGAACTGTTTGGCCATAATGACCATCGTTATGTTTGGAGGAAAAAGGGGGAGGCTTGTAAGCCAAAGAACACCATCCCAACCGTGAATCATGTTGGTGGCAGCATCATGTTGTGGGGGTGCTTTGCTGCAGGAGGGACTGGTGCACTTCACATAATAGATGGCAACATGAGGAAGGAAAATTAAGTGGATATATTGAAGCAACATCTCAAGACATCAGTCAGGAAGTTAAAGCTTGGTCGGAAATGGGACTTCCAAATGGACAATGACCCCAAGCATACTTCCAAAGTTGTGGTAAAATGGCTTAAGGACAACAAAGTCAAGGTATTGGAGTGGCCATCACAAAGTCCTGACCTCAATCCTATTGACAATTTGTGGGCAGAACTGAAAAAGCATGTGCGAGCAAGGAGTCCTACAAACCAGACTCAGTTTCACCAGCTCTGTCAGGAGGAATTGGCCACAATTCACCCAACTTATTATGGGAAGCTTGTGGAAGGCTACCCGAAACATTTGACCCAAGTTCAACAATTTAAAGGCAATGCTACCGAATACTAATTGAGTGTATGTAAACTTCTGACCCACTGGGAATGTGATGAAAGAAATAAAAGCTGAAATAAATCATTCTGTCTACTATTATTCTAACATTTCACATTCTTAAAATAAAGTGGTGATCCTAACTGACCTAAGACAGGGATTTTTTTTTACTGGGATTGAATGTCAGGAATTGTGAAAAACTGAGTTTAAATGTATTTGGCTAAGGTGCATGTAAACTTCTGACTTCAACTTTACCTTCCACCTTGTAAAAGTCTCTCTGCCTTTGAGAGAGAGAGAGAGAGAGAGAGAGAGAGAGAGAGAGAGAGAGAGAGAGAGAGAGAGAGAGAGAGAGAGAGAGAGAGAGAGAGAGTTAAGGACCTAAGGTGGGACAAAGTAGGGGTGGGGGATTAGGTATGGATGATCAGCAACAGGGGCCATTCAGACACGGTACAGTATTTCATGAATTTAGCTTCTGTTATGACATTCAGCAGCTTTCACAATTAACGTGTACATACACACACACACTTTCTCTCACTTTCGCTCTCACACACACATTCTCTATCTCCGTCTCTCACACACGCAGATATTTGCATTCAATACACACACACTTTCTCTCTTTCACTCTATATATCTATCTCACACACACACACACACACACACACACACACACACACACACACACACACACACACACACACACACACATGGGCAGCGAGATAGTCTGTCAGCAGGATGGAATTTAAGAAGCATCAAAAGCGGGCCTGCGAGGCCGGGTAAGACCCCTCTTTAATAATTAAACACAGTCTATAGCCAGGTGAGGCCCGCAACATGAAAGGGCCCTCTTTCACTGGAAATTAGGTGCTCTACCCCTGTTAGTTTAGGCTGACCTCCACACAGAGGTACACATGCACTGGCGTGCACTCACACTCTCATACACACACACACACACACACACACACACACACACACACACACACACACACTCCTGTTCTCTTCATAAGAAATGTCAGCTGAGGTGAGGTAGCTCTGAACTCCCCCTCTCTATTTGATGTCTCAGTATCCAAGCCCTCTGAATTATTTTGTTTGTCTTTCATCATGCAACCGTGTGCAGTGTTTCTGGTGCTTGCCAAAAAACAAAAGGTAAAGTGAAGTTTATCAAAGCTATCTGACAGAGTGAGAGTTTCAACATATAACACACACATTTTCACAGAGGCTTCTTACCCAAAGAAAGATGTTTTGACACCTGTAATTGTTTTAGAACTTGTCTGGTGTCTAGAACAGTTCAGGTAGAGCAGCTACTAGTGTGTATGTCAACATGAAGACAAGCTGAAATATGACTGAAATCTATTTGTTTGTTTGTGTCTGTGTGAGTCAACGGAGACAAAGAGAACAGAGCATGTCCCTGACAGGCCACTACAGTATTCCTGTACCATAACAGCATCTCTAGCTGCATCACACCCACAGGTGGCATACAAGCACTCCAAGTTGCTGGTGTGTAATATGTGGGAATATTTTTAAGTCTTCTGCTGGTGTGTAATATGTGGGAATAAAGGGAACACTTAAACAACACAATGTAACTCCAAGTCAATCACACTTCTGTGAAATCAAACTGTCCGCTTAGGAAGCAACACTGATTGACAATAAATTTCACATGCTGTTGTGCAAATGGAATAGACAACAGGTGGAAATTATAGGCAATTAGCAAGACACCCCCAATAAAGGAGTGGTTCTGCAGGTGGTGACCACAGACCACTTCTCAGTTCCTATGCTTCCTGGCTGATGTTTTGGTCACTTTTGAATGCTGGCGGTGCTTTCACTCTAGTGGTAGCATGAGACGAAGTCTACAACCCACACAAGTGGCTCAGGTAGTGCAGCTCATCCAGGATGGCACATCAATGCGAGCTGTGGCAAGAAGGTTTGCTGTGTCTGTCAGCGTAGTGTCCAGAGCATGGAGGCGCTACCAGGAGACAGGCCAGTACATCAGGAGACGTGGAGGAGCCCGTAGGAGGGCAGCAACCCAGCAGCAGGACCGCTACCTCCACCTTTGTGCAAGGAGGAGCAGGAGGAGCACTGCCAGAGCCCTGCAAAACGACCTCCAGCAGGCCACAAATGTGCATGTGTCTGCTCAAACGGTCAGAAACAGACTCCATGAGGGTGGTATGAGGGCCCAACGTCCACAGGTGGGGGTTGTGCTTACTGCCCAACACCGTGCAGGACGTTTGGCATTTGCCAGAGAACACCAAGATTGGCAAATTTGCCACTGGCGCCCTGTGCTCTTCACAGATGAAAGCAGGTTCACACTGAGCACATGTGACAGACGTGACAGTCTGGAGACACCGTGCAGAACGTTCTGCTGCCTGCAACATCCTCCAGCATGACCGGTTTGGCGGTGGGTCAGTCATGGTGTGGGGTGGAATTTCTTTGGGGGGCCGCACAGCCCTCCATGTGCTCGCCAGAGGTAGCCTGACAGCCATTAGGTACCGAGATTAGTTCCTCAGACCCCTTGTAAGAACATATGCTGGTGCGGTTGGCCCTGGGTTCCTCCTAATGCAAGACAATGCTAGACCTCATGTGGCTGGAGTGTCAGCAGTTCCTGCAAGAGGAAGGCATTGATGCAATGGACTGGCCCGCCCGTTCCCCAGACCTGAATCCAATTGAGCACATCTGGGACATCATGTCTCGCTCCATCCACCACAGACTGTCCAGGAGTTGGCGGATGCTTTAGTCCTGGGAGGAGATCCCTCAGGAGACCATCCGCCACCTCATCAGGAGCATGCCCAGGCATTGTAGGGAGGTCATACAGGCACGTGGAGGCCACACACACTACTGAGCCTCATTTTGACTTGTTTTAAGGACATTACATCAAAGTTGGATCAGCCGGTAGTGTGGTTTTCCACTTTAATTTTGAGTGTGACTCCAAATCCAGACCTCCATGGGTTGATAAATTAGATTTCCATTGATCATTTCTGTGTGATTTTGTTGTCATCACATTCAACTATGTAAAGAAAAAAGTATTTAATAAGAATATTTCATTCATTCAGATCTAGGATGTGTTATTTTAGTGTTCCCTTTATTTTTTTGAGCAGTGTATATTGGAATATGTTTAAGTCTTCTGCTGGTGTGTAATATGTGGGAATATGTTTAAGTGAGACCACCTCTTTAACTGGCGTTGGTAGGTCATCCATCACTGAATATTGAATCTGTTACATTATGTTACGCAACTTGTCTTTGATAAATATTTTGGGCACCAAATGAACCAATTTTTATTTATTTACAGAAGACCCATTTTATACTAGTTAAATCTATGAAGGACTCAGGAGAGCAAAGCTAATATGTAGCCTATCACTACACACTTGTCACTTTGTGTCTGTCTCTCTGAAGGAGCCCATTAGTGGAGTTCAGTGCCGGTAATGTAACGTGCTGCTAACACCTGGTGCTCAGGGGAGTGCGCCAAACACACACACACACACAGCCTCTCCGTCTCATCCCATGCCAGGGCGTTAAGTGTCAGCACACGTCCTGGCTCAGGCCTCCTTCGTTCCCCCTTCATTTTCTTAAGGCATTCTTGTTGGCTGTTTGCAGACAATTTACAAAGGACCCCTCTCACGGGGCCTGACGGCACTGGCCGTCCCTCTCTGTCCCAAAAACACACAGAGCTCTCCTGTCTCAGTCAGCTCTCATCGGTTAGAGGACTGCACACTCCCCATCCAGCCACTTTGTCATCACATGTATCAACCTGTGAATGCGCAGCATTCCAAACTGTCACACAGAGAGTAGGTGTTTTTGGTTTCCCATTGGTTCTGGGAACGAAGCCATCAGTTTCTTGACCGGTAAAATGGAAAGTTTTTAAACGTTCTGAGAATCGAAGTGAAAATGTAGCCTATTCTGGGAACGTACGCATTTTTTGTTGTAGTGAGGTTCTGATAACATTTTACTAACTTTCACTGAAAGTTTCAGTAAGACTTTTATTAACACTAACTTAGTTTGGGTTCACTTTTTTAACTCCAAGCACAGAAAGGATGCATGAACATTTTCTTAGGCATTAGTCATGCAAATTAGTCATTGAAATACATTTCTTTTTTATTGTGGCACGGCATCAGTGAGATTCAAACCTATGATCTTCTGATCTCTATCTATAGAATTAGTCAACTGCGCCACCAGGAAAGAGAGCTAGCATGCCATGTTTTTTTTTAAACTCTAACAAAGCTGTTCATTTTAGTATATTCAAACAGACCCCATTTCAAAGTTAACATTCAGGTCAACATTCACAAGGCCGCTGGGCCAGACGAATTACCAGGGCGTGTACTCAGAGCATGCTGGAAAGTGTCTTCACTGACATTTTCAAAATGTCCCTGACCGAGTCTGTAATACCTACGTTTCAAGCAGATCACAATAGTCCCTGTGCCCAAGAACGCCAAGGTAACCTGCCTAAATGACTACTGCCCCTTAGCACTCACATCTGTAGCTATGAAGTGTTTTGAAAGGCTGGTCATGGCTCACATCAACACCATTATTCCAGAAACCCTAGACCCACTCCAATTTGCATACCGCCCCAACAGATCCACAGAAGACGCAATCTCTATTGCACTCAACACTACCCTTTCCCAACTGGACAAAAGGAAACCCTACGTGAGAATACTGTTAGTTGACTACAGTTCAGGGTTCAACACCATAGTGCCCTCAAAGCTCATCACTAAGCTAAGGACCCTGTGACTAAACACCTTCCTCTGCATCTGAATCCTGGACTTCCTGACGGGCCGTCTCCAGGTGGTAAAGGTAGGCAACAACACATCTGCTATGCTGATCCTCAACATGGCGCCCCTCAGGGGTGCATACTTAGTCCCCTCCTGTACTCCCTCTTCACCCATACGACTTCGTGGCCACGCACAACTCCAAAACCATCATTAAGTTTGCAGATGACACAAGTGTGGTAGCCCTGATCACCGACAACGATGAGACAGCCTATATGGAGGAGGTCAGAGACCTGGCAATCACTCCCTCAACATGATCAAGCCAAAGGATCTGATTGTGGACTACAGGAAAAGCTGGATGTCAGAAGGTGAATTCACCAATTTGTAAGTCGCTCTGGATAAGAGCGATCTGCTAAATGACTTAAATGTAAATGTAAATGAAAAGGAGGGTCGAGCACACCCCCATTCACATCAATGGGGCTGTAGTGGAGCAGGTCAAGAGCTTCAAGTTCCTTGGTGTCCACATCACCAACAAACCATCCATGGTCCAAACACACTAAGACAGTCGTGAAGAGGGTACGACAACGCCTATTCCCCCTCAGTAGACAGAAAACATTTGCCATGGGTCCTCAGATCCTCAAAGATATACAGCTACACCATCGAGACCATGTTGACTGGTTGCATCACTGCCTGTTAGGTAACTGCTCGGCGTCCGACCTCAAGGTGCAGCTATCCTGCACCATTCCCAGAACATTGTGGGATGGTTGTATGCAAAACAACCATAGGACCACCACACTCTCACCAAGCTCTAAGAAACAAATGGTTCTCAGAATGTTATGTGCTAGCTGGGCAGTCACAATCAGCTGGGTCACGGTCATTAATCACCAAACAGAAGAAAACAGGGTGGGACTACATGGACATTTTTGTTTTCCTATGCAAAATGTTTTGCTATGATTTATCCTAATGAACACGCCCCTGGACTTTGTTTGATCACCCTCGATTGAGTTTAGAATGAGGGTGTCTGCATGATTGGTAATCTGGAGCGGTTGTCTGGTTTATGAAGAATGGGATTAGAGGATTTGGTGGGATTACGTAGGCCAAGAGCAATGAGCTCAACTTCTGTGTGCCCTTTAAACTTGTATTGTGAGGAGGCAGAACTAGGCAGAGCAGGAGAAAGCGAAAGAAACAGCAGCTTGGGGAGAGAGAAAAACGCTTTTGGGAACAAGAGAGAAGATGTTTTCATAGGCAGGCGGAACAGTTGACTTTTTGAAGTCTATTTCTTTAACTTTCTCTTTGAGACTTTGCAGAGGGAACGAAGAGCCTACAGATTCATCAGATGTGTCTTTTAAAACAGTCCCACCTGATAGGATCTATCCCTGGTGCACTGAGGACTTTGATGTCTGCTTAGCTGAGAGTTGGAGAATCTGGTTGCTGAGAAACACAGTCGGTTCAGGCTGACTGTAGAATTGAGCATGAGTTCAGTTGGGTAAACTGTGGTGTGGTGCTGGGATAGTGGGTTTCAGGCCAGAGAAGGCTGGTGGGAGGAGCTTCAGGTGGACGGGCTCATTGTAATGACGAGAATGGAATCAATGGAACAAAGTCAAACGTGATTTCCATATGTTTGATACCGTTCCATGTATTCTATTCCAATCTTTAAAATGAGCCCGTCCTCCTATGGCTCCTCTCACCAGCCTCTTCTGATACTGGTAAATGGGTTTGGATGATGAGCCACTCATGCTGTAGAACAGTAGGGTGAAATAGAGTTGTACTGGTCTGCTATCTTAATTTGATCACTGTTGTTGCAGACAATTTTCCTACTCAGCAGGAAATGCAAATTGTAGTGTATTCAAGGTTTAAAAGGCTTCTAACGTTTCTGATTTCCACTTAAAAATGTCAGCCTTGATTTGCCCTAATGAAAAATGTATCACAAAAATGTCTTAATTATAATCCACATAATAATTGCAGGATTATTTTCCTGCTGTGAGAAGCAGGGTCCTATTATGATGGCGCATCTGTAACAGAATTGTTCATCTTGATGGTGGTCAATGATGTTCATGCTGTCTCATGCTGATGGTCCTCTCCCACTGTATAAGAGCAGACAGTGATGTTCATGCTGTCTCATGCTGATGGTCCTCTCCCACTGTATAGGAGCAGACAGTGATGTTCATGCTGATGGTCCTCTCCCACTGTATAGGAGCAGACAGTGATGTTCATGCTGTCTCATGCTGATGGTCCTCTCCCACTGTATAGGAGCAGACAGTGATGTTCATGCTGATGGTCCTCTCCCACTGTATAGGAGCAGACAGTGATGTTCATGCTGTCTCATGCTGATGGTCCTCTCCCACTGTATAGGAGCAGACAGTGATGTTCATGCTGATGGTCCTCTCCCACTGTATAGGAGCAGACAGTGATGTTCATGCTGATGGTCCTCTCCCACTGTATAGGAGCAGACAGTGATGTTCATGCTGTCTCATGCTGATGGTCCTCTCCCACTGTATAGGAGCAGACAGTGATGTTCATGCTGATGGTCCTCTCCCACTGTATAGGAGCAGACAGTGATGTTCATGCTGATGGTCCTCTCCCACTGTATAGGAGCAGACAGTGATGTTCATGCTGATGGTCCTCTCCCACTGTATAGGAGCAGACAGTGATGTTCATGCTGATGGTCCTCTCCCACTGTATAGGAGCAGACAGTGATGTTCATGCTGATGGTCCTCTCCCACTGTATAGGAGCAGATGGTCCTCAGTGCTGATGGTCCTCTCCCACTGTATAGGAGCAGACAGTGATGTTCATGCTGATGGTCCTCTCCCACTGTATAGGAGCAGACAGTGATGTTCATGCTGATGGTCCTCTCCCACTGTATAGGAGCAGACAGTGATGTTCATGCTGATGGTCCTCTCCCACTGTATAGGAGCAGACAGTGATGTTCATGCTGATGGTCCTCTCCCACTGTATAGGAGCAGACAGTGATGTTCATGCTGATGGTCCTCTCCCACTGTATGTTCATGCTGATGGTCCTCTCCCAGTATAGGAGCAGACAGTGATGTTCATGCTGATGGTCCTCTCCCACTGTATAGGAGCAGACAGTGATGTTCATGCTGTCTCTCCCATGCTGATGGTCCTCTCCCCCACTGTATAGGAGCAGACAGTGATGTTCATGCTGATGGTCCTCTCCCACTGTATAGGAGCAGACAGTGATGTTCATGCTGATGGTCCTCTCCCACTGTATAGGAGCAGACAGTGATGTTCATGCTGATGGTCCTCTCCCACTGTATAGGAGCAGACAGTGATGTTCATGCTGATGGATGGTCCTCTCCCACTGTATAGGAGCAGACAGTGATGTTCATGCTGATGGTCCTCTCCCACTGTATAGGAGCAGACAGTGATGTTCATGCTGACTGTATAGGAGCAGACAGTGATGTTCATGCTGATGGTCCTCTCCCACTGTATAGGAGCAGACAGTGATGTTCATGCTGATGGTCCTCTCCCACTGTATAGGAGCAGACAGTGATGTTCATGCTGATGGTCCTCATGCAGACAGTGATGTTCATGCTGATGGTCCTCTCCCACTGTATAGGAGCAGACAGTGATGTTCATGCTGATGGTCCTCTCCCACTGTATAGGAGCAGACAGTGATGTTCATGCTGATGGTCCTCTCCCACTGTATAGGAGCAGACAGTGATGTTCATGCTGATGGTCCTCTCCCACTGTATAGGAGCAGACAGTGATGTTCATGCTGTCTCATGGATGGTCCTCTCCCACTGTATAGGAGCAGACAGTGATGTTCATGCTGATGGTCCTCTCCCACTGTATAGGAGCAGACAGTGATGTTCATGCTGATGGTCCTCTCCCACTGTATAGGAGCAGACAGTGATGTTCATGCTGATGGTCCTCTCCCACTGTATAGGAGCAGACAGTGATGTTCATGCTGTCTCATGGTCCTCTCCCACTGTATAGGAGCAGACAGTGATGTTCATGCTGATGGTCCTCTCCCACTGTATAGGAGCAGACAGTGATGTTCATGCTGATGGTCCTCTCCCACTGTATAGGAGCAGACAGTGATGTTCATGCTGATGGTCCTCTCCCACTGTATAGGAGCAGACAGTGATGTTCATGCTGATGGTTCCCACTGTATAGGAGCAGACAGTGATGTTCTGTCTCATGCTGATGGTCCTCTCCCACTGTATAGGAGCAGACAGTGATGTTCATGCTGATGGTCCTCTCCCACTGTATAGGAGCAGACAGTGATGTTCATGCTGATGGTCCTCTCCCACTGTATAGGAGCAGACAGTGATGTTCATGCTGTCTCATGCTGATGGTCCTCTCCCACTGTATAGGAGCAGACAGTGATGTTCATGCTGTCTCATGCTGATGGTCATGCTGATGGTCTCTGTATAGGAGCAGACACTGATGTTCATGCTGATGGTCCTCTCCCACTGTATAGGAGCAGACAGTGATGTTCATGCTGTCTCATGCTGATGGTCCTCTCCCACTGTATAGGAGCAGACAGTGATGTTCATGCTGATGGTCCTCTCCCACTGTATAGGAGCAGACAGTGATGTTCATGCTGATGGTCCTCTCCCACTGTATAGGAGCAGACAGTGATGTTCATGCTGATGGTCCTCTCCCACTGTATAGGAGCAGACAGTGATGTTCATGCTGTCTCATGCTGATGGTCCTCTCCCACTGTATAGGAGCAGACAGTGATGTTCATGCTGATGGTCCTCTCCACTGTATAGGAGCAGACAGTGATGTTCATGCTGTCTCATGCTGATGGTCCTCTCCCACTCAGACCACTGTATAGGTATAGGAGCAGACAGTGATGTTCATGCTGATGGTCCTCTCCCACTGTATAGGCAGCAGATGTTCATGTGTCTCATGCTGATGGTCCTGCCCACTGTATAGGAGCAGACAGTGATGTTCATGCTGATGGTCCTCTCCCACTGTATAGGAGCAGACAGTGATGTTCATGCTGTCTCATGCTGATGGTCCTCTCCCACTGTATAGGAGCAGACAGTGATGTTCATGCTGATGGTCCTCTCCCACTGTATAGGAGCAGACAGTGATGTTCATGCTGTCTCATGCTGATGGTCCTCTCCCACTGTATAGGAGCAGACAGTGATGTTCATGCTGATGGTCCTCTCCCACTGTATAGGAGCAGACAGTGATGTTCATGCTGTCTCTCCCATGCAGACAGTGATGGCTGATGGTCCTCTCCCACTGTATAGGAGCAGACAGTGATGTTCATGCTGATGGTCCTCTCCCACTGTATAGGAGCAGACAGTGATGTTCATGCTGATGGTCCTCTCCCACTGTATAGGAGCAGACAGTGATGTTCATGTGATGTCATGCTGATGGTCCTCTCCCACTGTATAGGAGCAGACAGTGATGTTCATGCTGATGGTCCTCTCCCACTGTATAGGAGCAGACAGTGATGTTCATGCTGATGGTCCTCTCCCACTGTATATAGAGCAGACAGTGATGTTCATGCTGATGGTCCTCTCCCACTGTATAGGAGCAGACAGTGATGTTCATGCTGATGGTCCTCTCCCACTGTATAGGAGCAGACAGTGATGTTCATGCTGATGGTCCTCTCCCACTGTATAGGAGCAGACAGTGATGTTCATGCTGATGGTCCTCTCCCACTGTATAGGAGCAGACAGTGATGTTCATGCTGATGGTCCTCTCCCACTGTATAGGAGCAGACAGTGATGTTCATGCTGATGGTCCTCTCCCACTGTATAGGAGCAGACAGTGATGTTCATGCTGTCTCATGCTGATGGTCCTCTCCCACTGTATAGGACCAGACAGTGCGGGAGCTGGAGCTGCGTGTGAAGCAGCTGTCAGTGGAGGTGGAGAACGGTAACGTGCTGAGGCAGAAGGTGACCCAGGAGAAGGGCCAGCTGGAGATCCACATTGCCACCATCAGCTCTGAGCTTCAGGAGGCCAACCGACAGTAAGGAGGATACCCCACACCAGCCCCTAACTCATTTACCGACCCAATCCGACACAGAGTTCCCCAGTCTCATCTCCAGCTCCAGCCTCTGTTTGAGCCAAGCAGTAGGCCCTTACAGTAGTGAGTGGTGCTGACTGTTTGTATGTCTGTACTGAGTATGTCTGTGTTGTGTTGTCCAGGAGGGTGTATGCAAAACAACAACCATAGGACCACCACACTCTCACCAAGCTCTAAGAAACAAATGGTTGTCAGAACGTTGAGTATGTCTGTGTTGTGTTGTCCAGGAGGGTGTCTCTGCTGAGGGAGAAGGAGCAGCAGAGTGAGCAACATGAAGACACACTGCAGAAGCTCCAGACCAAACATGAGGCTGACATCAGCCACTTCCAACAGGAACACACACTCTCCGCTGCTAAGGTAGCCAACGGCATGTGCTAGTAGACCAGACTACTGTAGAACACTACTGCACTGCGACAGTATCATTGCGCAACATGATACGCAGCAACATCTGGATGTGCGTGCAAAACAAGTTTCACATTCACATTCTGCTACCATTTCTATCTAGCCGTCTGCGCATACAAATTGATGCATACGTTCAATATATCCAACGTATGCATCACACAGAACGCACCATGACTGCTTCTGCAATGCAGTGCTGCAAGGCAACACAGTGTTGGAAATGAATGTACTTCTGGTGTACCAAAATGGAATGATGCTGTCGGTGTGATCGAGGCGTAAGGTACCCAACCAAATTAGTATAGAAAAACTAGATGCTACACCACTGCATTATCTGATGCTACACCGCTGCATTATCTGATGCTACACCACTGTATTATCTGATGCTACACCACTGCATTATCTGATGCTACACCGCTGCATTACCTGATGCTACAACACTGCATTATCTGATGCTACACCACTGCATTATCTGATGCTACACCACTGCATTACCTGATGCTACACCACTGCATTACCTGATGCTACACCACTGCATTACCTGATGCTACACCACTGCATTATCTGATGCTACACCACTGCATTACCTGATGCTACACCGCTGCATTACCTGATGCTACACCGCTGCATTACCTGATGCTACACCACTGCATTATCTGATGCTACACCACTGCATTGTCTGATGCTACACCACTGCATTACCTGATGCTACACCAATGCATTATCAGATGCTACACCACTGCATTATCTGATGCTACACCACTGCATTGTCTGATGCTACACCACTGCATTATCTGATTCTACACCGCTGCATTACCTGATGCTACACCACTGCATTACCTGATACTACACCACTGAAAGAACTATTAGCTGGGCACACGCTATTCAATTCAAGGGGCTTTATTGGCATGGCACATATGTTAACATTGCCAATGCAAGTGAAGTAGATAATATCCAAAAGTGAAATAAACAATAAAAATGATCAGTTCCACACTCTCTCAAAGATGTTGTAGAATGGTTAGATATATCTTCATGCTATACTGTGTATGACTTATGTTCAACTGAAGCCTTGACAGCATTTATGTCCCCCTGCTGCTGAGTCATATGGTTGTATCCTCGCTCACTTTCTCTTTCTCTATTTGACCTTTTAGTCATTTAGCAGACACTCTTATCCAGAGCGACAGGAGCAATTAGGGTTAAGTGCATTGCTCAAGGGCATATCGACAGATATTTCACCTGTAGGCTCAGGGATTCAACCCAGCAACCTTTCGGTTAATGGCCCAACACTCTTAACTTTACCACCTGCCTCTCTCTTTCTCTCCATCCCTCCATCTCTCCCTCTCTCAGGCCTCTGATGTGATTGAGGACCTGGAACAGACAGTGGCTCAGCTCAGACAGCAGCTACAGGACAGTGAGCACAGGAGACTGAAACAACTCAGGGTAAACTGTGTGTGTGTGTGTGTGTGTGTGTGTGTGTGTGTGTGTGTGTGTGTGTGTGTGTGTGTGTGTGTGTGTGTGTGTGTGTGTGTGTGTGTGTGTGTGTGTGTGTGTGTGTGTGTGTGTGTGTGTGTGTGTGCGCGCGCGCGTGTGTGTGCACATGCGTGAGCGAGAGAACTGCTTCATTCCACAACTGGAAGAAGTAGAAAAGACTATACAGATGTGTGTCCAGAGACCCATAACCCTCAAGATCCTCTGCTGGATAGATTTTCAAGCAGATGGGTGTTTTGTTTGAATGGGAATAATGGGAAAAACACATCTCACATAAAAAATTACTTGTTGTGGTTCTTTGTAGTTCTGTTTGAATGTTTCAGACTTCCTGACTTGTGTTTTCCAGGACACAGAGAATAAACTTCAACAAGAGAAAGCAGATCTGCAGCACCACTGTGAGAAAAAGGTACAATCTCTATCAATAGTTACCCGCGCATCAAATCAATGTAGTTACCCTCATGTCAAATCAATAATCAATATTTGTGTCAATACAATACTCTCATATCAAATTGAGATTATATGGCTGACCTCTTATTTAGTGTATAGGCTCAAAATAAACAAAGGAAGACTGTCTCACTTTGTCTTAATGAGGAGTGTCCTTTCCTCTGAGTCTTACTCTACATAACTATGTAGGCCTACCGTGCCTAAAGTCAACTCTGTGAAACCTAAAGCCTGATTATAATGACATTCTACCTGCCTTTCCAGACTGACTGTGGTTCAATGGGAGAGATAAAAGCCTGGGACCCACATGGTCCTGGCGAGATCCCCTTCTTCCCTTCCCTTTGATATGTTATGTCCTGCCTGTAAACTCAAAGCTGTGATTAACAGGTCAGACTACTGCTGGTCACAGGGCTCAGTGGCTGTGGGGAGGAAGGGTGGAGTGGAAAGGTGAGGGGCATTCGGAGGAGTGAGGGTTTGACATTTCGGGGAGTTGGGGGTTCAAATCAAATGAAATCACATTCTATTGGTCACATATGCATATTTAGCAGATGTTTTTGCGGGTGTAAGGGGGAGAGCTGGGGTGTGGCGTGAAGTTGCCCAATTTAAGGCCATAGGGGACGGGAGATGAAGTCTTGTCCGTCCGAAGAGCCATGCTCAGTCTCCCCAGCTAAATCCACCAAGGACCTTAATTGCTGCCAGACAGCAATGGCAGCGACCCCTTTCTCTTTCAAGCCTCCCTTCAAAGCCAATGTGTTGCCATAAAAAATCCCCCATCTAATGAGTTGGTCCGGCCAGGCCAGAGTCAGGTGGGTGAAGATCAGGTTTAAGATGCAGGTCCACACACCTGGTTCATCTTCAAAGTAAAGCCTGCATGTTGAAGGGCATAGCAGTCAGTCATAAAGAGGGGTTGGGGGGGGACTGATACACCTGCAAGCTAGCTAGCTACCAGGTCTGGGTCTCTGTTAGCAGGGTCATGGTGAGGGTCAATGTCATTTCACCTTCTGTTGTTTAATCATTATGTGACTGAAGTAAGTTGTTAGTTGAAAAAATAGTTAAATAGCTGCATCAAATGTTTTGAGTGCACAGCCTTTCTCCAGCTCCCAGTAAACTTGATGAAAGAATCTGTCTGTCTGTACATTCTTAAATGCCTATCAGGAGATGGGCCCAGATGGCAGCTTGATGATGGGTGGAGATAAGAGGTCAGGGAGAGGCAACCCCAGGGCCCAGGTGGATAAGGTCATGGAAAGGGGTGCTTGCTGAGAGATGGACCTGCTGTCATAGTGTCTGTCTCGGTCTCTCTCTCTCTCTCTCTCTCTCTCTCTCTCTCTCTCTCTCTCTCTCACTCTCTCTCTCTCTCTCACTCACACAATCACACAGGTGCGTGCCCTACACAACGAGGCGGAGAAAGAGAGAGAAGAGACCAAGAAGAAGATCTCCAAACTTGAAGAGTCACTGAAGTGAGTAGCAAAACACTGTAAATCAAATGTCTGTTTTCTTCTTTCATTTCATCACTACTTGGGGACTTGCCATTCAGTTTGGTTCAGAACACATCAGAAACATGGGATTTGTTCACACACATCACCAACCCACAAACCCACAATTCCAGCTTATGAAAAATGTCTCACAGCGAGCCAACACAGGCTTCCATCCATGCAATTATACAATGATACAATCCCCCCAAAGTCACTGATTTAGAAAAATGCTTAAGCACTCAGACATTGGTAAGTGCTAGTTACAGGGCCCGGGATACAGCTATAATTTGCAGAGCTCACCCTTGTGCCGTAATTGAAAACTGCAGTGGATATTTGAAGCTATATCAAATGTTGTCACTTTTAGTCTCTCCATATGTGCCTGTCTGACACATGCTGAAACATAGGAACCTCCATAGAGAGTTCTCATATCTGTGCTGTGCAGCGTCCCCAGTTGTGGAGCAGTGCCGAATTCCGTATTGTTGTACACCTCTCCTGTCTCAGATCTACAATGGCCGTGTCCGAATACCCATACTAGCGTATTAAACTGCATACTATTTAGCACGCACCGTTTAGTAAATAGTAGTTTTCCAAATTCAACCAGCCTGATAATAGATCATTTATCTAAATGCTGAATAGAGTAGGAATGGAGTTATAGGCCTACTCAGGCTGGTTATAGGCAGACTATCACATTTGACCTACACTGAGTGTACAAAACATTAAGAACACCTTCCTAATATTCTATTGCACCCCTCTCTTTTGCCCTCAGAACAGCCTCAATTCATTGGGGCATGGACACTACAAGGTGTTGAAAGTGTTTCACAGGTGTTCTTAATGTTTTGTATACTGTGTATAATGTAGTAGATCCATATAGCCCATCTATCCTATTTACAAAGAACTGAAGACAGAAACTGATAAATTGGGAACAACTGGACAGCAACATAATGAACTAAAGCACTGATCATTGGGAACGAGATCAGAACGACTGCTAAGGCTTGATCCATAAATTAAATAGGTAGCCTACAAAAGCATACTTGATTTTCAAAAATTCACAATTTCCGTAATGTTGCATACTATTATACAAAAAAAATGTGCATACTCAAACAGCCGACTATTTAGGATGCAAGTATAGGTATTTGGATACAGCCAGTGTGTCCTCCAGATGTGTAGTTAGCAGGGGTTAATGGCTGAACCCGGGGATCACTGAGGCCGCACTGGAAGACATGGAAGTGGTTAGGACTAGAAACAGGCCTGCCAGAGAGAGAGAAGAGCGCCTTGGCATACCTGGCCACTCTATTTCATGTCAATTAGACTTTCTTTCGTTTTCTCTCGTTCTCTTGTCCCTCTCTTTCTTTCATTCTTGTTCTCTTACTCCCTCCCTCTCCCTCCCTCTCTTTGTCTGGAATTAGTAAGAACCGCAGCAGCCTCGTTTGACATGTTATACAGTCTGACATGTCACCCACCCTGCGATCCTTCCCACCTATGATGTCATTGGTTTTGTTTGTTTACTTGTCTGTTGGCTGTAGCCTGTGAGATTCCACACCGCTACTTTTCTATCCTCACTTCATACTGCATCGTTTGTCGTCATCACGTCGTATGCCCATATTTGGCAAGTCTGTTAACGAGCAGGTGACCTCATCTGTGACAAGGGGCTGTGGGAGGAGCCAGTGCTGGGGCTACGTCCCAATAGTCTAACATGGCCTCATTTCCTGAATAATATTTCTTGAGACCATTGGTCATTGATGTAAAATCTTTGAATGGTCAAAAATATTATAATGTCGAATCAAATATGGGCTTTTCCTTTACTGCCCTCTGCTACATTATTCCAGCTACAATCACATCTCATCCCCATGCACCCCTCCCATCTCATCCCCCTGCACCTCTCCCTCCATCCTGCCCTTCCTCTTTCCATTCCTCGTACATTTCTCCCTCTCTCCATCCCTCCCACCAGATGTTTGGCTGACTGAGCTCCTCCTATCAGACATTCCCTCCTTTCCTCCTCTCCTTTCCTCAGTCTGCTATCATTCCATTACAGTAGAGTACAGTCAGAGCTGACAGGCTAGGCAGGGCCAGGTCTAATCCAGGGCCTCCTAATGCTGCATGCATTCCTCACACTAATTAATACCATACATTACCTCATTACTGGCTCATACACAGATTACACTTCCTCTAATGAAAGTAGAATGTGTTCTGCACAATTAAAAGCTCACACAATCTAAGCTCACTCAATCCTAACGGCCCGGAACGCAGCCCCAGTCCCAGTTCTAGCCCCAATCTCAGCTCCTGCCCCAGACCAAGTCTCAGCCTTAACCTCTGCCCCCAGTCTCCTAATGGCCCCAGCCTCAGCTCCTGCCCCAGACCAAGTCTCAGCCTTAACCTCTGCCCCCCAGTCTCCTAATGGCCCCAGCCTCAGCTCCTGCCCCAGACCAAGTCTCAGCCTTAACCTCAGCCCCCCAGTCTCCTATTGGCCCCGGAACACAGCCCTGCCCCAGACCAAGTCTCAGCCTTAACCTCTGCCCCCCAGTCTCCTAATGGCCCCGGAACACAGCCCTGCCCCAGACCAAGTCTCAGCCCTAACCTCTGCCCCCCAGTCTCCTAATGGCCCCAGCACAGCCCTCCTGCCCCAGACCAAGTCTCAGCCTTCACCTCCTCAGCCCCCCAGTCTCCTAATGCCCCCAGTCTCCTAATGGCCCTATTGGCCCCGGAACACAGCCCTGCCCCAGACCAAGTCTCAGCCCTAACCTCCGCCCCCCAGTCTCCTATTGGCCCCGGAACACAGCCCTGCCCCAGACCAAGTCTCAGCCTTAACCTCTGCCCCCCAGTCTCCTAATGGCCCCGGAACACAGCCCTGCCCCAGACCAAGTCTCAGCCCTAACCTCCGCCCCCAGTCTCCTAATGGCCCCGGAACACAGCCCTGCCCCAGACCAAGTCTCAGCCCTAACCTCCGCCCCCAGTCTCCTAATGGCCCCGGAACACAGCCCTGCCCCAGACCAAGTCTCAGCCCTAACCTCTGCCCCCAGTCTCCTATTGGCCCCGGAACACAGCCCTGCCCCAGACCAAGTCTCAGCCCTAACCTCCGCCCCCCAGTCTCCTAATGGCCCCGGAACACAGCCCTGCCCCAGACCAAGTCTCAGCCCTAACCTCTGCCCCCAGTCTCCTATTGGCCCCGGAACACAGCCCTGCCCCAGACCAAGTCTCAGCCCTAACCTCCGCCCCCAGTCTCCTATTGGCCCCGGAACACAGCCCTGCCCCAGACCAAGTCTCAGCCCTAACCTCCGCCCCCCAGTCTCCTAATGGCCCCGGAACACAGCCCTGCCCCAGACCAAGTCTCAGCCCTAACCTCCGCCCCCAGTCTCCTATTGGCCCCGGAACACAGCCCTGCCCCAGACCAAGTCTCAGCCCTAACCTCTGCCCCCAGTCTCCTATTGGCCCCGGAACACAGCCCTGCCCCAGACCAAGTCTCAGCCCTAACCTCTGCCCCCAGTCTCCTATTGGCCCCGGAACACAGCCCTGCCCCAGACCAAGTCTCAGCCCTAACCTCCGCCCCAGTCTCCTAATGGCCCCGGAACACAGCCCTGCCCCAGACCAAGTCTCAGCCCAACCTCTGCCCCCAGTCTCCTAGGCCCCGGAACACAGCCTTGCCCCAGACCAAGTCTCAGCCCTAACCTCCGCCCCCAGTCTCCTATTGGCCCCGGAACACAGCCCTGCCCCAGACCAAGTCTCAGCCCTAACCTCTGCCCCCAGTCTCCTATTGGCCCCGGAACACAGCCCTGCCCCAGACCAAGTCTCAGCCCTAACCTCCCCAGCCCCCCCTAGTCTCCTAAACACAGCCTGGCCAAGTCTCAGCCCTAACAGTCTCCTATTGGCCCCGGAGACCAAGTCTCAGCCCTAACCTCCCCCCCAGTCTCCTAAACACAGCCTGCCCCAGACCAAGTCTCAGCCCTAACCTCTGCCCCAGTCTCCTATTGGCCCCGGAACACAGCCCTGCCCCAGACCAAGTCTCAGCCCTAACCTCTGCCCCAGTCTCCTATTGGCCCCGGAACACAGCCCTGCCCCAGACCAAGTCTCAGCCCTAACCTCTGCCCCAGTCTCCTATTGGCCCCGGAACACAGCCTTGCCCCAGACCAAGTCTCAGCCCTAACTTCTGCCCCAGTCTCCTAAACACAGCCCTGCCCCAGACCAAGTCTCAGCCCTAACCTCCCCCCAGTCTCCTATTGGCCCCGGAACACAGCCCTGCCCCAGACCAAGTCTCAGCCCTAACCTCTGCCCCCAGTCTCCTAATGGCCCCGGAACACAGCCCTGCCCCAGACCAAGTCTCAGCCCTAACCTCCGCCCCAGTCTCCTAATGGCCCCGGAACACAGCCCTGCCCCAGACCAAGTCTCAGCCCTAACCTCCGCCCCCCAGTCTCCTATTGGCCCCGGAACACAGCCTTGCCCCAGACCAAGTCTCAGCCCTAACCTCTGCCCCAGCCTCCTAATGAGATCCAGTCAAGCCTGTTTACCGTACTCTACTCTCAACTAGGGCTGTGGCCGTCATGACATTTTTTCAGCCGGTGATTGTCAAGCAAATAACTGCCGGCCTCCCGGTAATTGACCGTTAATTAACATAAACACATTTAGCATCTTCTGACTTCCACACATAGCCTACAAGCCACTGATGCAGATCTTTGGAACATCTACATTTTTAAAAAGTATAAGGTATCCATGTAATATAGCCTACACCTTCACAATAAAGCCATTAAATATTTTAGACAGGTCTAAAGAAACATGATATGAATAAAATGTAGTCTAGTTCAGAAGAACACAATAGCATATTCTATTATGTTAAGCCCTGATCTGACTATGCGATATGGCTGTGGGCTACACTAGTTCATTTAGCAGACAAGATTTGCTTAGAATTCCTTGGAATTATTCTATATTATTATATAGTATGAAGAATACAATTGAACATAGGATATTTTATCCAAATGATTCGAGAGAGTGCGCACATGTGTTGAGCGGTTAACAAAGAAACTGGTACTCCTATATGCTTCATTTAGAGTTATTTATATAACGTTAGTTGTGATACAAATGTTGGGCTATATGTTTTGATTTTTAATACATTCTAAGGCTACGTGATGCGACCCTAATGATGATTTGAAAAATTCTCATGAAAAGCTTGAGCTCTGCTTATTTTTTTTTCGCAGTCTGTACACACTTCATCAGTCTCTCATTCACAATTTGAGTACTTGATAATGCCTTGAATTTCCTGGAGCATCCCCTTTGTGTCCCCCTAAAAAAATCCATGCCTTTTGCGGCCCTTGGGCTGAATATAGTAATTAGAATTCCCTTCTCCTGGCTGCGTGCTCCAAGCACCTCTCACTCACATGGCTCTCTCAGATAGCTCAATTCTTATTAGCCAATGCACGTGACGTGATTGGGTCTTTCTCACAGGCTACAAGTGAAGACAGACACATCGGGAACGCAACTGTGCACGTCCTTATTCAATTCCGATGTGCATATTAAAGATATTAGAAAAACTGTCCACATTTATTTTTCATCAGCCCACAAGATGAGTATGCCTAACGAACAGCAAAAGCACTAGCCTATGTCAATCTACTATCCCCCATAGTACAAAAGTTGACCTATTGTACTCTGTGCCAGAAATAAATATTCCAAACATAGTCTGGGACTGTTGTGGGATGCGATAAATCCCAAATTAATACAACCACTGACGCAACAGATGAGAACATTTAGCAAAGATGTTGATAAACCCTTTGGCTATTTCTTCACATCATAAGCGGAGCAATGTGCACACGGCAGTAGGCTATAAGCGCAAATATTCCACTAGCAGGAAAACCACAAATGCGATTATGCATGTAATTATTTTATTATAAAGGTGAATTTCTATGTTGAAAAATATCTTCCCCAAACTTGAAACTCACGCAGCGGCTCTACACCCATTCTAATGCGGATGAATGTGCTTCACTTTAAGAAGTTATTTGGCCACTTTAGTTGTGACACAAACCTCATCAAAACTTATAGGCCTATGGGCTAGGCTACATGAGGTATGCGACTATGATTTGAAAAAGTCACAAAAAAAGCATGCGCTGTTCCTTGCCTTAAGTTGGGCATCATTCACCAGTGATAATATATCATTCATATACTAAATAATATATGTATGCAATTTGTTTTGATTTAGAATGGACCATTATCATGTACCTGTCTCGAAACAGGGGCAGCGAGAAAAATGTCTTCTATGCACTTAAATAGCGAATGGAGGACCCTTTTCAAGTGGTTCATTTTCCTGCCAGCTAGGTAGGCTATACTTCTGTATAGTAGGCCTAGCCTCTAGAAAGCTGATGAGATCCTACTCTTTTTAATAGACCCCATCACTCTGTTTTCTCACGCAATTGCATAGCCTATAGAAATGTTTACGCAACATGAGCTCATGGTCTGTCATGAAGTATTTGATTAGATTTTTGATTACATTTGCATTGATGTCAGAGTGGGACAATAGCGTCCTGAGTACCAGGCAGTTAGTACGTTTGGCAGGCTACTAATGACCATCAGCAGCATCAGAGCTTGGAGGAGCTTAATTACCGTGACTAAACGGTCACATGGAATTTGACTGCTGTCATGACTCGTGTCCGCCGGTGTGGAAGTAATACAGTCACCGTAACAGTCCTACTATCACATGCTTGGTAAACAACAGGTGTAGACTTAACAGTGAAATGCTGACTTACGGGCCCTTCCCAACAATGCAGAGAGAAAGAAAATAGAGAAATAATCTAAAAATAAAAGTAATAATAAAAATACGAGTAATGATAACATGGCTAAATACATGGGGTACCAGTACAGAGTCAATGTGCAGCGCACGAGGTAATTGACGTAGATACTTTTCTATTTATTTAACTAGGCAAGTCAGTTTAGAACAAATTCATATTTACAATGACAGCCTACCCCGGCCAAACCTGGACGACACTGGGCCAATTGTGCGCTGCTCTATGGGACTTCCAATCACGGCCGGATGTGAAACTGTAATCTTGAAAATGTGAGGAATGTGTGTTTCTATGATTTTAATGTGAGTTCTACACCTGACATGTGAGTTTGATGTGGTTATTAGGCAGGAAATGCATTGAGGCTATTGTCAGGTAAAAACCCATTGATTTCTCAGTCCTTTACATTCCACTGAGATCTGAATCGACACATTATTCATATCGCTCAGTTCCAAGGACAAATATTCCCTGTGAAGACTAGACGGTGATAAAGGCACATTTTAATGCAGATTCGCTTGACAGAATGAATACATTCTCCTATCGTCTGTCACTGGTGTCCCAGACACGTGAGCGGATGTGAGAGAGGACGCATTTGATGAGGCAGCAGACGTAAATCTGGACTCATAAATTATCACTCTGCTCGGTGACAAGCGGGCCGGTCTCTCGTTAGTGTTAACCAGTTAGAAATAGTCGCGTCAGAGCTCTGATCTAATTAATTAAGAACTCAGTCTGGTAGGGTGAGAAGGAACGCCCTGCACACACACAGATGCATTCGCACGCACGCACTGGAAAGATTTAGCAGTGGCCCTCAGATCCTCAAAGTTACACAGCTGCACCATTGAGAGCATTTAGTGCGTACGGCCAAGTACATTACTGGGGCCAAGCCCCCTGCTATCCAGGACCTCTATACTAGGCCGTGTCAGAGAAAGGCCCAAAACATTGTCAGACTCCAGCCACCCACGTCATAGACTGTTCTCTTTGCTACCGAACGGAAAGCGGTACCAATGCACCAAGTCTGGAACCAACAGGACCCTGAACAGATTCTACCCCCAAGCCATTAGACTGCTAAAGAGTTAGTGCGGTAGCTATTTGGTTAACTATTTAACTATCTGCAGTGACCTGTTTTAAACTAACTTTTTTGACTCATCACGTACGCTGCTGCTATTGTTTATTATCTCTCCTGTTGCCTAGTCACTTTATTCCTAGCATCTCAGTGCTAGAGGCGTCTCAACCCTGGTTTGATTCCAGGTTGTATCACAACCAGCCGTGATTGGGAGTCCCATAGGGCGGCGCACAATTGGCCCAGCATCGTCACGGTTAGAGTTTGGCCGGGGTAGACCGTCATTGTAAATAATAATTTGTTCTTAACTGACTTGCCTAGTTAAATAAAGGTTAAATAAAATAAATATGTACCTCAATTACCTCGTGCCCTGCACATTGACTTTGTACTGAGACCCCATGTATTTAGCCATGTTATCATTACTCATTGTATATTTAGTATTACTTTTATTTTCTATTATTTCTCTATTTTCTTTCTCTCTGCATTGTTGTGAAGGTCCCGTAAGTAAGCATTTCACTGTTAAGTCTACACCTGTTGTTTACCAAGCATGTGATGAATAACATTTGATTAGATTAGAAAATGTAATTTGACACATACACACACACACACACACACACACACACACACACACACACACAATGAGAGTCTGATGTGATGTCTGCTACCTACTTGCTGCCGTGGCAACAGTGAAGGCCTTCAAAGATGATCCAGGAGACCTTCAAAGCCACAGCAGGACTGCACGCAGGTGTGTGTGTGTGTTTATGTGTGTTCAGGGGCTGATAGAGGAGATGGGAGGATGAGAGATGAAATTAAACAAGTTTAAACCTCTCGACATGCCCAACAGGCGCTTGGGGTTATACCTTAGACAGGCTGGCATCTTTGTAGATTGTGTGCACTGTGCAAACATGGATATGTGTGTGTTTGGGTCCTTTTTTATCACACCATGTTTCATTGTGGATCCGACTAATGTATTCCGACGTGTGTCTCTGTATTTGTGCTTCCGTTAGTGTTTCTGCATAAACACTTTACTTTCTGCGTAAACGCGGGACAGCGGCAGCAGGTATTTTGTTTGTTTGGGATCAGGAGAGTTGTTTGTAAAAGAAAGGTGTGATCTACACTCCTCTGAACCCTCCCAAAATAAAGAAGACAAGGAAAACCTCTATCCCGTCATGCAAATGAGCATGGCTGCATCAGTTAGATTTCTACGTCTGCGTCGCTATAGCAACAACATAAAGAACTACAAAGCAGAGAAGAAAACCTGTTTTCTATCTCTTCTTTCATCCCAGTGCCGTTCAGATCATTAGCATAGAGATGGAGGGATGTGCTGGGGACAGAGAAATGGGAGAGGAGGAGAGATACATAGGCAGCCTGCTCTCCAGATGAGCTGCCTCCACAACAATGAGCTCCTAATGGCAGTGGAACATCAACAAAAACATCAACTAAATGCTAATGAAAGGAGAGAAACAACACACCCTGCCTCAGTGCCTCCACCCTAGCATTTCCATCTATCTTAAGAATCTGGCTTCTCCTTGGCTGGGGGTGATGGGGCTGAGGGGGGCTGCTGGATGGAGGGGTCCAGGGAAGGTGGGGATGGAAAGGGTGGATCTTGGGTAATGGAAAGCTCTATGTGACTCTATAGTGGAAGTCCCCTGGTGACCATATAGACTGGCCTAGGTTGAAAGAGGGTTGTTACCACAGCTCAATACTTTACACCAGAACAATGGTTTAAGGAACTAGTGGGACCTGATCAACTGTTTAGATATGTTGAGTGCCTGATTGGGATGTGATTCCATCTGTGGAAAGGCCTACTACATTCAGGTTAACTAAATCAGTCACAAAGTAAGAGAGGTATTCAGTGTAAAATTGTCTCTTTTCAAATCAAATGCTTCGTAAAGAACAGGTGGAGACTAACAGCAAAATGCTTACTTATGTGCCCTTCCCAACAATGCAGAGAGAAAAATTATAGAAAGATAATAACCCAAGGAATAAATACACAATGATAACTTGGCTATATACATGGGGTACCTGTACAGAGTCGATGTGCAGGGGTACTAGGTAATGGGGGTAGATGCACTACATGACCAAACGTATGTGGATACCTGCTTGTTGAACGTCTCATTCCAAAATCATGGGAATTAATATGGAGTTGATCTCCCCAGAATGAGTCAGTGGTGCTCGGGTAGTTGGGCCACCAGCCGGTGGGTTGACTTCTGCAAGGTGAACCTTTCCCAAGGTTGTGCATACACTACATGGCCAAAAGTATGTGGACATCTGCTCGTCGAAAATCTCATTCCAAAATCATGGGCATTAATATGGAGTTGGTCCCCCCTTTGCTGCTATAACAGCCTCCACTCTTCTGGGAAGGATTTCCAATCGATGTTGGAACAACATTGTTACATTCAGCCACAAGAGCATTAGTGAAGTCGGGCACTGATGTTGGGCGATTAGTCCTGGCTCGCAGCTTTCCATTTCATCGAAAAGGTGTTTGATGGGGTTGAGGTCAGGGCTCTGTGCAGGTCAGTCAAGTTCTTCCGCACGATCTAGGCAGACAATTTTTGTATGGACCTCGCTTAGTGTATGGGGTGTCATGACGTTGGCCTGGGGGTAGGTTTATGACAGTCATAAATACCTCTTTCCCCCTTTTTCCTCTCTCTACCCTACTGATGTGACATTAGAAAACCCCTTGGTTAACATAGAGATTCTGGGAACATCAGAAGGTGGGGAAAATAATGAACTATATTCTGGTAATCTGACCAATTGAACATATGCGGTGGTACTTGATGAATATGATGTCAGTTCGGTTGTCATCTGATACATTCTCATCAATGATAGGATGACATAAACTCTACAGTGGAAAGTCTACACATCAGAATTATCGGATTCACATGGAATTGTTGTTAAATTGAAATGTTTAAATATTAAATTATTCGTGGGATTTTAGCTTCTAAAATGTGAGACAATTGGGTTTTCATGAATGAATTAGGCCCGACTCAGTGGCCCGCACATGTGAAGAGACATAGGTTGTAAACTATGAAACAGACCCATTTTCTCCCTCCACTATATAAGCCCTTGACAAAAATGTAACCTCCTGTTCCGAGGATGTGAGGACGACTGTCCGATGTCAGAATGGTTCAGATAATAACTAGAGAACGAAGCCAACCTCAGCGTGAGCTTTGGTTGCGAATGGTATGAACTTTGAACTCTTATTCACTACAGAAGTGATACCTCCTAGCCATTGAGTTAGCAACAGCAGCTGCAAACGTGGGTTAGGAAGGAACAGACAGAGTATCCCGTATACCACACAACAACGTTACTACAACGTATCCAGTTGATCACCAGAGACATTCTTCAAAGGACTCGGTTTGGCAACACGGCATTCCATCTACCACCAACCTACCGAAGCGCAGCTCAGAGTAAATATTTATTGCGTTTTCCTTTTCCAAATGGGCGGTAATTTAGAATGCATAAGATACTGTGTTTACGATAGCACAACTTCTCCCTTTTGTTCCTCAGTCTTCCCGCTCTTTCACTCAAACCCAGCCCCTTTTCTTTGTGTAACCAGCTGTCATATCTTTTCCGCCCTCTAGGGACGTTTTCCTTTATGACGTAATTTGTATTCAAGGTATGATTCATTCTTTGTAATTCTGTGATTCTGTAATTCTGTGTGATTATTTAGGTATTTAGTAAATGCATAATTAAACCCAATTTTGTCTTGCTGATTCAACTTGTTAGCCAGGGTTCGTGAAGATAACCAAGAATTTACAACTTTCAGATGAGACTGAATTAAAGTGACGATTAATATTGACTGCTATTGATGTAAAATATTACAAGGTCTTTAAGAGTTTATTCGGAAGATAACAGCTCTATAAATATTATTTCGTGGTGCCCCGACTCTCAAGTTAATTACATTTACATGATTAGCTCAATCGGGTAATATTAATTACGGAGAAAGGATTTTATAGAATAGCATGTCATATCACTTAATCCGGCATAGCCAAAGACACGACAGGGGCATTGTCATGCTGAAACAGGAAAGGACCTTCCCTTCACTGGAACTGTTGCCACAAGGTTGGAAGCACAGAAACATCTAGAATGTCATTGTATGCTGTAGCGTTTAGATTTCCCTTCACTGGAACTAAGGGGCCTAGCCCGACCCATGAAAAACAGCCTCAGACCATTATTCCTCCTCCACCAAACTTTACAATTGATACTATGCATTCGGGCAGGTGGCGTTCTCCTGGCATCCGCCAAACCCAGATTTTCTCCGTCGGACTGCCTGATGGTGAAGCGTGATTCATCACTCCAGAGAACACGTTTCCACTGCTCCAATGACGGCGATCTTTCCACCACTCCAGCCGACACTTTGCATTGCACATGGTGACCTTAGGCTTGTGTGCGGCTGCTCGTACATGGAAACCCATTTCATGAAGTTCCCGACAAACAGTTCTTGTGCTTACGTTGCTTCCAGAGGCAGTTTGGCACTCAGTAGTGAGTGTTGCAACCAAGGATTGCACTCGGTTGTCCCATTCTGTGAGCTTGTTTGGCCTGGTGACACGTTGTTGTTCCTAGATGTTTCCACTTCACAATAGCAGCACTTACAGTTGACCGGGGCAGCTCTAGCAGGGCAGAAATTTGACGAACTGACTTGTTGGAATTATTATATGACGGTGCCACGTTGAAAGTCACTGAGCTCTTCAGGAAGGCCATTCTAATGCCAATGTTTGTCCATGGAGATTGCATGGCGGTGTGCTCAATTTTATACATCTGTCTTCAATGGACGTGGCTGACATAGCCGAATCCACAAATTTGATCCTATGCTTCCTGGATGATGTTTTGGTCACTTTTGAATGCTGGCGGTGCATGAGACGGAGTCTATAACCCACACAAGTGGCTCAGGTAGTGCAGCTCATCCAGGATGGCACATCAATGCGAGCTGTGGCAAGAAGGTTTGCTGTGTCTGTCAGCATAGTGTCCAGAGCATGAAGGCTCAACCAGGAGACAGGCCAGTACATCAGGAGATGTGGAGGAGGCCGTAGGAGGGCAACAACTCAGCAGCAGGACTGCTACCTCCGCCTTTGTGCAAGGAGGAGCAGGAGGAGCACTGCCAGAGCCCTGCAAAACGACCTCCAGCAGGCCACAAATGTGCATGTGTCTGCTCAAACGGTCAGAAACAGACTCCATGAGGGTGGTATGAGGGCCCGACGTCCACAGATGGGGGTTGTGCTTACAGCCCAACACCGTGCAGGATGTTTGGCATTTGCCAGAGAACACCAAGATTGGCAAATTCGCCACTGGCGCCCTGTGCTCTTCACAGATGAAAGCAGGTTCACACTGAGCACATGTGACAGACATGACAGAGTCTGGAGACGCCGTGGAGAACGTTCTGCTGCCTGCAACATCCTCCAGCATGACCGGTTTGGCGGTGGGTCAGTCATGGTGTGGGGTGGCATTTCTTTGGGGGGCCGCACAGCCCTCCATGTGCTCACCAGAGGTAGCCTGACTGCCATTAGGTACCGAGATGAGATCCTCAGACCCCTTGTGAGACCATATGCTGGTGCGGTTGGCCCTGGGTTCCTCCTAATGCAAGACAATGCTAGACCTCATGTGGCTGGAGTGTGTCAGCAGTTCCTGCAAGAGGAAGGCATTGATGCTATGGACTGGCCCGCCCGTTCCCCAGACCTGAATCCAATTGAGCACATCTGGGACATCATGTCTCGCTCCATCCACCACAGACTGTCCAGGAGTTGGCGGATGCTTTAGTCCAGGTCTGGGAGGAGATCCCTCAGGAGACCATCCGCCACCTCATCAGGAGCATGCCCAGGCATTGTAGGGAGGTCATACAGGCACGTGGAGGCCACACACACTACTTAGCCTCATTTTGTTTTAAGGACATTACATCAAAGTTGGATCAGCCTGTAGTGTGGTTTTCCACTTTAATTTTGAGTGTGACTCCAAATCCAGACCTCCATCGGTAGATAAATTTGATTTCCATTGATAATTTTTGTGTGATTTTGTTGTCAGCACATTCAACTATGCAAAGAAAAAAGTATTTAATAAGAATATTTCATTCATTCAGATCTAGGATGTGTTATTTTAGTGTTCCCTTTATTTTTTTGAGCAGTGTATTTTTTAAGTATTGTTTGTGCATTGCCAGTCAGGGGTGCCAGTATTTTTGGAGCCCCACTGTACAGTGTATGTACATATAGGTAGGGATACGGGACTAGGCAACAGGATAGATAATAAACAGTAACAGCAGCATATGTGATTAGTCAGAAAGGGTCAGTGCAGATTGTCCGGGTAGTTATTGCTTAACTATTTAGCAGTCTTATGTCTTGGGGGTAGAATCTGTTAAGGGTCCTATTGGTTCTAGACTTGGTGCAGAGAGTTTATTTCAATGAGACTACACTGTATAAATAAAGGTTCAACAGTAAAAAAAATATATGGTTCTGTTTCCTTCAGGGCTGTTAGCCATTCATTACAGTAGTTTTGCCAAGTAATGCTCATTATGTAAATATCTGTACATGTGGGTTTAGTGCATGGATGATTTTGCATACTATGGCAACTTCATGAACGATGTATGCATCCAAAGTGGTATAAATGCATAGCAGAGATGGGAGAACCCCCTCCAGATATGGAATACCTCTGCTTTCCTCTCTGGATCCCCCCTTTATGCACTTCCTCCCACTGCTGTTCCTCCCACCGCTGTTCCTCCCACCGCTGTTCCTCCCTCCGCTGTTCCTCCCTCCGCTGTTCCTCCCTCTGCTGTTCCTCCCACCGCTGTTCCTCCCACTGCTGTTCCTCCCTCCGCTGTTCCTCCCTCTGCTCCTCCATAGAGCTGCATCTGCAACTATTTACATGCGGTCTCCAGTGACTGTTACAGGCTTCTCAATAGCCTCCTCCTCTTTCTATAGGCGCTGCAATGAAGCAAAGACGGGATGTATGGCAAGTTATCTTGTTCCCTAGTGGCCATTGACTAGTTGGGACTGTGGCTTGTACAGTTGTTTTTATACATAATAAACAGAATGGGAGTTGGACGTCATCCCTGTGGCACACCTTTATTCACAGTTATCACTGAGGCTGAGGTGGAGTGGCAAACTCTGTATCACACAGGCCTTTAGCCTGATCTGCCCAACAACAGGCCTGTATCTTAATCCACACACACCATCACCATTACCCTCCTGCTCTGCTGTCTGCATACAGGCCTCTCAGATAGTCAGTTACTGGTCTCTTGCAGTTCTCATTTCTCTTTCTCTCTTAAAGCTCAGACAGATTTTTGGACCACAAGATGAGTTCTTCTGTATTTCTCTCTCTCTCTGGTCTCATAGCTCGGCATATTTGCATGTCAGTTCTGAAGCCTCCAAGCTCGATGGTCTTCTCCGACTGCCATCTCTCTCTCTTGGGAAAGGAATGAACAAATATGCTGTTTTAGTTTTTCTTCTGAGGGTGTTGAATATTTCAGTTTAGCATTTTCTCTCTTTTATATGCTCCCTCTTTTTTCAGGGTGGGCCTTTGATGTGTCTGTGGATTCGTTATCATTCTGTTTGCATGAGCTCAGACACACGCACACACACACACTGCCTGGCATATGCTGGACCAGACCAGATGTGTCCATATACAGATTCCACATGTTTGTGTGTGTGTGTGTGTGTCGACCCTGCAGTCAGACACTCCACCCACATGTAGTACATTACATTGAGGACATTCAGTGCACTCATGATGATTAAAGTACAGAACAGCTCATTGATTGAGTTGGCCTGGACTGGCCTGGACAGCATGCTATACTACCATTCTTCAGTAATCACAAAGGACTTCTCTTTCTCAATCAGCTTCATAGTAGTAGAAGACAAACTGGTAACTGGTTTATCCTGACTGGCTGTGTCCCATTATGAAGGTGGAGGGCTCTGTAACGGAGGGTGTGTGCTTGAGGGGAGACATTGTGTGTGAGCACGTGTATGGGTGTATGTGCCCGTGTATGGGTGTGTGTGATGCATACAGTATGTGTGTATGTGCCCGTGTATGGGTGTATGTGCCCGTGTATGTGTGTATGTGCCCGTGTATGGGTGTGTGTGATGCATACAGTATGTGTGTATGTGCCCGTGTATGGGTGTATGTGATGCATACAGTATGTGTGTATGTGCCCGTGTATGTGCCCATGTATGTGATGCATACAGTATGTGTGTATGTGTATGGGTGTGTGTGTGTGAGGCATACAGTATGTGCCCGTGTATGTGCCCATGTATGTGATGCATACAGTATGTGTGTATGTGTATGGGTGTGTGTGTGTGAGGCATACAGTATGTGCACGTGTATGGGAGTGTGAGGCATACAGTATGTGTGCATGTGTATGGGTGTGTGTGAGGCATACAGTATGTGTGTATGTGTATGGGTGTGTGTGTGTGAGGCATACAGTATGTGCACGTGTATGGGAGTGTGAGGCATACAGTATGTGTGCATGTGTATGGGTGTGTGTGAGGCATACAGTATGTGTGTATGTGCACTTGTATGGGTGTGTGTGAGGCAAGGCGTCATGTGGTTTCAGAGGTCTGGAAAAAGACGGGAGCCCTGGAGCCTCCTGTCTGGCATGCGGCTAGGAGGAAGCCCTGTCATCCTTAAGACACTCACACTCTTCCTCTTCCTCTCGTTTCCCCTCTTTTTATCCCTTTAAGATGGCGGGATGAGAGGATGGCACATCTCTAATTTGATTCCTCTCTCCTTCCACTTCTCTGACCAGAAGCCATTTAAAGCCGTGGGCCACCGAGGAGCTGGCATCCGCCTCTTTCTTCTCCTCCTTCTCCTTCTCTCCGCCAGGCCTCCCTCCATCTTCTCTCTGCCCTCTCATCTCACCCCTTTCTCTGTGATTGATGGTGACTGACTGACTGCTGCTCCCTGTCTCACACACTCCCAGATACATATTTAGGCACACACACACACACACACACACACACACACACACACACACACACACACACACACACACACACACACACACACACACACACATATGGTCACACTCACTTCCTCAGATGGCCTCATGCGTTCATCTATATACAAATGTCAAGTGTTAAATACATGCTTATTACACACACGCACACTTTCATACGCACACACTCACAGTCACACAAACAAACAGGCTCGGAGTGACAACACTCTTCTCATGCTCACAACACACCCAACTTCTGTCTTCCTCTTTATTTGAAAGTTTCGAAGAAGTTAATCCTGCTATTTCTGTCACTTCCTTTCCTTCTCAGTGTTTACCTCTCTCTTTTCTTCCCGTCTTTTCAGCGCGACTTGACTTCACATCCTTTTGTGTCTGGCTGCTTTGCACAGCACCCTGAAGCCAGTCATATTGCCTGCCTGATTAATAATTACAGAGTACACAACGGCGGGGGAAAAACCATTTCTGCCATCTTTGATGTCCGACATGAGAGAGACCAAAATTACAAAGAGACAGAGGAACGCTATAAAGAGGAGGAAAAAATGTCTTCTTTGACTATTTTCTTTCTTTTTTTGTTGCCTCCTTTTCCCCCGTTGTTGTTGTTATTATTATCTTACTGTCTGGTGGTGCGGTAAATTAGGAAGGCAGTGGTGAGGGAAGAAATAATGTTTCTCCTTTTCTGTCTGTTCTTTTCCCAAAACATTACAAGACACACATCTACACACACTTGTGTGAGTGTCTGGCAGTGACCAATGACTCATCTTCACTCTGAGCATTAGACATAGACCTCGTCCCAATGGCACCCTGTTCCCTACACACTGCACTACTTTAGACCACACACTTCCCCTGTCCCCTATCTTTCCTATCTCGTCAACACAGAGAGTGGAGGCTGGATGTCAAACAGACAGTGATCAAACCAAGACAATGCCGATGACTGCAGGCCCGTCTCAGTCACACACACACACACACACACACACACACACACACACACACACACTAGACATGTTCTGACAGCAGGTTTGACAGCTGCGGTGTATCATTCAGCGTGATCCTGACTTGAAGACTGTCTCTGCTCTGACAGCTCTTTATGCTGGGACTCCCTATATTGTTGACACACACACACCCCCATACACAAAGCCCTTGTGTACTGAGCTATCACTACAACCATCACTTATGCTACACAACCATTAAAGGTTTGAACTGAGAAGTGATGGACAGCAGAGTGTTTTACGGTGAACAAAATCAATCATATTACAGAGAAAATAACTCCTTGTATGTTTATGTATCACTTTTTCTTGCAGTGCGGTAGCAGAGAAAACTTGGGTGACTGGAGTCTGACCATTTTATGAGCTTACCTCTGACACCACCTATTATATAGGATGGATGGCTGGAAGCTTGGCCCCAGGGATGTATTGGGCCATTCGCGCAACCCTCTGTAGTCCCTTACGGTCAGATGCCGAGCAGTTGCCATACCTGGACGGTGTTGCAACCGGTCATGATGCTCTCGATGGTGCACCTTTTAGAAACTTTTGAGAATCTGGGGACCCATGCCAAATCTTTTCAGTCTCCTGAGGGGGGAAATGTTTTGTTGTGCCCTCTTCACGACTGTCTTGGTATGTTGGGACCATGATAGTTTGTTGGTGATGTGGACACCAAGGATTTTGAAACTCTCGGCCCGCTCCACTACAGCCCCATCGATGTTAATGGGGGCCTGTTCGGTCCACCTTTTCCTGTAATCTGTGATCAGCTCCTTTGTCTTGCTCACATTGAGGGGGAGGTTGTTGTCCTGCCAGTTCTCTGACCTTCCTATAGGCCGTCTCATCGATGTCGGTGATCAGGCCTACCACTGTTGTGTCGTCATCAAGCTTAATGATGGTGTTGGAGTCGTGTTTGGCCACACAGTCGTGGGTGATCAGGGAATACAGGAGGGGACTAAGTACACACCCCTGAGGGGCCCCAGTGTTAAAGATCAGCATGTTAGACGTGTTGTTGCCTACTCTTACCACCTGAGGGCGGCCCGTCAGGAAGTCCAGGATCCAGTTGCAGAGGGAAGTGTTTAGTCCCAGAGTCCTTAGCTTAGTGATGAGCTTCTTGGGCACAATGGTGTTGAACGCTGAGCTGTAGTCAATGAACAGCATTCTCACATAGGTGTTCCTTTTGTCCAGGTGAGAAAGGGCAGTGTGGAGTGTGATTGAGATTGCGTCATCTGTGGAACTGTTGGGGCAGTATGCGAATTGGAGTGGGTCTAGGGTATCCGGGAGGATGCTGTTGATGTGAGCCATGACCAGCCTTTCAAAGCACTTCATGGCGACCGACGTGAGTGCCACGGCGCGGTGATCAAATCAAATGTATTTATATAGCCCTTCTTACATCAGCTGATATCTCAAAGTGCTGTACATAAACCCAGCCTAAAACTCCAAACAGCAAGCAATGCAGGCGTAGAAGCACGGTGGCTAGGGAAAACTCCCTAGAAAGGCCAAAACCTAGGAAGAAACCTAGAGAGGAACCAGGCTATGAGGGGTGGCCAGTCCTCTTCTGGCTGTGCCGGGTGGAGATTATAACAGAACATGGCCAAGATGTTCCAATGTTCATAAATGACCAGCAGGGTCAAGTAATAAAAGTCACAGTCGTTGTCAATGGTGCAACAAGTCAGCACCTCAGGAGTAGATGTCAGTTGGCTCTTCATAGCCGATCATTAAGAGTATCTCTACAGCTCCTGCTGTTTCTAGAGAGTTGAAAACAGCAGGTCTGTGACAGGTAGCACGTCCGGTGAACAGGTCAGGATTCCATAGCCGCAGGCAGAACAGTTGAAACTGGAGCAGCAGCATGGCCAGGTGGACTGGAGACAGCAAGGAGTCTTCACGCCAGGTAGTCCTGAGGCATGGTTCTAGGACTCAGGTCCTCTAAGAGAAAGAGAGAATTAGAGAGAGCATACTTACGTAATCATTTAGGCAGGTTACCTTCGCTTCCTTGGGCACAGGGACTATGGTGGTCTGCTTGTGTATGTGTTAATGTGTGTATGTGTTTCAGGGAGAAGGAGGAGCAGCTGGGACGTGAGAGGGAGTGTCAGCGGCAGCAGACCCAGCAGGCAGAGAATGCTCTGGAACACTTTAAGAAGCAAGTAGAGATCCGCTCAGAGAAGACCTACGCTAACATGAAACTACAGGTAACATGCTGATAATACTACATGAAACTACAGGTAACATGTTGATAATACTGCATTAAACTACAGGTAACATGCTGATAATACTACATGAAACTACAGGTAACATGCTGGTAATACTACATGAAACTACAGGTAACATGCTGGTAATACTACATGAAACTACAGGTAACATACTGATACTACTAAACTCAGCAAAAAAAGAAACGTCCTCTCACTGTCAACTGCGTTTATTTTCAGCAAACTTAACATGTGTAAATATTTGTATGAACATAACAAGATTCAACAATTGAGACATAAACTGAACAGGTTCTACAGACATGTGACTAACAGAAATAGAATAATGTGTCCCTGACCAAAGGCGGTTCAAAAGTAACAGTATCTGGTGTGGCCATCAGCTGCATTAAGTACTGCAGTGCATCTCCTCCTCATGGACTGCACCAGATTTGCCAACTCTTGCTGTGAGATGTTACCTCACTCTTCCACCAAGGCACCTGCAAGTTCCCGGACATTTCGGGGGGGGAAAAGCCCTAGCCCTCACCCTCCGATCCAACAGGTCCCAGACGTGGTAAATGGGGATTGGATTTTTTGGGGATTTTTACAAATTATCTTTGAAAGACAGGGTCCTGAAAAGGGGACGTTTTGCAGTGTCCTTCCAGTTGTCTGTTTAATGCAGTGTCCTTCCAGTTGTCTGTTTAGTGCAGTGTCCTTCCAGTTGTCTGTTTAGTGCAGTGTCCTTCCAGTTGTCTGTTTAGTGCAGTGTCCTTCCAGTTGTCTGTTTAGTGCAGTGTCCTTCCAGTTGTCTGTTTAGTGCAGTGTCCTTCCAGATGTCTGTTTAGTTTAGTGTCAGTGTCCTTCCAGATGTCTGTTTAGTGCAGTGTCCTTCCAGATGTCTGTTTAGTGCAGTGTCCTTCCAGATTCTGTCTGTTTAGTGCAGTGTCCTTCCAGATGTCTGTTTAGTGCAGTGTCCTTCCAGATGTCTGTTTAGTGCAGTGTCCTTCCAGATGTCTGTTTAGTGCAGTGTCCTTCCAGATGTCTGTTTAGTGCAGTGTCCTTCCAGTTGTCTGTTTAGTGCAGTGTCCTTCCAGTTGTCTGTTTAGTGCAGTGTCTGTTTAGTGCTTCCAGTTGTCTGTTTAGATGTCTGTGTCCTTCCAGTTGTGTAGGTTTTTAGTTTAGTGTGTCCTTCCAGTTGTCTGTTTCCAGTAGTGTCTGTTTATTACAGTGTCCTTCCAGTTGTCTGTTTAGTGCAGTGTCCTTCCAGTTGTCTGTTTAGTGCAGTGTCCTTCCAGTTGTCTGTTTAGTGCAGTGTCCTTCCAGTTGTCTGTTTAGTGCAGTGTCATTCCAGTTCTTAGGTTTAGTGCAGTGTCCTTCCAGATGTCTGTTTAGTGCAGTGTCCTTCCAGATGTCTGTTTAGTGCAGTGTCCTTCCAGATGTCTGTTTAGTGCAGTGTCCTTCCAGTTGTCTGTTTAGTGCAGTGTCCTTCCAGATGTCTGTTTAGTGCAGTGTCCTTCCAGATGTCTGTTTAGTGCAGTGTCCTTCCAGATGTCTGTTTAGTGCAGTGTCCTTCCAGATGTCTGTTTAGTGCAGTGTCCTTCCAGTTGTCTGTTTAATGCAGTGTCCTTCCAGTTGTCTGTTTAGTGCAGTGTCCTTCCAGGGTTCTGTTTAGTGCTGTGTCCATTCCAATTGTAGGTTTAGTTTAGTGTCCTTCCAGTTGTCTGTTTATTACAGTGTCCTTCCAGTTGTCTGTTTAGTGCAGTGTCCTTCCAGTTGTTGGAGTGATATATGTTTCTGATGTTGTCTTTGTAGTGTTTCCTTTGTCCGCCAAGGGCTCGCTGACTTTCCTTCAACTGGAAGTACATGATCTGTTTCAGGAGGCGTGAGTTGGGCATCCGGATCACACAACCTGTCCAATTAGAGTTGGGGTTGTAATATATATATATTTAATTTTATTTAACCTTTATTTAACTAGGCAAGTCAGTTTAGAACAAATTCTTATTTACAATGACGACCTAGGAACAGTGGGTTAACTGCCTTGTTCAGGGGCAGAACGACAGATTTGTCAGCTCGGGGATTGGATCCATCAACCTTTTGTTTACTGGCCCAACGCTCTAACGACCAGTAGTGGTGATGCTGTTTATTCTGGCCTCCTCCAGCACGCTGGTGTTGGTCGTCAGCTTTAGACCAGGAGTTTAGTTTACATACACATAGATACATGCACATCTCTTCCATCGTCTCTGACCCTAGCGTGCCCTCTCACACACTTCCCCTGTCCCCTCTCTTTCCTATCTCGTCAACACAGAGAGTGGAGGCTGGATGACAAACAGACAGTGATCAAACCAAGACAATGCCGATGACTGCAGGCCCGTCTCACTCACACACACACACACACACACACACACACACACACACACACACACACACACACACACACACACACACACACACACACACACACACACACACACACACACCTCTGACACAGCCTGGTCACAGATGCACAGGGGCGCCATGCTGGCTGCACACAGATTCCTCTGTCTCTCATTCTCTCCCTCTCTTTCTCTCTCCTTGCTCTCTCTCGTTCATGCTTTGTCTTTCCCTCTCTCTCACAGCTGGTTTAAACATGTTCCTTTTAGGGCCCTCTATTTGTGATCAGCTGTATTATCTTCACAGAGTGCTAGGTGGTAAAATATGAGAAATGCATAGAATGATTCTATGTTCCCATAAGTTGAAATCCCACTGTGTGATTTTTACAGCCAGTTCTTATCATTTTAATGAACAATTTGAAGTGGCCTGAGTTAACAATCCTACAGTGTTTAGTTCTATCACTAAAGCCCTTGACTTTGACGTGTGTGTGTGTGTGTGTGTGTGTGTGTGTGTGTGTGTGTGTGTGTGTGTGTGTGTGTGTGTGTGTGTGTGTGTGTGTGTGTGTGTGAGACGTGTATATGTGGAGTGGGCCGGGTGGTGTATATGTGTGGGCCGGGTGGTGTATATGGGGGGGCCGGGTGGTGTATATGTGGAGTGGGCCGGGTGGTGTATATGTGGGGTGGGCCGGGTGGTGTATATGTGGAGTGGGCCGGGTGGTGTATATGTGGAGTGGGCCGGGTGGTGTATATGTGGAGTGGGCCGGGTGGTATATATGTGGAGTGGGCCGGGTGGTATATATGTGGAGTGGGCCGGGTGGTATATATGTGGAGTGGGCCGGGTGGTATATATGTGGAGTGGGCCGGGTGGTGTATATGTGGAGTGGGCCGGGTGGTGTATATGTGGAGTGGGCCGGGTGGTGTATATGTGGAGTGGGCCGGGTGGTATATATGTGGAGTGGGCCAGGTGGTATTGATGTTAGATGCCGTCACAGAGGACGCGTCTCTAAACAGTGGAGTGATGGAGTAATTAGTCTATTTCACTGGGCCGCTGTTCAACACTTGGCAGAATGTGGGCTGTGGATTATTGAGAGATAACTAATCGATGCAGACATAGCTGTAAACAAAATGAGAGAGAACTACAGAGTGTGAGCACTTATGGGCAGAGTGTGTGTGGGCTTCATTGACAAAGCACGTGTTACATTGTGAACAGTGGAGATGTTCTGTGCTAATTAGTATGTTATTGTAGGCCTTTAACATGGTATTTATTGGCATGGTGTGGGTGGGAATATCATAGAATAGACATACAGTGGGCCTAACTGACAGCACCATGGGCAGTCACACTCCTCTTCCCCCTATCCTTATCCCTCCTTTTACTCTCCTCCTCCTCTCCCCAGCGATCCCCTGGACTCCCGATCTTCCATCTCTCTCTACCCTCGTCTCACATCAAAGTCATGAGAGAGCATCAATCTTCTCTGCATCCTCCCCCCTCTACATCCATCTCTCTACATCTCTTTCTATCTCCATTTCGTCCTATCTTTAAGAATATAATAAAGCATCTTAAGTCTGTCCTGTCTGTCTGTCTTCTGTCTGTCTGTCTGTCTGTCTGTCTGTCTGTCTGTCTCTCTCTCTCTCTCTCTCTTTTCTCTCTTTCTGTCTCTCTCGCTCTCTCTGTCTCTCTCGCTCTCTCTTTCTCGCTCTCTCTGTCTCTCTCTCTCGCTCCCTCTGTCTCTCTCGCTCTCTCTCTCTCCCTCCCTCACTCCCTCCCTCCCTCTCCCTCTCTCTCTCGCTCTCTCTGTCTCTCTCTCTCTCGCTCGCTCTCTCTCTCTCTCTCGCTCCCTCTGGCTCTCTCTCTCTCTGTCTCTGTCTGTCTCTCTTTCTGTCTCTCTTTCTGTCTCTCTCTCTTTCTGTCTCTCTCTTTCTGTCTCTCTCTCTGTCTCTCTCTCTCTCTGTCTCTCCCTCCCTCTCTCTCTGTCTCTCTTTCTGTCTCTCTCTGTCTCTCTCTCCCTCCCTCTCTTTCTCTCTGTCTCCCTCTCTCTCTCTGTCTCTCTCTCTGTCTCTCTGTCTCTCTCTCTGTCTCTTTCTGTCTCTCTGTCTCTCTGTCTTTTTCTGTCTCTCTCTTTCTCGCTCTCTCTGTCTCTCTCTCTCGCTCCCTCTGTCTCTCTCGCTCTCTCTCTCTCCCTCCCTCCTCCCTCCCTCCCTCTCTCTCTCGCTCTCTCTGTCTCTCTCTCTCTCGCTCTCTCTCTCTCTCTCTCGCTCCCTCTGGCTCTATCTCTCTCTCGCTCTCTCTTGCTCTCTTTCTCTGTCTCTCTCTCTGTTGCTCTCTCTCTCTCTGTCTATCTTTCTGTCTCTCTTGCTCTCTCTATCTCTCTCTTGCTCTCTCTTGCTCTCTCTCTGTCTCTCTCTCTCTCTGTCTCTCTGTCTCTCTCGCTCCCTGTCTCTCGCTCTCTCTTTCTCTCGCTCTCTGTCTCTCTGTCTCTCTCTCTTGCTCTCTGTCTCTCGCTCTCACTCTCTCTCTCTCTCTCTCTCTCTCTTTGTGAGTGTTATGTTGGTGTTAAACTGTATTGATAGGGTTGTGTCTAAATTGATTACTGCTCATGTTAAAAGCTTTCACTCCGCTGGATGCCGTTTAAAGAAAATTGTCTGTCCTATTGTGAGTGTAGAATATAAAGACACACAGCACCATGCGGAACAGAAACTGTCGCTGCAGTTCAAAGGATGTTTTCACATAATAACAGGATTAATCACAACATATTGCCATAGTGCCATTCTCTCACCTGTCTGTAGATGAGTCATTGGGAAAGATCCCATCTCTCCGACTCTATGTAAATGGACAGTTGTCTGTGCCAGGATGTCACCTCTCATTACTTTCTCCATAGATTTCTCTCGCTCTCTCTGAGCATGGAACATATGTTGCTATTGTCATTGAGAAACACAGAGTGATCTTTCTCTCCCTCCTGTAGATGGATAAGGTGGAGGAGGATCTGACCCGCTCCAAGTCCCTAAGAGAGAAACAGGCCAAGGAGTTCTCCTACCAAGTGGAGGAGCTCAAACAGAAATACGAACAGCAGGTCAGTGGGAGAGAGGAGAGAGGGGGACTTGATACTGTTATGTTTTTGCCCAAAAATGTCTTGTTTAAACTTTAAGCATTTCCTACAATTTTGGGATTAATTAATTGAATATGTATTTGTGTATTTGAATACGGGGACATTCTGACATCATTCTCTACATGAGCCATGTGTATTGCCTCATCACAAAAGACACAGATGATATTCAACAGATATTTGTAGTCTTAATCAACTATTAAACCCCCAACGGAAATACAATCTGTGTTCAGCTCATACCGTCGTCTTATCTTCCAGCCCCATCAGTTTCCTCTGATTAGAAATCTCCAAACCATTTTCCTTTTCTATTGAAATCTAACTCGCTGATATAAAGTCTACTTTTATGAGGAGGAAATTGAATTAACCAACTGGAATGTCCATTATCTGGTGGAAATGTTGGGATTGTATGAAGAATTGGAGAAAGCTTGAAGGCATCTTAACACAAACCACACCCCTTTATTGCTGTTTAGTTTAGCCTCTTTAGAATCATGAAGTTAAAACCTCTACGGGATCGGTGTCCCCCCAGCAGGACGGTTGAGCTAATGTGATTAGAATGACGTTGTAAATAACAAGAACATTTCCCATGACATAGACATGTCTTATTTTGGCAGCAAGCTTACATTCTTGTTAATCTAACGACGCTATCCAATTTACAGTAGCTATTACAGTGAAAAAATACCATGCTACTGTTTGAGGAGAGTGAACAAAAAAAACAACTAATCACAGCAACTGGTTTGATACATTCACCTCTGAAGGTAAATAATGTACTTACATTCAGTAATCTTGCTCTGATTTGTCATCCTGAGGGTCCCAGAGATAAAATGTAGCATAGTTTTGTTTGATAAAATCTATTTTTATACTCAAAAGTAGGAACTGAGTTCTACGTTTTAAACCCCTGCTGTGTCTGCCGCCCCCCATCTAGATGTGTAAAGGTTAGTAGGGGAGCTAATTACCATCATTTATGACCTTCCTGGGAGTGTGTAAACACATTTTTTTATTAACAATATAATTTTTGTATGTTCTCTATAGTTATGTACTTCAAAATGTATCAATTGACCAATTCGGCACATTTGGGCAGACTTGATACACCATTTTTAACATAAATGCAATGATTCATTGGATCAGTCTAAAACATGGCATGCTGCCATCTAATGGCCACAATCTAAATTGCGCCTAGACTCCTAGGTGATATAATTTTGTATTTTTTTATTTTACCTTTATTTAACCCGCCAAGTCAGTTAAGAACAAATTCTTATTTTCAATGACGGCCTAGGAACAGTGAGTTAATTGCCTGTTCAGGGGCAGAATGACAGATTTGTACCTTGTCAGCTCGGGGGTTTGAACTTTCAACCTTCCGGTTACAAGTCCAATGCCCTGCCGCCCCATGCATTTCTCTTGCATTTCAAAGATGATGGAACAAAAAATTGGAAGCGCATGTTTTTTTCTTTGCATTCTCTTTTACCAGATCTAATGTGTTATATTCTCCAACATTAATTTCACAATTACACAAACTTCAAAGTGTTTCCTTTCAAATTGTATCAAGAACATGCATATCCTTGCTTCAGGTCCTGAGCTACAGGCAGTTAGATTTGGGTTTGTCATTTTAGGTGAAAAAAAGGGTCTGATCTGTTTAACTACCATGCAAAGGTGTGTCATTGGTTGGAACGACTAAACACACAGACCTTTACATGTGTACATAGCATACTGTACACTGAGTTTATAAAACATTAGGAACAGACCTAATATTGAGTTGCACCTTCTTTTGCCCTCAGAACAGCCTCAATTCGTCTGGTCATTGACTCTACAAGGTGTCAAAAGCTTTTCACAGGGATGCTGGTCCCTGTTGACTCCAATGCTCTCCACAGTTGTGTCAAGTTGGCTGGATGTCCTTTGGGTGGTGTACCATTCTTGATACACACAGGAAACTGTTGTGAGTGTGAAAAACCCAGCAGTGTTGCAGTTCTTGACACAAACCGGTGTGTCTGGCACCTACTACCATATCCTGTTCAAAGGCACTTAAATATTTTGTCTTGCCCATTCACCCTCTTAGTGACACACATACACAATCCATGTCTCAATTGTCTCAAAGCTCACAAATCCTTCTTTAACCTGTCACCTCCCCTTCATCTACATTGATTTGAAGTGGATTTAACAAGTTACATCAATAAGGGATCATAGCTTTCACCTGGATTCACCTGGTCAGTCTATGTCATGGAAATATCAGGTGTTTCTAATGTTTTGTACACTAATTGTATGTGGGACATTCTGAAATCCATTTGAGTGAGTTTTTTAAATTATTATATTTTGTTCCTCTGTATTTATTATATTGTATTCATCTGTATTGCCTCATCACAAAAGAGACAGATGATATTCAACTGATATTTGTAGTCTTAATCAACTATTAAACCCCCAATGGAAATACAATCTGTGTTCAGCTCATACCGTCGTCTTATCTTCCAGCCCCATCAGTTTCCTCTGATTAGAAATCTCCAAACCATTTTCCTTTTCTATTGAAATCTAACTCGCTGATATAAAGTCTACTTTTATGAGGAGGAAATTCAATTAACCCACTGAAATGTCCATTATCTGGTGGAAATGTTGGGATTGTATGAAGAATTGGAGACACCATTCCCCTTAATTGCTGTTCAGTTTAGCCTCTTTGGAGCTGTGAAGTTAACTACCATGCCATTGGCGGTGTCATCGGTCGAAACGACTAAACACACAGGGACCATTACATGTTAACACAGCATACTGTATATGTAGCCTATGTTTTAACTTGGTGTATGAGTTGAAAAACAGAAGTTTTTAATATCACCTTTGTGTCGGCTACTATGTCCAATGAGTAATATTCATTATTGTTGTGAGCCAACCTCATATCTGTGACACTAGAGAGTCACTCATTCTCAGTGTATCCAGTCACTAACTAGGGTATCATCTGTGATTACAGTGTGTGTCAAAGACATGATTGATTTCCCGAGCTCTTTAAAGAAACACATCTATCTCTCCACCTCCCGCCTAATAACCATCCCGACTCTCATTCCCCACGCGCAGACAGACTAGCGGTGCGTGTCACTCGCTCCAGATGTTTTGGAGTGGAGGATATGAGAGCAATGTTGTGGTGGCAAATAGAGGAATGGGCTTCCGTTTCCCATTTGGTCCGTGGTGGAATCGTCGGTTTGAGGTTGCGCCTTTCCTAATAATCTCTCCATACAGGGGTTATTGAAGTTTGAATATAAACGTATCGTGAATTCTCCTTTTATTTATTTACATCCACATAAAATGCCCATTAAATTGGAGTTAAAGTGAGGAGCAGAAGTGGAGCTCAATTGAAGATGTGAAAGTGTTTTCACAAAACATTGTAGTAGTGACAATTGCGTTTCAGTCCTACCATTAAATAGTTTGTTGTCAAAAGCAGGTTTTTATCCTAGTAATATTTTTTTGTGTGTCAGTGTTGCTGAATCTGAAACATCTGAAACATCTGAAAATGTTTACCAGGATGTAAATCTCATAATCCCTTTTAAATGGAGAACAGTATGTATGTGACAGAAGGGGTCAAGGACAATTACCAGAGTTCTGAAAATATTTAAGTGAAGATAATCAACACTAACCAAGGGAAGGAAATGAAAGCAAGGCAGAGGCATCTATTTCATACTATAAGCATTTGGCGTCATTATCTTCAGCGATACACCGAGAGAAACATCTCTCTGTCCCAGTACATCAGCCCTCTGTGCTAATGCCACATTCGGTGTCACTCACCGGTGACGTCCACCTCAGAGATAAAGAGAGCAGAAGAGTGGAGAGAGAGAGAGAGAGAGAGAGAGAGAGAGAGAGAGAGAGAGATTCAGAGCATATAGAAAGAGTCTCCTGTTTGTCTGATGTGTATTTTCCAATTGCATGTTCCCTTGTAGTGAGATTGGTGTCTCGGGGTCACCAGGTCAAGTTTGCCCATTGAACCAATCACAAAGGGACATTCCACTGAGGTCACATCAGTGAGAGTTTTAAAAGAGGCTCCATGTATTGAGGAGTTGTTTCCCTCTGACCTCCAGGTCATTAGGACGTCACGCCGGCCCTTCACAGCCCTGCTCCTTGACGTTGAACTGACGTAGGGAGGTCATAAGGCTGTTATAGATGGTGTCGTAACCCCCGACCCCATGGAAACCCCTAATCTGTCCTGCTCCTCAGATATTTGGTGACAACAAATGACACAAAGTCTAGATCTAGTAAACGCATCCACACACTGAAACGCTCATAGACACAGAAACGCTAACACGTACACACACAGGGCACACTTCTACACTCCCCACTGTGAATAATCAAGTTTTTCCCTCTCCCCTTCTCATCACCCTGCTGAGGCCAGACAGTTCTTCCCTCTCCCCTTCTTGTCACCCTGCTGAGGCCAGACAGTTCTTCCCTCTCCCCTTCTCGTCACCCTGCTGAGGCCAGACAGTTCTCCCTCTCCCCTTCTCGTCACCCTGCTGAGGCCAGACAGTTCTCCCTCTCCCCTTCTCGTCACCCTGCTGAGGCTGACAGTTCTCCCTTCCCACCCTCTCCCCTTCTCGCACCCTGCTGAGGCCAGACAGTTCTCCCTCTCCCCTTCTCGACACCCTGCCGAGGCCAGACAGTTCTCCCTCTCCCCTTCTCGTCACCCTGCTGAGGCCAGACAGTTCTTCCCTCTCCCCTTCTCGACACCCTGCCGAGGCCAGACAGTTCTCCCTCTCCCCTTCTCGTCACCCTGCTGAGGCCAGACAGTTCTTCCCTCTCCCCTTCTTGTCACCCTGCTGAGGCCAGACAGTTCTCCCTCTCCCCTTCTCGACACCCTGCCGAGGCCAGACAGTTCTCCCTCTCCCCTTCTCGTCACCCTGCTGAGGCCAGACAGTTCTTCCCTCTCCCCTTCTCGACACCCTGCCGAGACCAGACAGTTCTCCCTCTCCCCTTCTCGTCACCCTGCTGAGGCCAGACAGTTCTTCCCTCTCCCCTTCTTGTCACCCTGCTGAGGCCAGACAGTTCTCCCTCTCCCCTTCTCGACACCCTGCCGAGGCCAGACAGTTCTCCCTCTCCCCTTCTCGTCACCCTGCTGAGGCCAGACAGTTCTTCCCTCTCCCCTTCTCGACACCCTGCCGAGGCCAGACAGTTCTCCCTCTCCCCTTCTCGTCACCCTGCTGAAGGCAGACAGTTCTTCCCTCTCCCCTTCTCGTCACCCTGCTGAGGCCAGACAGTTCTTCCCTCTCCCCTTCTTGTCACCCTGCTGAGGCCAGACAGTTCTCTCCCCCTCCTCCTCACTGAGGTTTGGGGTAACCCTCCTGGGGCAACAGCAGCGGTCTCTCTCCCAATTCTCAGACTGTCCAGTCCTGTCACACACCCCCTAGTCCTCTGTTAGCAGCTCTACTGTGCCACTACACCCAGGCCCATCTCAATGACAGGAGCCACTCAGTGACAGGACGCAGGCTGTTCTGTAACACCGTCTCTCTTGACTCACTCAGTGACAGGACACAGGCTGTGCTGTAACACCGTCTCTCTTGAGTCACTCAGTGACAGGACACAGGCTGTTCTGTAACACTGTCTCTCTTGACTCACTCAGTGACAGGACACACACTGTTCTGTAACTCCGTCTCTCTCTAGACTCACTCAGTGACAGGACACACACTGTTCTGCAACATCGTCTCTCTAGACTCACTCAGTGACAGGACACACACTGTTCTGCAACACCGTCTCTTTAGACTCACTCAGTGACAGGACACACACTGTTCTGCAACATCGTCTCTCTAGACTCACTCAGTGACAGGACACACACTGTTCTGTAACACCGTCTCTCTAGACTCACTCAGTGACAGGACACACACTGTTCTGTAACTCCGTCTCTCTAGACTCACTCAGTGACAGGACACACACTGTTCTGCAACATCGTCTCTCTAGACTCACTCAGTGACAGGACACACACTGTTCTGCAACACCGTCTCTCTAGAATCACTCAGTGACAGGACACACACTGTTCTGTAACTCCGTCTCTCTCTAGACTCACTCAGTGACAGGACACACACTGTTCTGTAACACCGTCTCTCTAGACTCACTCAGTGACAGGACACACACTGTTCTGTAACACCGTCTCTTTAGACTCACTCAGTGACAGGACACACACTGTTCTGCAACATCGTCTCTCTAGACTCACTCAGTGACAGGACACATACTGTGCTGTAACACCGTCTCTCTAGACTCACTCAGTGACAGAACGCAGGCTGTTCTGTAACACCGTCTCTCTAGACTCACTCAGTGACAGGACGCACACTGTTCTGTAACACCGTCTCTCTAGACTCACTCAGTGACAGAACGCAGGCTGTTCTGTAACACCGTCTCTCTAGACTCACTCAGTGACAGGACACACACTGTTCTGTAACACCGTCTCTCTAGACTCACTCAGTGACAGGACACACACTGTTCTGTAACACCGTCTCTCTAGACTCACTCAGTGACAGGACACACACTGTTCTGTAACACCGTGACTCACTCTGACAGAACGCAGGCTGTTCTGTAACACCGTCTCTCTAGACTCACTCAGTGACAGGACACACACTGTTCTGTAACACCGTCTCTCTAGACTCACTCAGTGACAGTGACAGGACTCACTCAGTGACAGGACGCACACTGTTCTGCAACATCGTCTCTCTAGACTCACTCAGTGACAGGACACACACTGTTCTGTAACACCGTCTCTTTAGACTCACTCAGTGACAGGACACACACTGTTCTGCAACATCGTCTCTCTAGACTCACTCAGTGACAGGACACACACTGTGCTGTAACACCGTCTCTCTAGACTCACTCAGTGACAGAACGCAGGCTGTTCTGTAACACCGTCTCTCTAGACTCACTCAGTGACAGGACACACACTGTTCTGTAACACCGTCTCTCTAGACTCACTCAGTGACAGAACGCAGGCTGTTCTGTAACACCGTCTCTCTAGACTCACTCAGTGACAGGACACACACTTTTCTGTAACACCGTCTCTCTAGACTCACTCAGTGACAGAACGCAGGCTGTTCTGCAACACCGTCTCTCTAGACTCACTCAGTGACAGGACGCACACTGTTCTGTAACACCGTCTCTCTAGACTCACTCAGTGACAGGACACACACTGTGTAGTTCGCCCAGGCCCTCTCCTGCTGTGTCGTGGCCACACCGGCCCCTTTAAGAGCCTCAGCACCCAGAAGCCCTTTCTTCAGCAAGACTGTGATGTAACTAGGATGCTTGTGTGTCTCCATAATCCCTCTCTCTCTTTCTCTCCCTCTCTCCTCCTCTGCCTCCTTTCGTAATGTTACTTGTTTGAAAACAGATCTAGCTTGGCCTTCCTGTCCACCTCCAAACCCCCCCTCTCTCAAAACCAAAACCCTGAAATGAAATCAGGACGGTCACACAGTAAGCCAACGCTTCCCCACTTGTCTCCCCTGTCGTCGGGTGTCACGCTGTTGTTGTAGTTTTGCGTAGGAATTAGCCGCCTATCAGTCAGCCCATCAGACTCTGACATGCTGTGGAGATATGAATCATGATCTGTGACTGTGAAATCCAGTTGCTGGATATGATTGGGTCTCTATTATATTACTGAATGAATTATATTATAGTGAATGGAATTGAATTACAGAGCAGATGTCATGTATTAACTCTGTGGAAGCAGCAAAGCCGAACATCTCCAATGACAATAACACGGAAGATGGCCAGGCAGGTCTCACACAATGCTTTGTTTGTGTTTGCTCTAGAAATGAGCTGTGGGATGTCTTTCTGAAAACTACTGTTTATGTCCCAAGTGTGTGAGTATGTGTGTTCATTAGTGTGTGTTTAGTAGTGTGTGTGTGTGTGTTTTGGTAGAATGTACACATACTAACTAATTCCTTACAAATGTAGATGTGTGACAGCAATAAAAGAAACTCCAGGTAAAACATTTTATTCAGTCATCCCTCCCTTTCCTTCCAGTTTTCAAATCTGCCTAAAGGCAAGTAGTGGGGAAACCCTGAAATCCTGCGTGGCTTATAGAAGTGTCTTCTGTGGCCTTCACTGAGTGAGGAATCCAGCCTCCTGTCGATATACCCATTCATCACCAGGATAGCATTAGTCTAAGCGTAAGCAGTGTCTGGAGCTTGGGGCTAAAACTGTGGGCTAAACCTGTGGGCTGGGACTAGGGCTCTCTGCCTAGTCTCTCTCTGTCTGTCTGTCTCTCTGTCTGTCTCTCTGTCTGTCCTATCTGTGGCAGGCCCAGGTAGGGTGCCGGGGAGCACAATGTGTGGAGGATTAGCTTCAGAGCTGGGCCCCAGCCCAGGGCCCCTGCTGGCCTTTCACAGCCCCGGCAGGGGAGCACACCGTGGGGATGGGACAGGGTCATGGGTACCCCGCCTTGGGGGTGTGAGAGCAGAGAGAGCGGAGCCTGGGAAAAAAGCAGACACTGGCGGTGCTTGGGCTTTAGCGTTCTCAGCACTCCACCACCAGGCTTTACCTCACAGCAGGTGACTTGTGTCAGATCCGCAGCGCTAGGCTAGCAGAGCTAACGCTGCAGAGTGGAGCTGTCTGTGGACACTGGGATAGCCGAGCTCAACTGACTGACAGCATGGTATGTTTGTAAAGGGGTTCTTTCTTTTGGAGGATTCTTTTGTATTTTTCCCCGTCTCTTCTTTCTTTTAGGTTTTCTGTTAATTCCATCAGACGTTGACTCACTGTCTCAGTGTGTCGGTTGGGGCAACATTTCTGTTGGTCAGCTTGTGGGAAGCTTTTTGTTATTTCGTCCTCTAAATGCTCTCTCGTTGTCAGCGTAGACCTGTACAGCTACGGTCATTTGGCGGCGATAGACAACCAAATTTGAAAGCAAACAGTGATTTGATTCTTCTGCAGCAGTCTGTCGGACTGAATGAATACGATGACAGGTTGAAGTAACATGTTCCATCTCCTCTCTGCTTTTTGTAGATTTCTCCCCTCCGAAGTTTGTTCCTGTCTTCCTTCTCCTCACGTCCTCTGAGTGGGGCGTAGTATAATGATGATAGGCATCGCCCTTACTAAGCCCATTTCCCCACGCTGTGAGACTCATAGCATGGGGCTAGGGTAGCTCCTCTAGTAGCCAGATGGCTAACCCCTCACAGCCTCTCTGCATAGACAGCCCAAGCTAACTGCTCATTTATATGCCGATAGGAGAGGGGCGACAGGAGTCCGATTTGGAGAAAGAGAGCGAGCGATAGTGGGATGGAAACAGTGTGAGGTAATAATGATGTAAAGAATTGCATTATGTCGTGGAGTCATCGGGTCGTGAGGCAAGAGACAAACTTTCTCTTTTTTTTGGTCCTGTCCTTTGTGCAACGGCGGGGCGCATTGGAGTATGGGGAGGGATGGAAGGGATGTATGGGTGGATTGATGGACAAATTGTCATGACGACAGGGCTGGGGCTGATTGTAGTCTTCTTCCTCTCACCTCCTGTTGTCCAATCAGATGTGCGAGCAGCGTGCAGGGCAGGAGCAGGAGAGGATGCGTCTACAGCAGCATTACAGCACGGAGAGGGACAATCTGGTCCAGCAGCGCCAGCGGGAGGTGGGCACCATGGAGAGGGAGGCGCGGGCCGCCCTGCACCAGCACCAGCACCAGACCCAGGAGTGGAGGCAACACGACGCCCAGGTAGGAGGTCTCACTACTCTCCTCTGGTCCGCACCGCTCTCCCGCTGTTTCTCTCCTGGTTACCATTTTGTTTAGCCATTAACGTTCTGTGGTACTGGGCTTTCAAAAACGCTGCGAGTACTACTTTCTCACCTGCTGCTAGGTGCGATTTCTGAGCAGAATTTATTTTGTAGGGGTGCAGGTGTGTGTGAGCGGAAAGGAAAGAATCTCGAATTCTTATTTAAATCCTAAATTATTTTATTTGCAAAATAAAATAGGAAGGACCGTTGTTGTTGTAGGAAGGACTGCAAATGAATGGAAAAGTTAAATGCCGATTAAACCAAAAGAAATTAATATTATCACACAGTGCTAACTTCTAATGCGGTTCTGTATTTCTTTCCTGGTTTCGCGGCAGGGTTCCGTGCTAGAAGTGAAAAGACTTGAAATGCATGGAAACCACAGGTTGCCAGATAAAGGAAAGGAAGGCTCTTGGTCGCTGTGCAGTACCTCTGGCCTTTTCTTCCCCAAACCCTGGGTTGCATTTCTCTGCTTTCTTTCCCTGGTTCACCGGGGTCGGTATCAGCCATGTATCAGCCACATACGGCGAGTGCCCCGTAATCCTCCTACGGAGGAACAGGCTGGACATGGCATTCTCCCCTCACCGCAGGTAGCCATCTCCCTCTCATAAGCACCAGTTACTTTCCCATTACAACAACACACTACTGCTACAATGGCTATATGACATTTGGCGCTATATTGATGGAGTCCCCAATCCCCAAGCCTATTTAACACTTGTGATTCCAGCAGGTTTTCTCTCCCTGCAGCCCTGCTCCACTCTCTTCCCTCCATGTCCCCTCTCTTCGCCGCTTCTCCTGCCTGGCTAGCATGGAGACGCTGTGGGAAGCTATTTGACAGAGCAGCCCCCGTCCGGGGATGTATTTGACTCCTCAAGCCTCCAGATGAAATGTAGAATGTCAGCATGGCGAGGGCTTGTTTATTGGCTCCTGGCTGGAGACTAGGGGTCCAGCCGTGCACATTCATTATTTTTGGACATTTGGACAAACGGCGACTCTCAAATGTTTTTGCAGCAAACGGCGGACACAGATGGTTCCCAGGTTACACAACTGTGTACGAACAACAGAACCAAATGGAATTTCACCGTTAAGATTATTATTAATCATTTAGATTATTATTCTTTTTAAGAAGTAGGTCGAGTATTAATTAGTATAGGCCTAGATTTAAAAGCATTTAGACTTAAATGGGGAATAAAATAAATATATTGTCTTTACTATTTGATATTGTTGGTCATAAATTAATTCATAGAAATATGATTAGAACTATAGAAAGATGGCATTTAAACTGTAGCATTTCAAGGTCAAACAGTCAAATGTTTTAGAAACATTGTTATTTCATGTTCATCCGCTCCATACATTTGACAGTAAGACCGGGTTATGTGTTCAGTACGCACTGTTCTATATGGCAGAGGTGACAGCTTTCTATATGGCAGAGGTGACAGCTTTCTATATGGCAGAGGTGACAGCTTTCTATATGGCAGAGGTGACAGCTTTCTATATGGCAGAGGTGACAGCTTTCTATATGGCAGAGGTGACAGCTTTCTATATGGCAGAGGTGAGAGGTGACAGCTTTCTATAGAGGTGGCAGAGGTGACAGCTTTCTATATGGCAGAGGTGACAGCTTTCTATATGGCAGAGGTGACAGCTTTCTATATGGCAGAGGTGACAGCTTTCTATATGGCAGAGGTGACAGCTTTCTATATGGCCTCTGCTCCTTTCAGTGGAAGAAAACATCTCATCTTCCCCCACACACACACACACACACACACACACACACATACACAGCTACCCTGAAAACACTCTCTCAACTATGATTTGAGGTATCTGTTGGCACCCACTCTACTATTCTGGTTAGTCTGTCTGTCTCTGCCATGGCCATCGCTCGACCATACGATTATGTGGAGCCACATCGAGCCACAACACACCTCAAAATCTCCCCTCCCCCAATGAAAAATAAATAAAACCAAAGTTCTCTCTGTGGTTCAGGTTCTTGGAAAGCAGCAGTTGGGCTTTGTATTTGTATTTATTTATTTTACCAGGTAAGTTGACTGGGAGCACATTCTCATCTACGGTAAGGACCTGGGGAATAGTTACAGGGGACAGGAGGGGGGATGAATGAGCCAATTAGAAAGATGAGTTTTTTTAACATCACTTTAGGTCCCATATTATGAAGTAGGTTTGCATTACCATAGACGTTTACCCCTTTGAAACTCTGTTTGAAAGAGGAATGTGGAAAGAGTATTTTGTTGATGCATCCAGAAAATATGAACGCTTTCTGAAACTGGCAGGCATAGTTTAAATGCACTACTTTATTCATACTACTTAGTACTTTTCACTATTGTGAGGCTTAAGTGGTATTCAACATTCCATCAAGCGACTCACCCACACTATCTTGTGTGTGAGGAAGACAGACAATGGAATCTGTCCCGATGTGACTGCCAGGATTTGGGAATCAACTCCTGGCGAGGTGATTGGATCCAGGCCCTGCTTTCCCGCTCTTCTTTCCCTTCTTGGAATCTCTGGAATGATTGTGTTGCTCACTTACTCTCTCTCTTCCTGGAATCTCTGGAAGGATTGTGTTGCTCACTTACTCTCTCTCTTCCTGGAATCTCTGGAAGGATTGTGTTGCTCACTTACTCTCTCTCTTCCTGACTATGGAAAGCTGGCAGAGGGAGCGGATGTCAGCCACACGTCGTGAGGATGGGTAATCCCGACTCATCCCCTTCACATGGTAGGATGAGTCTAATAAATAGGCTGGCCTCCACCCCACCCAACCAGTTGAGTAGGACAACAAATGAGTCGTGGTCAACATAGAGGAGGAGGAGATGCAGGAGGAAGAGAGTTCTCTGTCCTGGCCTCATCACCACTTGTTGTTATCCAGGATACTCTGCTGGGGCCCCTTCCCTGGCCAACTGTCTGTGTTACCCTGCTAAATAAAGGCCTAGAGTCTGGACAAGGAGAGCTCAATTAAAGAGATCAATTAAAGAAACATTGCAGAAGTGGAGAAAGTAAAAGTTGTACGTCCATTATGATATTCTGAGAGAGAAACTTGAAATATATAACAAGGCAATTAGAAATGCCAGACGGACTCATTTTTCTAACTTGATCACAATTAATCAGAATGAATCCAGAGTGCTCTTCTCCACCATTGATGACCTGATAAATCCTACCCCCTCAAATCTATGTGAATTTCCCCCACATCTAAATGTGATACGTTTGCGGAGATAAGATCAGTCAAGTAAGACCTGATGATACGTTTTGTGCCCTAGCCTACTACGTCATGTCATCGAGTCACATTCTTTTCCAATCTATAGAACACTCTTTTACATACAGCAGGTTTTTAAAGGACCAAAGAGTTTGGTCTGCATCGTTCTTAGTGATATCACAACTTAAGCCTTCTACCTGCCTTCTGGATCCTATCCCCATCACCTTCTTCAAAACTGGTTTTAATTGCATATCTGAAGAAGTGCAAACTATTGTTAATCACTTCCTGTTCACAGACACTATCTCCAGTGTCCCAAAAACTGCTGTGTGGAAACCACTTCTGAAGAAGTCATGTAGATTCTGCGGCTCCTAGCAGTTTTCGCCAAATCTCCAACCTTCCATTCTGAAACAACATTCAGGAGAAATTCGTTTTCAAACAGCAAAATATTTTTTTTGTGCCAACTGTGTTTTTAAAGAATGGAATGTGTTTTTTGTGTCCCCCACAGCACAGAGACAGCCTTAAAGTGGTAAAGGATTTTAGCGCCAACACAGATGCCAAACAGCTCTCTGTCCTTCAGTTTATATATGTTACCGCTTGGCAGCGTTATCAGAACGCACAGCATTGATTTTCACTGCTACGCAGACGATTCACCGGTTTTAATGTCTCTGCACTAGCTGTCTGGGAGTTTTACAATTCATTTTAAGATTCTTCTATTGGTTTTTAAATCAATCCACGATTGTGCCCCTCAATACATGTCAGACATGCTTTTAAGTTATGTACCCAGTAGGTTCCTCAGAGTGAGTTTGCCGATCGGCATCTCAAAGACCTTGATGAGCCAATGTTTTGGATGAAATCATCAGCAAAATGAATAGTTGCATACAACTTCCATACACCATCGCTCAACCGGTTGAAGTCGAGAGGTTTCTTTTCCACCAATGGGTTCCCAAATACGAATGGATCAATGGACAGCACCCATATCGCCATAAAAGCACCATCCCAAAGGGAATTCAACTATGTGGACAGAAAAGGCTTCACGTAATGTGGAGGTTATGTGATGTGCAAAAGATGCTGCTGTATGTGGTGACCAGGTGGAACAACTCATTCATTCTGCAGAACAGCGATGTTGGCCGATACACCTACAGGATGGAACTGTTGAGGATGTTGAGGATGGTGACTGTTGCCTACTCATTTGAAATATATTTGCCATTGCAGGCCGTCATTGTAAATAAGAATTTGTTCTTAACTGACTTCACTAGTTAAATAAAGGTTATATATATTTTAAAAAAGTATTTCTTAAATAAAGCAACTTGAATTGTCCTGCAACTTGAAATGAGCTTTGTGCAGTGACAGTACTGTGTAAATGAGCTTTGTGCAGTGACAGTACTGTTTAAATGAGCTTTGTGCAGTGACAGTACTGTTTAAATGAGCTTTGTGCAGTGACAGTACTGTGTAAATTAGCTTTGTGTCGTGACAGTGCCGTTTAAATGAGCTTTGTGCAGTGACAGTGCCATTTAAATGAGCTTTGTGCAGTGACAGTACTGTTTAAATGAGCTTTGTGCAGTGACAGTACTGTGTAAATTAGCTTTGTGTCGTGACAGTGCCGTTTAAATGAGCTTTGTGCAGTGACAGTGCTGTTTAAATGAGCTTTGTGCAGTGACAGTGCTGTTTAAATGAGCTTTGTGCAGTGACAGTGCTGTTTAAATGAGCTTTGTGCAGTGACAGTGCTGTTTAAATGAGCTTTGTGCAGTGACAGTACTGTTTAAATTAGCTTTGTGCAGTGACAGTGCTGTTTAAATGAGCTTTGTGCAGTGACAGTGCTGTTTAAATGAGCTTTGTGCAGTGACAGTGCCGTTTAAATGAGATGTTTCTTTTCCAGTTAAGGACCCTTCTCTTGTGCCTTTTTGTGGCTGCAGTGGTGTTTGCTGTATCATCAACTAATGAGGAAATAGTTATTTGGAGATTGGTGTGATGCTGGGTTGGGAGTTTGGATTTGGCGTCCAACACACAGAGGGAATTATCCTCCTCATCAGCCTTGGGGTCATCATTGTGATGCTTTTACCATCCAAAACCGTCAACTGGGCTTTTGCCACGCTCATAGTCCTCCATTTCAACCATTATCTTTGAAGATGAAAGGATGAGCTTTAAAAGCAGCATCAGTTGCCAGTCCCTGCAGCCAGGACAGCAGCTCTCAGTAAATGTGTTAGCCTGCAGCCTGGACAGCAGCTCTCAGTAAATGTGTTCCCCTGCAGCCTGGACAGCAGCTCTCAGTAAATGTGTTAGCCTGCAGCCTGGACAGCAGCTCTCAGTAAATGTGTTCGTCTGCAGCCTGGACAGCAGCTCTCAGTAAATGTGTTAGCCTGCAGCCTGGACAGCAGCTCTCAGTAAATGTGTTCGTCTGCAACCTGGACAGCAGCTCTCAGTAAATGTGTTCCCCTGCAGCCTGGACAGCAGCTCTCAGTAAATGTGTTAGCCTGCAGCCTGGACAGCAGCTCTCAGTATATGTGTTCGCCTGCAGCCTGGACAGCAGCTCTCAGTAAATGTGTTAGCCTGCATCCTGGACAGCAGCTCTCAGTAAATGTGTTAGCCTGCAGCCTGGACAGCAGCTCTCAGTAAATGTGTTCCCCTGCAGCCTGGACAGCAGCTCTCAGTAAATGTGTTAGCCTGCAGCCTGGACAGCAGCTCTCAGTAAATGTGTTAGCCTGCAGCCTGGACAGCAACTCTCAGTAAATGTGTTAGCCTGCAGCCTGGACAGCAGCTCTCCGTAAATGTGTTCCCCTGCAGCCTGGACAGTAGTAAATGTGTTAGCTGCAGCCTGGACAGCAGCTCTCAGTAAATGTGTTCGGAACCTGGACAGCAGCTCTCCGTAAATGTGTTCCCCTGCAGCCTGGACAGCAGCTCTCAGTAAATGTGTTAGTCTGCAGCCTGGACAGCAGCTCTCAGTAAATGTGTTCGTCTGCAACCTGGACAGCAGCTCTCAGTAAATGTGTTCCCCTGCAGCCTGGACAGCAGCTCTCAGTAAATGTGTTAGTCTGCAGCCTGGACAGCAGCTCTCAGTAAATGTGTTAGTCTGCAGCCTGGACAGCAGCTCTCAGTAAATGTGTTAGCCTGCAGCCTGGACAGCAGCTCTCAGTAAATGTGTTCCCCTGCATCCTGGACAGCAGCTCTCAGTAAATGTGTTAGTCTGCAGCCTGGACAGCAGCTCTCAGTAAATGTGTTAGCCTGCAGCCTGGACAGCAGCTCTCAGTAAATGTATTTCCCTGCAGCCTGGACAGCAGCTCTCAGTAAATGTGTTAGCCTGCATCCTGGACAGCAGCTCTCAGTAAATGTGTTAGTCTGCAGCCTGGACAGCAGCTCTCAGTAAATGTGTTAGCCTGCATCCTGGACAGCAACTCTCAGTAAATGTGTTAGTCTGCAGCCTGGACAGCAGCTCTCAGTAAATGTGTTAGTCTGCAGCCTGGACAGCAGCTCTCAGTAAATGTGTTAGCCTGCATCCTGGACAGCAACTCTCAGTAAATGTGTTAGTCTGCAGCCTGGACAGCAGCTCTCAGTAAATGTGTTAGCCTGCAGCCTGGACAGCAGCTCTCAGTAAATGTGTTCCCCTGCATCCTGGACAGCAGCTCTCAGTAAATGTGTTAGTCTGCAGCCTGGACAGCAGCTCTCAGTAAATGTGTTAGCCTGCAGCCTGGACAGCAGCTCTCAGTAAATGTGTTAGTCTGCAGCCTGGACAGCAGCTCTCAGTAAATGTGTTAGCCTGCATCCTGGACAGCAGCTCTCAGTAAATGTGTTAGTCTGCAGCCTGGACAGCAGCTCTCAGTAAATGTGTTAGCCTGCAGCCTGGACAGCAGCTCTCAGTAAATGTGTTCCCTGCAGCCTGGACAGCAGCTCTCAGTAAATGTGTTAGCCTGCAGCCTGGACAGCAGCTCTCAGTAAATGTGTTAGTCTGCAGCCTGGACAGCAACTCTCAGTAAATGTGTTAGCCTGCAGCCTGGACAGCAGCTCTCAGTAAATGTGTTAGTCTGCAGCCTGGACAGCAGCTCTCAGTAAATGTGTTCGTCTGCAACCTGGACAGCAGCTCTCCGTAAATGTGTTCCCCTGCAGCCTGGACAGCAGCTCTCAGTAAATGTGTTAGTCTGCAGCCTGGACAGCAGCTCTCAGTAAATGTGTTAGCCTGCATCCTGGACAGCAGCTCTCAGTAAATGTGTTAGTCTGCAGCCTGGACAGCAGCTCTCAGTAAATGTGTTAGCCTGCAGCCTGGACAGCAGCTCTCAGTAAATGTGTTAGCCTGCAGCCTGGACAGCAGCTCTCAGTAAATGTGTTAGCCTGCATCCTGGACAGCAGCTCTCAGTAAATGTGTTAGTCTGCAGCCTGGACAGCAGCTCTCAGTAAATGTGTTAGCCTGCAGCCTGGACAGCAGCTCTCAGTAAATGTGTTCGTCTGCAGCCTGGACAGCAACTCTCAGTAAATGTGTTAGCCTGCAGCCTGGACAGCAGCTCTCCGTAAATGTGTTCCCCTGCAGCCTGGACAGCAGCTCTCAGTAAATGTGTTAGTCTGCAGCCTGGACAGCAGCTCTCAGTAAATGTGTTCGTCTGCAACCTGGACAGCAGCTCTCAGTAAATGTGTTCGTCTGCAACCTGGACAGCAGCTCTCCGTAAATGTGTTAGTCTGCAGCCTGGACAGCAGCTCTCAGTAAATGTGTTAGTCTGCAGCCTGGACAGCAGCTCTCAGTAAATGTGTTCGTCTGCAACCTGGACAGCAGCTCTCCGTAAATGTGTTAGTCTGCAGCCTGGACAGCAGCTCTCAGTAAATGTGTTAGTCTGCAGCCTGGACAGCAGCTCTCAGTAAATGTGTTCGTCTGCAGCCTGGACAGCAGCTCTCAGTAAATGTGTTAGTCTGCAGCCTGGACAGCAGCTCTCAGTAAATGTGTTCCCCTGCAGCCTGGACAGCAGCTCTCAGTAAATGTGTTCCCCTGCAGCCTGGACAGCAGCTCTCAGTAAATGTGTTAGCCTGCAGCCTGGACAGCAGCTCTCCGTAAATGTGTTCCCCTGCAGCCTGGACAGCAGCTCTCAGTAAATGTGTTAGTCTGCAGCCTGGACAGCAGCTCTCAGTAAATGTGTTCCCCTGCAGCTCTGTGCTGCTCTGTTAGGCGATCAGCGGCACAGGAGGGTGGAAGAGAGCCCCATTAGAGAGACCAAGAGAGAGTTACAGAGAGGGGGAGACACACACACACTCCCTCATCAAACACACTCTCAAGAGACACGCAGTCCTCTCTGTCCCCAAACACAGTCCATATTCTGGTGCAATACTCATGTTTTCTCTTGTTTTTAAACCTAATAAATAGTTTTGTCAGTGTTCTGACTGTCTGCCACGGCACAGTGGATCTGTCCTCTCCTCAAACAGCTTGATATTTAAATGGATTAACTGTTGTTGTTTAGGGGTGATATGTATTTCGCTTAGTTAGTGCTGTTGTTTCTCATGCTTTGAGGACATTGGAGTCTGTTTCCTTATTAGTCCGTCCAAAGAATGCCACTTCAGAAACTACACTAACATTCCAAATGAATTTAAGCCTTGTTGTCCTGAACAACAGAAACGTGATCATTCTATTGGCTCGTTCTTACAGCGACTTTACTCAACTCATTTTTATGGGTAATTCCGTTTTTTTCCCCCTCTTGCGTCCTGACAACGTCTTTTCTGAGAAACATCTGGACTTCAAACAGCATGGGAGAGAGTCAGATCTTCAGAGGGGTCTCTTCTTAACACTGTGATGGACTAAATAATCACCCTGGCAAAACTTTCAAATAACTTTTTCTCCCAGTAAGTGATTAACAAGACAGGGAGAAATGAAGGGCCTGATGACAGGGTGAGTCTGAGCTGAGGAAGGGTGTCTGATGAGAGAGAAGACGGCACAACAGGCAGCTGGACAAGAACGCTGTGTCTTGGGGGAGGGGGTGTGTGTCTGTCTCACTCTCTGCCTTGTAATTGAACGATTGATCAGTCACTATAGATGGTTTTGTCAGGCCAGCCCTGTCTTCCCTTCCTCCCAGACATCCTATGGCCATTGGGCTCTGTCTGTTGTTGAGTTGACACTTCAGTGGGTTGGTTAGAGTTATGTTTGATGTTTGCATGTTGATTAGATCACATCTTTTTGTGATTGAGGTAGGACTGCTAGAAGTTTCACTTTCACATGTCTCGTGCGGACACAGAGAGATCAATGGCTGACGTTCGTTGTGTGTTCTAGTACCTAAGTCATTAGATTGAGGATTACATTCAGCTCCACATTTTACTTCTTATAAGCTTTGTTATTAGAAATGATTTTCTGAGAGTGGGTGAGAATTTGGAGTAGGGGTAGCTATTGTTTTTAAATATCGTCCACTTGTCACATGCCACAAATGAGCTTGTTTCCAACTGCAGCTGTCCCTTATTTTCCCTGTCTCCCTCCCCCTTTCTCCCTATTGATGTTCAGTCCAAGCTCAGACAGATGTGGTCTCTACTCCAGATTGGCTCTTTCTCTCTCTCTGTCTTTTGTTCTCTCTATCCCCTATCCATTCATATATTTGAATATTGGATTTTATCTATTTAATTTCAATTTTTTCAATTTCCTCACCTCTCAAATCTATTCTTGCCGCTTCAGGTGATTTAGTATAACCTCATACAACAAACGACTTAACATTCATACACTTCAACATGTATTTAATCACACATACTATGTCAGCATGGTGTGAGGAAGCTGTCATGAAGAGTAGGACTGTTGGACTAAATTGACACCCTTCAGTTCAGAATGCAATTATGCACCTGCTGCAACAATACTAGGCAGTCCTTTTATTTCCAACTTTTGTTTTCAGTAGCCTATATGTTTTTAGCCTATATGTTGTTAGCCTATATGTTTTTAGCCTATATGTTGTTAGCCTATATGTTTTTAGCCTATATGTTGTTAGCCTATATGTTTTTAGCCTTTATGTTGTTAGCCTATATGTTATTAGCCTATATGTTTTTAGCCTATATGTTGTTAGCCTATATGTTTTTAGCCTATATGTTGTTAGCCTATATGTTATTAGCCTGTATGTTTTTAGCCTAAATGTTGTTAGCCTTTATGTGTTTAGCCTATATGTTGTTAGCCTATATGTTATTAGCCTGTATGTTTTTAGCCTATATGTTTTTAGCCTATATGTTGTTAGCCTATATGTTTTTAGCCTATATGTTGTTAGCCTATATGTTATTAGCCTGTATGTTTTTAGCCTATATGTTGTTAGCCTATATGTTATTAGCCTGTATGTTTTTAGCCTATATGTTGTTAGCCTATATGTTTTTAGCCTATATGTTATTAGCCTGTATGTTTGTAGCCTATATGTTGTTAGCCTATATGTGTTTAGCCTATATGTTGTTAGCCTTTATGTTGTTAGCCTTTATGTTGTTAGCCTTTATGTCTGTTTCCAGCCAATGTTAGCCTATATGTTGTTAGCCTATATGTTGTTAGCCTTTATGTTGTTAGCCTTATATGTTGTTAGCCTGTTGTTAGCCTATATGTTGTTAGCCTATATGTTGTTAGCCTTTATGTTGTTAGCCTATATGTTGTTAGCCTATATGTTGTTAGCCTATATGTTGTTAGCCTTTATGTTGTTAGCCTATATGTTGTTAGCCTATATGTTGTTAGCCTATATGTTGTTAACCTATATGTTGTTAGCCTATATGTTATTTCCCAAACATATTAAAGTTGTCGTGAAGAGGGATCAGCAAGACGAGTTGAAGAGGGAATTCTACATTAAAGGCTGTTGAGGGACCTGTTCTAATAGCTGCCTGCCCTTGAAGTCATGTGGACCATCACGCCTGGCACTGTTTATGGTCTCTCTCTCTCTGTCTCTCTGTATGTGTGTGTTGTGTGTGAGTTTGTGCGTATCCTCCTATTTTTCTGTGTTGTCTGTCTCTGTGTGTGAGGGTGTGTGACACAGCCATGGCATCTGGGTGTTGTGGTGATGCAGCCTTTGATGTCTCTGTGAGATTTTCCACCAAAAAAAAAGACTTCAGACGCTTTCTGCTCTAATTGCCATGTGACTGAAGCCATAACGAGAGAGAACCTCACTGTCCTGGGATGCCCGGGTGTCTGTGGAGAGAGAGTGGGGAAGGGACAGTAGAGGGTGTATGTGGAGAGAGAGGGGAAGGGACAGTAGATGGTGTCTGTGGAGAGAGAGGGGAAGGGACAGTAGAGGGTGTCTGTGGAGAGAGGGGGGAAGGGACAGTAGAATGTGTCTGTGGAGAGAGAGGGGAAGGGACAGTAGAATGTGTCTGTGGAGAGAGAGGGTAAGGGACAGTAGAATGTGTATGTGGAGAGAGGGTGGAAGGGACAGTAGAGGGTGTCTGTGGAGAGATAGGGGAAGGGACAGTAGAATGTGTCTGTGGAGAGAGGGTGGAAGGGACAGTACAGGGTGTCTGTGGAGAGAGAGGGGAAGGGACAGTATAATGTGTCTGTGGAGAGACAGGGGAAGGGACAGTAGAGGGTGTCTGTGGAGAGAGAGGGGAAGGGACAGTACAGGGTGTCTGTGGAGAGAGGGGAAGGGACAGTAGAGGGTGTCTGTGGAGAGAGAGGGGAAGGGACAGTACAGGGTGTCTGTGGAGAGAGGGGAAGGGTACAAGGAGACAGGGACAGTAAGGGTGTCTGTGGAGAGAGAGGGGAAGGGACAGTACAGGGTGTCTGTGGAGAAGAGGGGAAGGGACAGTAGAGGGTGTCTGTGGAGAGATAGGGGGAAGGGACAGTAGAGGGTGTCTGTGGAGAGAGGGGGGAAGGGACAGTAGAATGTGTCTGTGGAGAGAGAGGGGAAGGGACAGTAGAATGTGTCTGTGGAGAGAGAGGGACAGTAAGGGACAGTAGAATGTGTCTGTGGGGAGAGAGGGGAGAAGGGACAGTAGAGGGTGTCTGTGGAGAGAGAGGGGAAGGGACAGTACAGGGTGTCTGTGGAGAGAGAGGGGAGAAGGGACAGTAGAGGGTGTCTGTGGAGAGATAAGGGACAGTACAGGGTGTCTGTGGAAGGGACAGTAGAGGGTGTCTGTGGAGAGAGAGGGGAAGGGACAGTAAAATGTGTCTGTGGAGAGAGAGGGGAAGGGACAGTACAGGGTGTCTGTGGAGAGAGAGGGGAAGGGACAGTACAGGGTGTCTGTGGAGAGAGAGGGGAAGGGACAGTGGAGGGTGTCTGTGGAGAGAGAGGGGAAGGGACAGTATAATGTGTCTGTGGAGAGAGAGGGGAAGGGACAGTAGAGGGTGTCTGTGGAGAGAGAGGGGAAGAGACAGTATAATGTGTCTGTGGAGAGAGAGGGGAAGAGACAGTATAATGTGTCTGTGGAGAGAGAGGGGAAGGGACAGTAGAGGGTGTCTGTGGAGAGAGAGGGGAAGGGACAGTAGAGGGTGTCTGTGGAGAGAGGGGAAGGGACAGTACATGGTGCCTGTGGAGAGAGAGGGGAAGGGACAGTACAGGGTGTCTGTGGAGAGAGGGGAAGGGACAGTAGAGGGTGTCTGTGGAGAGATAGGGGAAGGGACAGTAAAATGTGTCTGTGGAGAGGGACAGTACAGGGTCTGTGGAAGGGACAGTACAGGGTGTCTGTGGAGAGAGAGGGGAAGGGACAGTACATGGTGCCTGTGGAGAGAGAGGGGAAGGGACAGTACAGGGTGTCTGTGGAGAGAGGCGAAGGGACAGTAGAGGGAGAGATAGGGGAAGGGACAGTAAAATGAGAGAGAGGGGAAGGGACAGTGGAGGGTGTCTGTGGAGAGAGAGGGGAAGGGACAGTATAATGTGTCTGTGGAGAGAGAGGGGAAGGGACAGTAGAGGGTGTCTGTGGAGAGAGAGGGGAAGAGACAGTATAATGTGTCTGTGGAGAGAGAGGGGAAGAGACAGTATAATGTGTCTGTGGAGAGAGAGGGGAAGAGACAGTATAATGTGTCTGTGGAGAGAGAGGGGAAGGGAGAGTAGAGGGTGTCTGTGGAGAGAGAGGGGAAGGGACAGTATAATGTGTCTGTGGAGAGAGAGGGGAAGGACCAGTAGAATGTGTCTGTGGAGAGAGAGGGGAAGGGACAGTATAATGTGTCTGTGGAGAGAGAGGGGAAGGACCAGTAGAATGTGTCTGTGGGGAGAGAGGGGAAGGGACAGTACAGGGTGTCTGTGGAGAGAGAGAGGAAGGGACAGTATAATGTGTCTGTGTAGAGAGAGGGGAAGGACCAGTAGAATGTGTCTGTGGAGAGAGAGGGGAAGGGACAGTACAGGGTGTCTGTGGAGAGAGAGGGGAAGAGACAGTATAATGTGTCTGTGGAGAGAGAGAGGAAGGGACTGTATAATGTGTCTGTGGAGACAGAGGGGAAGGGACAGTACAGGGTGTCTGTGGAGAGAGAGGGGAAGGGACAGTAGATGGTGTCTGTGGAGAGAGAGGGGAAGGGACAGTACAGGGTGTCTGTGGAGAGAGAGGGGAAGGGACAGTAGAGGGTGTCTGTGGAGAGAGAGGGGAAGGGACAGTACAGGGTGTCTGTGGAGAGAGGGGAAGGGACAGTAGAGGGTGTCTGTGGAGAGAGGGGAAGGGACAGTAGAGGGTGTCTGTGGAGAGATAGGGGAAGGGACAGTAAAATGTGTCTGTGGAGAGAGAGGGGAAGGGACAGTACAGGGTGTCTGTGGAGAGAGAGGGGAAGGGACAGTACAGGGTGTCTGTGGAGAGAGAGGGGAAGGGGGGAAGGGACAGTATAGGTGTCTGTGGAGAGAGGGACAGGGGTGTCTGTGGAAGGGACAGTATAATGTGTCTGTGGAGAGAGAGGGGAAGGGACAGTACAGGGTGTCTGTGGAGAGAGAGGGGAAGGGACAGTACAGGGTGTCTGTGGAGAGAGAGGGGAAGGGACAGTAGAGGGTGTCTGTGGAGAGAGAGGGGAAGGGACAGTACAGGGTGTCTGTGGAGAGAGGGGAAGGGACAGTAAAATGTGTCTGTGGAGAGAGAGGGGAAGGGACAGTACAGGGTGTCTGTGGAGAGAGAGGGGAAGGGACAGTACAGGGTGTCTGTGGAGAGAGAGGGGAAGGGACAGTAGAGGGTGTCTGTGGAGAGAGAGGGGAAGGGACAGTATAATGTGTCTGTGGAGAGAGAGGGGAAGGGACAGTAGAGGGTGTCTGTGGAGAGAGAGGGGAAGAGACAGTATAATGTGTCTGTGGAGAGAGAGGGGAAGAGACAGTATAATGTGTCTGTGGAGAGAGAGGGGAAGGGACAGTAGAGGGTGTCTGTGGAGAGAGAGGGGAAGGGACAGTAGAGGGTGTCTGTGGAGAGAGAGGGGAAGGGACAGTATAATGTGTCTGTGGAGAGAGAGGGGAAGGGACAGTAGAGGGTGTCTGTGGAGAGAGGGGGAAGGGACAGTAGAGGTGTCTGTGGAGAGAGAGGGGAAGGGACAGTATAATGTGTCTGTGGAGAGAGAGGGGAAGGACAGTAGAATGTGTCTGTGGAGAGAGAGGGGAAGGACAGTAGAATGTGTCTGTGGAGAGAGAGGGGAAGGGGAAGGGACAGTAGAGGGTGTCTGTGGAGAGAGAGGGGAAGGGACAGTATAATGTGTCTGTGGAGAGAGAGGGGAAGGACCAGTAGAATGTGTCTGTGGAGAGAGAGGGGAAGGGACAGTATAATGTGTCTGTGGAGAGAGAGAGGAAGGGACAGTATAATGTGTCTGTGGAGAGAGAGGGGAAGGGACAGTATAATGTGTCTGTGGAGAGAGAGGGGAAGGGACAGTACAGGGTGTCTGTGGAGAGAGAGGGGAAGGGACAGTAGAGGGTGTCTGTGGAGAGATAGGGGAAGGGACAGTAGAATGTGTCTGTGGAGAGAGAGGGGAAGGGACAGTAGAGGGTGTCTGTGGAGAGAGAGGGGAAGGGACAGTACAGGGTGTCTGTGGAGAGAGAGGGGAAGGGACAGTACAGGGTGTCTGTGGAGAGAGGGGAAGGGACAGTACAGGGTGTCTGTGGAGAGAGAGGGGAAGGGACATTAGAGGGTGTCTGTGGAGAGAGGGGAAGGGACAGTAGAGGGTGTCTGTGGAGAGAGAGGGGAAGGGACAGTACAGGGTGTCTGTGGAGAGAGAGGGGAAGGGACAGTACAGGGTGTCTGTGGAGAGAGAGGGGAAGGGACAGTACAGGGTGTCTGTGGAGAGAGAGGAAGGGACAGTAGGTCTGTGGAAGGGACATTAGTGGGTGTCTGTGGAGAGAGAGGGGAAGGGACAGTAGAGGGTGTCTGTGGAGAGAGAGGGGAAGGGACAGTACAGGGTGTCTGTGGAGAGAGAGGGGAGGGACAGTACAGGGTGTCTGTGGAGAGAGGGGAAGGGACAGTAAAGGGTGTCTTTGGAGAGAGAGGGGAAGGGACAGTACAGGGTGTCTGTGGAGAGAGGGGAAGGGACAGTACAGGGTGTCTGTGGAGAGAGAGGGGAAGGGACAGTAGAGGGTGTCTGTGGAGAGAGAGGGGAAGGGACAGTAAAGGGTGTCTGTGGAGAGAGGGGAAGGGACAGTACAGGGTGTCTGTGGAGAGAGGGGAAGGGACTGTAAAGGGTGTCTTTGTGGAGAGAGAGGGGAAGGGACAGTACAGGGTGTCTGTGGAGAGAGAGGGGAAGGGACAGTAAAGGGTGTCTGTGGAGAGAGGGGAAGGGACAGTACAGGGTGTCTGTGGAGAGAGAGGGGAAGGGACAGTACAGGGTGTCTGTGGAGAGAGGTAAATAAGTTATTTTTTTGCAACAATGTGTTTTTTTTATATACATGTATTTTCCTTTCCTATTCACATGATGCTACATACAGTTTAAAACTAAAATCCTTAATTGAAACAACAACAAAGTTTCCTCCACGCACCTGTGGCACTTAAATCCTAAGTGATGACCTGGAGAAATGTACATAGACAGATCTATGGATGCAAGGAAGACCATCCATGCTATCAAATGTATAATTTTAACCATGTTTTGAGGCAATAAAGTGTTTGTTTACAATTACATTGTTTACATACATTGGAGTTAAACAAGCTTATATTTTGGTTTCTTATGGGGTAAGGCTCTTAAACTACGCACAATGCATTATATTCCTAGAGAATCAATGGGTTAAATTGAAGTCTAAAAATAGACAAAGCAACATCATCATACAGTCCTCAGATTTCCCCTCTCATTGTCATATACAACCCTCTCTCTCTCTCTCTGCCTCCCCCTTCTCTCTCTCTCTCTCTCGCTCTGCCTCCCCTTCTCTCTCTCTCTCGCTCTGCCTCCCCCTTCTCTCTCTCTCTCGCTCTGCCTCTCCATTCTCTCTCTCTCTGCACCCATTGTCTCCCTCTGCCTCTCCCTTCTCTCTGTCTCTCTCTCCCACTTCTCTCTCTCTCTCTTCTCTCTGCCTCCCCCTTCTCTCAATCTCTCTACATCTATCTCACTGTCTCTATCGCTCTCTCTTCCTCTATAGCTCTATCTCTCTCTATATCTATCTCTCTTCCTCTATATCTATACCTCTCTCTCTCTGCCTCCCCCTTTTTTCTTTCTCTCTCTATATCTATCTCACTGTCTCTATCTCTCTTTCTTCCTCTATATCTATATCTCTCTATCTCTCTCTCTGCCTCCCCCTTCTCTCTTTCTTTCTCTGTCACCCCCTTCTCTCAATCTCTCCCTACCTCCCCCCACTCTCTCGCTCTCTCTGCCTCCCCCTCTCTCAATCTCTCACATTCCTCCATAATTTCACATACATACTACAGGTCAATAATTCCATGCCAGTCCAGAAGCTGCCTAACTGCTTGTTAGTTAATGTCTGTTTAAATACGGTTGGCTTGGTCATTAGCATTCCTGTAATGTAATGTGGCTGTAATGCTGCTCTCTCTGGCAGCAATCTGAATCAAAGAGCTGTGCTGGGGCAAAGTCAAAGCTGTAGATCAGTTCAAAGGAAGAGGGGTCAGGAGAAGGGTCAGTCCATCTCTGCACTGCAGCCCCTACATAAGCCAGCACACACATCTGCGGGCGGACATACACACACACGCACACACACACATGAAAGCATGCACACACAGGCTTGTACACACACACACACACACACACATCTGCAGGCGTGCACACTCGGTAGAACACACAATCCCCATTAAACACACACACAAACCACAGATTGACTTCCAAATGGAGGTCCCTGTCAACTACAGCCCTAAACGTTTCCCTGAGGCCGGCTTGATTTACACACACACACACACACACTCCTGCTCTAGTTCTCTGACTTGTCTCTTCTCTGTATTTCCTGAAATGAGACATGGCAGCGGTGCCCATTTTCCTCCTGACTGAGTGACCTTTGATTTAGGCTAATTTCTGTCATTAAATCAGACCGCTGAGCTTAGTGGAATGCCTCCTCTTTGATGTAGGCCCTGCCTGGCCTGTGTGACTCAGATCAGAGGGACGGGTGTGTGTTTCCCCTTCCTGCCGAGCTGGCTGAGCGGGCAGACACTCTGGCATTCCCTGTGCTTGTTGTTGCTCCTCTCCTCTGTATTCCCAGCCCAAACTGGGATTCCCCCGGCCTCGCTGTTCCATTCCACGTCATCCTGGAACACTCCCTCACTGTTTTACTTCTGATCCAAGCTTTTAATGGTGAAAGAGTAGGCCAGATGAGACCGGTGTCATTGACTGACCCTGAGACCGGTGTCATTGACTGACCCTTTGACCGGTGTCATTGACTGACCCTGAGATCGGTGTCATTGACTGACCCTGAGACCGGTGTCATTGACTGACCCTGAGACCGGTGTCATTGACTGACTCTGAGACCGGTGTCATTGACTGACCCTGAGACAGGTGTCATTGACTGACCCTGAGACCGGTGTCATTGACTGACCCTGAGACCGGTGTCATTGACTGACTCTGAGACCGGTGTCATTGACTGACTGAGACCGGTGTATCATTGACTGACCCTGAGACCGGTGTCATTGACTGACACCTGAGACAGGTGTCATTGACTGACACTGAGACCGGTGTCATTGACTGACCCTGAGACCGGTGTCATTGACTGACCCTGAGACCGGTGTCATTGACTGACCCTGAGACCGGTGATTGACTGACCCTGAGACCGGTGTCATTGACTGACCCTGAGACCGGTGTCATTGACTGTCATTGTCATTGACTGACCCTGAGACCGGTGTCATTGACTGACCCTGAGACTGTCATTGACCGAGACCGTGTCATTGACTGACCCTGAGACCGGTGTCATTGACTGACCCTGAGACCGGTGTCATTGACTGACCCTGAGACCGGTGTCATTGACTGACCCTGAGACCGGTGTCATTGACTGACCCTGAGACCGGTGACTGACCCTGAGACCGGGTGTCATTGACTGACCCTGAGACCGGTGTCATTGACTGACCCTGAGACCGGTGTCATTGACTGACCCTGAGACCGGTGTCATTGACTGACCCTGAGACCACTGACCCTGAGACCGGTGTCATTGACTGACCCTGAGACCGGTGTCATTGACTGACCCTGAGACCGGTTGACTGACCCTGAGACCGGTTGTGTCATTGACTGACCCTGAGACCGGTGTCATTGACTGACCCTGAGACCGGTGTCATTGACTGACCCTGAGACCGGTGTCATTGACTGACCCTGAGACCGGTGTCATTGACTGACCCTGAGACCGGTGTCATTGACTGACCCTGAGACCGGTGTCATTGACTGACCCTGAGACCGGTGTCATTGACTGACCCTGAGACCGGTGTCATTGACTGACCCTGAGACCGGTGTCATTGACTGACCCTGAGACTGACCCTGAGACCGGTGTCATTGACTGACCCTGAGACCGGTGTCATTGACTGACCCTGAGACCGGTGTCATTGACTGACCCTGAGACCGGTGTCATTGACTGACCCTGAGAACGGTGTCATTGACTGACCCTGAGACCGGTGTCATTGACTGACCCTGAGACCGGTGTCATTGACTGACCCTGAGACCGGTGTCATTGACTGACCCTGAGACCGGTGTCATTGACTGACCCTGAGACCGGTGTCATTGACTGACCCTGAGACCGGTGTCATTGACTGACCCTGAGATTGGGTGTCATTGACTGACCCTGAGACCGGTGTCATTGACTGACCCTGAGACCGGTGTCATTGACTGACCCTGAGACCGGTGTCATTGACTGACCCTGAGACCGGTGTCATTGACTGACCCTGAGACCGGTGTCATTGACTGACCCTGAGACCGGTGTCATTGACTGACCCTGAGACCGGTGTCATTGACTGACCCTGAGACCGGTGTCATTGACTGACCCTGAGACCGGTGTCATTGACTGACCCTGAGACCGGTGTCATTGACTGACACTGAGACCGGTGTCATTGACTGACCCTGAGACAGGTGTCATTGACTGACCCTGAGACAGGTGTCATTGACTGACCCTGAGACAGGTGTCATTGACTGACCCTGAGATTGTGTGTCATTGACTGACCCTGAGATTGTGTGTCATACCCACTTGTGTGTGTATATATGTGTGTGTATATGTGCGTGCATGAGTGTGTGTGCTGCACATGAATTGTTAAGGTTGTGGGCACTAAAAAGTAACTTTTTAAATACTCTGTACAATGGATCTGACTAACAGTCGCTAGGAGACGAACAAGCTCAGTGTGACACTTAGTGTTGCAGTTGTTCTGCCAATACCACGGCAGGACATAACTTATTAGTGTCTCCAAACAGTAGTGTCTTAGTGTGCTACCTCTTTCCTGACGTGAGTGTACCTGTGTATCTCCCTGACCCCAGGTCATCTCTGACCTGGAGGAGCAGGTGTCCTCTCTGAGGGATGAGCTGCAGCAGGCCCACAGCCAGAGGAAGCAGCAGCTGCTGGAGCTGGGGGTGCTCAGGGAGGAGGAGAGGCAGCGCGCGGCCCAGGACCAGGAGGCCTCCCTGGGCAGGCTGAGAGCCGAGATGGACCACATCCGCCTGGAGCTGGAGACGAGCCACAAGGCTGAGAGACAACTGGCCCAGGAGAAGGTGGGTGAGGGGGTCGGGGTTGGGACATTGCACTGCCAGGGGAGAAGTGAAGCGAGAGAGAGCCTAGGATAAGGTGGGTGATGGGATGGGTGGGCTAGGGACATAGCACCGCCAGGGGAGAAGGGAAGAGAGAGAGAGCCCAGGATAAGGTGGGTGATGGGATGGGTGGGCTAGGGACATAGCACTGCCAGGGGATAAGGGAAGAGGGATAAGGTGGGTGATGGGGATGGGTGGGCTAGGGACATAGCACACTGCCAGGGGAGAAGGGAAGAGAGAGAGAGCCCAGGATAAGGTGGGTGATGGGATGGGTGGGCTAGGGACATAGCACTGCCAGGGGATAAGGGAAGAGAGAGAGAGCCCAGGATAAGGTGGGTGATGGGATGGGATGGGTGGGCTAAGGACATAGCACCGCCAGAGGAGAAGGGAAGAGAGAGCCCAGGATAAGGTGGGTGATGGGATGGGTGGGCTAAGGACATAGCACCGCCAGGGGAGAAGGGAAGAGAGAGAGAGCCCAGGATAAGGTGGGTGATGGGATGGGATGGGTGGGCTAGGGACATAGCACCGCCAGGGGAGAAGGGAAGAGAGAGAGAGCCCAGGATAAGGTGGGTGATGGGATGGGATGGGTGGGCTAAGGACATAGCACCGCCAGGGGAGAAGGGAAGAGAGAGAGAGCCCAGGATAAGGTGGGTGATGGGATGGGTGGGCTAAGGACATAGCACCGCCAGGGGAGAAGGGAAGAGAGAGAGAGCCCAGGATAAGGTGGGTGATGGGATGGGTGGGCTAGGGACATAGCACCGCCAGGGGAGAAGGGAAGAGAGAGAGAGCCCAGGATAAGGTGGGTGATGGGATGGGTGGGGCTAGGGACATAGCACCGCCAGGGGAGAAGGGAAGAGAGAGAGAGCCCAGGATAAGGTGGGTGATGGGATGGGTGGGCTAGGGACATAGCACCGCCAGGGGAGAAGGGAAGAGAGAGAGAGCCCAGGATAAGGTGGGTGATGGGATGGGTAGGCTAGGGACATAGCACCGCCAGGGGAGAAAGGAAGAGAGAGAGAGTCCAGGATAAGGTGGGTGATGGGATGGGTGGGCTTGGGACAAAGCACCGCCAGGGGAGAAGGGAAGAGAGAGCCCAGGATAAGGTGGGTGATGGGATGGGTGGGCTAGGGACATAGCACTGCCAGGGGAGAAGGGAAGAGAGAGAGAGCCCAGGATAAGGTGGGTGATGGGATGGGATGGGTGGGCTAGGGACATAGCACCGCCAGTGGAGAAGGGAAGAGAGAGAGAGCCCAGGATAAGGTGGGTGATGGGATGGGTGGGCTAGGGACATAGCACCGCCAGGGGAGAAGGGAAGAGAGAGAGAGCCCAGGATAAGGTGGGTGATGGGATGGGATGGGTGGGCTAGGGACATAGCACCGCCCAGGATAAGGTGGGTGATGGGATGGAAATAGGCCAGTGGAGAAGGGAAGAGAGAGAGAGCCCAGGAAAGGTGGGTGATGGGATGGGTGGGCTAGGGACATAGCACCGCCAGGGGAAAAGGGAAGAGAGAGAGAGCCCAGGATAAGGTGGGTGATGGGATGGGTGGGCTGGGTGATGGGATGGGATGGGTGGGCTAGGGACATAGCACCGCCACAAGTCAATGACATCCTCCCTCTTCTCCTCCATTTCCACCCTCTGTCCTCTTTTCATAGTCTCCCACCCCTCCATGGCACTCCCAGTAGAGAAGAACATGGTACAGAGGTGGGGTAGTATACATATGGAGAATCAGTCATGCTCCAGTATAATAGATGTGTCCTGTTATTGGTATGTAGGAGATAACAGAGTGCTTATCAGATGGAAGCTTTTAACACTAGGTCTGCTGGGTGTCTATGGACCCCCCCTTTAAGCTAATGAGCAGTCATTCTAACTGCAACATTATAACCGTGGAATTCATATATTTCATATATGCTATAGCAAAAATAATACTGTGGTTTGTTTATGAAGGCCTTGGCTAACATTACAATATGAGTTGTATTTGATTTCAAATAACACAATAGCATTTTCATTAGTTTATGTTACTGTAGGCTATATGTAAAAACAAAAACACAGAAATTCAAGTGGTCAATCAATTTTATTTGTGGAGTACCTTTGTTACAACTATGAAAGAGAAAGCATATGCTTTGGATCAGGGTAACAGCTTATTTTTATAACAGCAATAAAAATATATATTTTTACCCCAACCACCAAGAAGCACGGTCAAAATACTTCTTTTGTTTCTTACCCCCTTTTTCTCCCCAATTTCGTGGTATCCAATTAGAAGTAGTTACTGTCTTGTCTCATCGCTGCAACTCCCGTACGGACTCGGGAAGGCGAAGGTCGAGAGCCATGCGTCCTCCGAAACACAACCCAACCAAGCCGCACACGCTTCTTGACACAACGCCATCCAACCCGGAAGCCAGCCACACCAATGTGTCGGAGGAAACACCATACACCTAGCGACCTGGTCAGCGTGCACTGCGCCCGGCCCGCCACAGGAGTCGCTAGTGCGCAATGAGACAAGGATATCCCTGCCGGCCAAACCCTCCCTAACCCAGACGACGCTGGGCCAATTGTGCGTCTGCGGCAGAGCCTGGGCTCGAACCCGGAGTCTCTGGTGGCACAGCTAGCACTGTGATGCAGTGCCTTAGACCACTGCGCCTCCCGGGAGGCAAATTACAACATTTTTGTAACTTTCACATGCTTAACACAACATTTGTTTGGTTGTAGTACATAATAGTATCCTGTTTTCTCTTGATTGTGTCCCGTTGTCTTGTCATTCTTCAGGACAGTTGTCACGGCTGTGCAGGTGCCTTATTTTGCGCGGAGGGAGGGAGCTCCTGCCTCACTTTGTTCATGGTGCCGGCCAGACTTGTTTTCTTTGTAAACAACTTGTTGACCAATGACAGTGGAGTGAAGAAAAGGTCCATGGAGACATTACTCTCCTTGCCAACCTCCGGTTCCACAGGCCTCAAACACCACATTCTCTGACACTCACGCCTGCTGCCCCATGTGGATCTTTTCCCAGAGATTGAAAGCGGTTCAGCATGTACAATTACGCACACTCTCGCTGAATAGTCTGCTCTTGGTATTTTAGGTATTTTATTAGGATCCCCATTAGCTGTTGCGATAGCAGCAGCCTCTGTTCCGGTGGTCCAAACGAAACATGACATAATACAGAACATTAATAGACAAGAACAGCTCAAGGACAGAACTACATCAACTGAAACGAAGGCACACGTAGCCAACATATCGACACACACATTATCTAGGTCAAATAGTCAAATAGGGGGAGGGGGGGTTGTGACGTGAGGTGTTGCTTTATCTGTTTGAGTCCCATGCAATAATGGCTCTATATTATACTTACGCTTTCTTGAATTTGTTCTGGATTTTGGGACTGTGAAAAGACCCCTGGTGGCATGTCTGGTGGGGTAAGTGTGTGTGTCAGAGCTGTGTGTAAGTTGACAATGCTAACAATTTGTGATTTTCAACACATTCTTTTTTGTGATGCAGTCAGTCTCTCCTCTACTCTCAGCCAAGAGACTGGCAGCATAGTATTTATATCAACCCTCTGATTACAATGAAGAGCAAGACATGCTGCTCTGTTCTGGGCCAGCTGCAGCTTAACTAGGTCTTTCCTGCAGCACTGGACCACACGAACAGACAATAATGAAGATAAGACAAAACTAGAGCCTGCGGGACTTGCTCTTGGGAGTGTGGTGTCAAAAAGCAAAGCATCTCTGATACAGGGTACATACCATTTTAAGATTAGGTCCATCATTAGAATGGATGAATACAATAGAATTACCCGCCCTGTTCTTCATTCACAATTGGTGATTACATAATTATGCTTCTTTCTCTCACTCATCAACTCACCCATTCTCCCCATCACACTTTACTTAATGTATTTCATCTGTTATATGTGTGAAATTAGTTTCGGTATTGTTCAGGTTAAGTTTTGAGGCAATTGTCGTGGGGATTATCAGCTGGGCACTGCAGTTTCAACTGTCTGATGGAGCGGAGCAGGCCCTACTGTTGGGAGAAGGAGTGGAGCAGGCCCTACTGTTGGGAGAAGGAGTGGAGCAGGCCCTACTGTTGGGAGAAGGAGCGGAGCAGGCCCTATAGTTGGGAGAATGAGTGGAGCAGGCCCTACTGTTGGGAGAAGGAGTGGAGCAGGCCCTACTGTTGGGAGAAGGAGCGGAGCAGGCCCTACTGTTGGGAGAAGGAGCAGGCCCTGTTGAGCAGGCCCTACTGTTGGGAGAAGGAGTGGAGCAGGCCCTACTGTTGGGAGAAGGAGTGGAGCAGGCCCTACTGTTGGGAGAATGAGTGGAGCAGAAGGAGTGGAGCAGGCCCTACTGTTGGGAGAAGGCAGGCCCTACTGTTGGGAGAAGGAGTGGAGCAGGCCCTACTGTTGGGAGAAGGAGTGGAGCAGGCCCTACTGTTGGGAGAAGGAGTGGAGCAGGCCCTACTGTTGGGAGAAGGAGTGGAGCAGGCCCTACTGTTGGGAGAAGGAGTGGAGCAGGCCCTACTGTTGGGAGAAGGAGCGGAGCAGGCCCTACTGTTGGGAGAAGGAGTGGAGCAGGCCCTACTGTTGGGAGAAGGAATGACATCATCTAACTGACTGAGTGACTGACATCATCTGACTGACTTCATCTGACTGAGTGACTGACATCATCTGAATGACATCATCTGACGGAGTGACTGACTTAATCTGACTGACTGAGTAACTGACATCATCTGACTGACTTCATCTGAATGACATCATCTAACTGACTGAGTAACTGACATCATCTGACTGACTTCATCTGAATGACATCATCTAACTGACTGAGTAACTGACATCATCTGACTGAGTGACTGACATCATCTGACTGACATCATCTGACGGCGTGACTGACTTAATCTGACTGTTTGAGTAACTGACATCATCTGACGGCGTGACTGACTTAATCTCACTGACTGAGTGACTGACATCATCTGACTGACTTCATCTGACGGAGTGACTGACTTAATCTGACTGTTTGAGTAACTGACATCATCTGACGGCGTGACTGACTTAATCTGACTGTTTGAGTAACTGACATCATCTAACTGACTGACTGAGTAACTAACATCATCTGACTGACTGAGTAACTAACATCATCTGACTGACTGACATCATCTAATTGACAGCATTTGACTGACTGAAATCATTTGACTGACTGAAATCATTTGACTGACTGAAATCATTTGACTGACTGACTGACATCATTTGACTGACTGGCATCAATTCAATTCAAGGGGCTTTATTGGCATGGGAAACATGTGTTAACATTGCCAAAGCAAGTAAGGTAAACAATAAAAATTAACAGTAGACATCACACATACAGAAGTTTGAAAACAATAAAGACATTACAAATGTCATATTATATATATATATATATACAGTGTTTTTACAAGGTACAAATGGTAAAGGACACAAGATAAAATAAATAAGCATAGATATGGGTTGTATTTACAATGGTGTTTGTTCCTCAGTGGTTGCCCTTTTCTCGTGGCAACAGGTCACAAATCTTGCTGCTCTGATGGCACACTGTGGAATTTCACCCAGTAGATATGGGAGTTTTTCAAAATTGGATTTGTTTTCAAATTCTTTGTGGATCTGTGTAATCTGAGGGAAATATGTCTCTCTAATATGGTCATACATTGGGCAGGAGGTTAGGAAGTGCAGCTCAGTTTCCACCTCATTTTGTGGGCAGTGAGCACATAGCCTGTCTTCTCTTGAGAGCCATGTCTGCCTACGGCGGCCTTTCTCAATAGCAAGGCTATGCTCGCTGAGTCTGTACATAGTCAAAGCTTTCCTTAATTTTGGGTCAGTCACAGTGGTCAGGTATTCTGCCGCTGTGTACTCTCTGTGTAGGGCCAAATAGCATTCTAGTTTGCTCTGTTTTTTTGTTAATTCTTTCCAATGTGTCAAGTAATTATCTTTTTGTTTTCTCGTGATTTGGTTGGGTCTAATTGTGCTGCTGTCATGGGGCTCTGTAGGGTGTGTTTGTGAACAGAGCCCCAGGACCAGCTTGCTTAGGGGACTCTTCTCCAGGTTCATCTCTCTGTAGGTGATGGCTTTGTTGTGGAAGGTTTGGGAATCGCTTCCTTTTAGGTGGTTATAGAATTTAACAGCTCTTTTCTGGATTTTGATAATTAGTGGGTATCGGCCTAATTCTGCTCTGCATGCATTATTTGGTGTTCTACGTTGTACACGGAGGATATTTTTGCAGAATTCTGCGTGCAGAGTCTCAATTTGGTGTTTGTCCCATTTTGTAAAGTCTTGGTTGGTGAGCGGACCCCAGACCTCACAACCATAAAGGGCAATGGGCTCTATGACTGATTCAAGTATTTTTAGCCAAATCCTAATTGGTATGTTGAAATTTATGTTCCTTTTGATGGCATAGAATGCCCTTCTTGCCTTGTCTCTCAGATCGTTCACAGCTTTGTGGAAGTTACCTGTGGCGCTGATGTTTAGGCCAAGGTATGTATAGTTTTTTGTGTGCTCTAGGGCAACAGTGTCGAGATGGAATTTGTATTTGTGGTCCTGGTGACTGGACCTTTTTTGGAACACCATTATTTTGGTCTTACTGAGATTTACTGTCAGGGCCCAGGTCTGACAGAATCTGTGCATAAGATCTAGGTGCTGCTGTAGGCCCTCCTTGGTTGGTGACAGAAGCATCAGATCATCAGCAAACAGCAGACATTTGACTTCAGATTCTAGTAGGGTGAGGCCGGGTGCTGCAGACTTTTCTAGTGCCCTCGCCAGTTCGTTGATATATATGTTGAAGAGGGTGGGGCTTAAGCTGCATCCCTGTCTAACCCCACGACCCTGTGTGAAGAAATTTGTGTGTTTTTTGCCAATTTTAACCGCACACTTGTTGTTTGTGTACATGGATTTTATGATGTCGTATGTTTTACCCCCAACACCACTTTCCATCAGTTTGTATAGCAGACCATCATGCCAAATTGAGTCGAAGGCTTTTTTGAAATCAACAAAGCATGAGAAGACTTTGCCTTTGTTTTGGTTTGTTTGGTTGTCAATTAGGTGTGCAGGGTGAATACATGGTCTGTTGTACGGTAATTTGGTAAAAAGCCAATTTGACATTTGCTCAGTACATTGTTTTCATTGAGGAAGTGCACGAGTCTGCTGTTAATGATAATGCAGAGGATTTTCCCAAGGTTACTGTTGACGCATATTCCACGGTAGTTATTGGGGTCAAATTTGTCTCCATTTTTGTGGATTGGGGTGATCAGTCCTTGGTTCCAAATATTGGGGAAGATGCCAGAGCTAAGGATGATGTTAAAGAGTTTTAGTATAGCCAATTGGAATTTGTTGTCTGTATATTTGATCATTTCATTGAGGATACCATCAACACCACAGGCCTTTTTGGGTTGGAGGGTTTTTATTTTGTCCTGTAACTCATTCAATGTAATTGGAGAATCCAGTGGGTTCTGGTAGTCTTTAATAGTTGATTCTAAGATCTGTATTTGATCATGTATATGTTTTTGCTCTTTATTCTTTGTTATAGTGCCAAAAAGATTGGAGAAGTGGTTTACCCATACATCTCCATTTTGGATAATTCTTCGTGTTGTTGTTTGTTTAGTGTTTTCCAATTTTCCCAGAAGTGGTTAGAGTCTATGGATTCTTCAATTACATTGAGCTGATTTCTGACATGCTGTTCCTTCTTTTTCCGTAGTGTATTTCTGTATTGTTTTAGTGACTCACCATAGTGAAGGCGTAGACTCAGGTTTTCCGGGTCTCTATGTTTTTGGTTGGACAGGTTTCTCAATTTCTTTCTTAGATTTTTGCATTCTTCGTCAAACCATTTGTCATTGTTGTTAATTTTCTTCGGTTTTCTATTTGAGATTTTTAGATTTGATAGGGAAGCTGAGAGGTCAAATATACTGTTAAGATTTTCTACTGACAAGTTTACACCTTCACTATTACAGTGGAACGTTTTACCCAGGAAATTGTCTAAAAGGGATTGAATTTGTTGTTGCCTAATTGTTTTTTGGTAGGTTTCCAAACTGCATTCCTTCCATCTATAGCATTTCTTAATGTTACTCAGTTCCTTTGGCTTTGATGCCTCATGATTGAGTATTGCTCTGTTTAGGTAGACTGTGATTTTGCTGTGGTCTGATAGGGGTGTCAGTGGGCTGACTGTGAACGCTCTGAGAGACTCTGGGTTGAGGTCAGTGATAAAGTAGTCTACAGTCTACAGTACATCAACCGACTGACTGACTATCTAAGGAGACCTTTCAGAACCTGTGTGACACGCAGGATTTAATAATGCTACAGATGTAACCAGCCACCCCAACAGGTTAGCCTCCCATTTGTATTCCTGTCAAGAGTGAACTGTGTAGTTTCAGAGGTACATGGAGAGAGGAGGGGTTAGTGTGATACACCTTCAGTAGATGCATCATTCCTCCTGCTGTGACCTACAGTGTCTTGGTGGACCAGACAGGTTCAAGTCCCCTCCATCACTCCTCCTTTCTCTGTCAAAATCAATTGATCACATACACAGTTTACAGCAGGTATTTTTCCCTTACACAGGGAGTAAACAATAAACAAGTCAATAACACAGTAGAAGAAAAAGAGTCTATATACATTGTGTGCAAAAGGCATGAGAAGGTAGGCGAATAATTACAATTGAGCAGATTAACACTGGAGTGATAAATGATCAGATGAGCATGTGCAAGTAGAGATACTGGTGTGCAAAAGAGCAGAAAAGTAAATAAATAAAAACAGTATGGGGATGAGGTAGGTAAATTGGGTGGGCTATTTACAGATGGACTATGTACAGCTGCAGCGATCGGCTATAAAAGGTGTAGCAGAATACTTATACGCTAGCTCCCTCAACAGTGCAGTACATGAATCAATAACAATGAAAAGAGTCAAGTCAATAATAACACGTAGTAGAAGAGGTAGTAATAATGGACTGGATGTCTAGTAGCCCCTGTTCATTATGTCCAGTAGCCCCTCCCAGCCCCTGTTCATTATGTCCAGTAGCCCCTCCCAGCCCCTGTTCATTATGTCCAGTAAGCCCCTGTTCATTATGTCCAGTAGCCCCTCCCAGCCCCTGTTCATTATGTCCAGTAGCCCCTCCCAGCCCCTGTTCATTATGTCCAGTAGCCCCTCCCAGCCCCTGTTCATTATGTCCAGTAGCCCCTCCCAGCCCCTGTTCATTATGTCCAGTAGCCCCTCCCAGCCCCCCCTCCCAGCCCCTGTTCATTATGTCCAGTAACCCCTCCCAGCCCCTGTTCATTATGTCCAGTAGCCCCTCCCAGCCCCTGTTCATTATGTCCAGTAGCCCCTCCCAGCCCCTGTTCATTATGTCTAGTAGCCCCTCCCAGCCCCTGTTCATTATGTCCAGTAGCCCCCCTCCCAGCCCCTGTTCATTATGTCCAGCCCCTCCCAGTTCATTATGTCCAGTAGCCCCCCAGCCCCTCCCAGCCCCTGTTCATTATGTCCAGTAGCCCCTCCCAGCCCCTGTTCATTATGTCCAGTAGCCCCTCCCAGCCCCTGTTCATTATGTCCAGTAGCCCCTCCCAGACCCTGTTCATTATGTCCAGTAGCCCCTCCCAGCCCCTGTTCATTATGTCCAGTAGCCCTGTTTCATTATGTCCAGTAGCCCCTCCCAGACCCTGTTCATTATGTCCAGTAGCCCCTCCCAGCCCCTGTTCATTATGTCCAGTAGCCCCTCCAGTGCACTTAATACAGCCCAGGGCTGGGAAATCACCCATAATCCTGTGTAGGTTGAGAAGGAAGCCCGGGGTAGGTGGTGTTGATCAGAGCCTAATCTTGACCAGGGCCCATCAAAGAGCCTCTCTTTCATTAGGCCCCAGCCCAGCTGCACCGCATTAGGCCCGGAATGCAGGGACCGCCAGGGCACCCAGCGCCATTTTGGATCCACATAGAATAGTTAGTATGGGAGAGAATGACAGTTGGTGAGAGAGTGCATGACTTTATAGTATATGAAGTATGAAGGAACGCCTCTGTTCCTGACTGTTTCTCTTCCCTCACATAAAACCAATCACACCAGACACAGTTGTTTACCAGCCGGAACTCATTTTGACGTTTTCTCTTCCCTCCTATTTTCCATCTGAGACGTCAGGATGATATTATGATGACCTGCAGATGTCAGAGGGTCTGATGTCGAACTGAAATTGTGAGCAGAGTTGAACTAGGTTCATCCACCATCTGCAATGTGATAGATATGTGGCATACTTTTCTTTAAAGAGAACTGATGAGTTTCAGCCCAAAATCCAGTTGGTCCTTTTTAGCTGGAAATGCACACACAGGGTCAGAAGCGAGCTCAAACGTTAGGCGAAAGTTACATAGGAAACTTTTTTCCCCTTTTTATCTGTGATAGAAAAAAGTTTGACATAGGAATGATGGGTGAAAAAAATTACAAGTTCCAGCGCTGTTTCATGGCAGTTATTTCATGTGGGATTGAAGTTGGCCAGTTTCAGATCCATATTGACTGGGCAGGCTGTTTCCTGAGCTGAAATGTCTTATTCTTTTGATGCCTAGGCAGAAAAACGCAGTCCTTTGCAATCTGCCCCAGCCCGGTCGGTGTTGAAGCTTGAAGCCGGGGCCGGGCGGAGTGTTTGAAGGCATCTCCTAGATCCCGGGGTAAAGGCAGGAGAAATCCATTAAATCCATGAATGGATTCTCATCAAAGAAGCGTGTGTTTGAGAGAGAGAGAAAGCTGGGGAATGAAATAATGAGAAACAGTATTTTAGAGGAGATAAGATCACGCATTAAGATTGTTCTAACTCCCCAGAAAGAATAGGAAAGAGAGACATGGGGAGATATTGGAGAACGAGAGAAAGAGTAGTTGGGGGTATTTCACTGTTTGGCTGATATTGAGGTGTGTGTGTGTGTGTGTGTGTGTGTGTGTGTGTGTGTGTGTGTGTGTGTGTGTGTGTGTGTGTGTGTGTGTGTGTGTGTGTGTGTGTGTGTGTGTGTGTGTGTGTGTGTGTGTGTGTGTGTGTGTGTGTGTGTGTGCATAAAGCCCCCCCACACACACACACGTGCAGCCCCGGCCTCCCAATCTCCATCCTCCACAGAGGGGCCTGTGAAGCTTCTGTGTGACTGATAACGCTGCCTCTGCTCTGGGCTGCTCAGAGGAGGTCTCCTGCCTCTCACTTAACCTTATCTGGTTCTCTTATTTACCTCCCTCTATCCCTCCCTCTCTTAACCTCTTCCTCTCTCTTCAAGCCTTCAAGTCATGGCAAAGCAAAGAGTATCAGGGCTTCCTAGAAAGAGCTTGCCTTACCAGAGTTAGGGGCTATGACGATTTTTAGAAAAGGTGAAAGGTGTTTCCGGAAAACACACACACACACACAGACAGAGAACCTCTCACGACGGAAGCACACTCTCTCTCTCTCTCTAGTGTTATGTGTCTCAGTTAAAGCTTCCAATGCATGTTGAATACAAAGGCATCCTGCAAACTGCTACTTGCAAAGTCTCACTTTATTTGTCAAGCAAGGTTTTAGTCTGAACCCCACAAAGTCAACTCTGGACCTCGAAGCCAGTTCCACCGCATTTTTTCATTGTTCCCCTCCTATCAGGGACTGATTTAGACCTGGAACACCAGGTGTGTGCAATTAATTATCAGGTAGAACAGAAAACAAGCAGGCACAGGACCTCGTAGGGTAAGAGTGCTATACCCATGGTCTAGACTAGGGTTGTACATTTTAGGGAATATTCAGAGGTGGAAACTTTCCGTGGGAATTAACGGGAATATATGGGAATTAACGGAAATATATGAAAATTAATATGAATACCATTTAAATATAGATGTTTTTCTTGCATTGGATATATTTACCATATCATATGGAGACAGAAACATAAACCTTTTACCTTATCATAAGTAGACACAATTGCAAATGATTAAATCCTTCCAAAATACAGTGCCTTGCGAAAGTATTCAGCCCCCTTGAACTTTGCGACCTTTTGCCACATTTCAGGCTTCAAACATAAAGATATAAAACTGTATTTTTTGTGAAGAATCAACAACAAGTGGGACACAATCATGAAGTGGAACGACATTTATTGGATATTTCAAACTTTTTTAACAAATCAAAAACGGAAGAATTGGGCGTGCAAAATTATTCAGCCCCCTTAAGTTAATACTTTGTAGCGCCACCTTTTGCTGAGATTACAGCTGTAAGTCGCTTGGGGTATGTCTCTATCAGTTTTGCACATCGAGAGACTGAAATTTTTCCCATTCCTCCTTGCAAAACAGCTCGAGCTCAGTGAGGTTGGATGGAGAGCATTTGTGAACAGCAGTTTTCAGTTCTTTCCACAGATTCTCGATTGGATTCAGGTCTGGACTTTGACTTGGCCATTCTAACACCTGGATATGTTTATTTTTGAACCATTCCATTGTAGATTTTGCTTTATGTTTTGGATCATTGTCTTGTTAGAAGACAAATCTCCGTCCCAGTCTCAGGTCTTTTGCAGACTCCATCAGGTTTTCTTCCAGAATGGTCCTGTATTTGGCTCCATCCATCTTCCCATCAATTTTAACCATCTTCCCTGTCCCTGCTGAAGAAAAGCAGGCCCAAACCATGATGCTGCCACCACCATGTTTGACAGTGGGTATGGTGTGTTCAGGGTGATGAGCTGTGTTGCTTTTACGCCAAACATAACGTTTTGCATTGTTGCCAAAATGTTCAATTTTGGTTTCATCTGACCAGAGCACCTTCTCCCACATGTTTGGTGTGTCTCCCAGGTGGCTTGTGGCAAACTTTAAACAACACTTTTTATGGATATCTTTAAGAAATGGCTTTCTTCTTGCCACTCTTCCATAAAGGCCAGATTTGTGCAATATACGACTGATTGTTGTCCTATGGACAGAGTCTCCCACCTCAGCTGTAGATCTCTGCAGTTCATCCAGAGTGATCATGGGCCTCTTGGCTGCATCTCTGATCAGTCTTCTCCTTGTATGAGCTGAAAGTTTAGAGGGACGGCCAGGTCTTGGTAGATTTGCAGTGGTCTGATACTCCTTCCATTTCAATATTATCGCTTGCACAGTGCTCCTTGGGATGTTTAAAGCTTGGGAAATCTTTTGTATCCAAATGTATCCAAAGTATCTCGGACCTTTAAACTTCTTCACAACAGTATCTCGGACCTTTACAATAGCCTGGTGTGTTTCCTTGTTCTTCATGATGCTCTCTGCGCGTGAGGGAGTTTGTTCCAACGGACCTGGGCTGAGACTATCACCTCAGTGCAGGTGCATTTATTTGGGTGTACGGAGACTTGATTACACACAGGTGGATTGTATTTATCATCATTAGTCATTTAGGTCAACATTGGATCATTCAGAGATCCTCACTGAACTTCTGGAGAGAGTTTGCTGCACTGAAAGTAAAGGGGCTGAATAATTTTGCACGCCCAATTTTTCAGTTTTTGATTTGTTAAAAAAGTTTGAAATATCCAATAAATGTCGTTCCACTTCATGATTGTGTCCCACTTGTTGTTGATTCTTCACAAAAAATACAGTTTTATATCTTTATGTTTGAAGCCTGAAATGTGGCAAAAGGTCGCAAAGTTCAAGGGGGCCGAATACTTTCGCAAGGCACTGTATATATTTTTAAACTATTTAGTTACGAATTGAACTTTAATGAAATGAGTTGTCTCTTCACATGGGATGATTTCACTGAACAACAATAGAAAGAGAATATTGAATGATCCCCAATGATCCATCGCATCTCCCAAAAACATTTTCAACATACATCTGTAAAATGATAGTCTAGAAACTAAAGCTTTGGTTGTCTTCCTCTAAGGCTTCCATGTCTTCTCCCTGGACCTCCTCAATGTTCACCTCTTGAACATCCAGACTCTGAGGCTTCATCTTCCTTGTCACTTTCCAACCTTGTTGAGGATGGCTCGTTGTCAGGCTCAAAAAGCCTCAAATTTTCCCGGGTGGCCACCAATTTTTCAACCCATGTATTGGTGTGTGTTCCAAAACAAGGAACAGTTGCGCTCTGAGGCGTCTGATGTTGGTGGGATTTGGAGGATGATGGAGGCAACAGGGGAAAGGGCCTCAGATCCACAAAGTCCGTCCCACCAGGTGGCTGATGAGATATGTTGGGACGACTGCCATATTGCATCTCCATCCCAAAGCCCTGGAAGTGTACTTCGCCAGACTGCCAAGAACCTTGACCTCATCCAGGCCAAGGTTGTGAGACACGGTAGTGATGACACCATGGGCCTTGTTGATCTCTGCACCAGACAGGATGCTCTTGCCAGCATACTTGGGGTCCAACATGTACACTGCAGCGTGTTTGGGCTTCAGGAAGAAGTCTTCACGCTTTTTGATGTATTTCAGAACTGCAGTTTCCTCTGCTTGGAGCAACAGTGAAGTGGGCAGGGCAGTACGGATTTCTTCTCTTACATCTGCAGGCAGAGTCTGAACATCCGACAGGGTGGCATTGTCTCCCTCAATCCGTGTAGTGGGTACTGCTATAGGTTTCAGGTGTTTCAGGCTGCTTAACACTCTCTCCCAAAATACATCATCCAGGAGGATCTTCTTGAGGGGGCTGTCCATATCGGCAGACTGTGCTATGGCCATTTCTTGGAGAGACTCCTTCCCCTCCAGGAGACTGTCAAACATGATGACAACACCATCCCAACAGGTGTTGCTGGGCAGCTTCATTGTGGTGCTCTTATTCTTCTCACTTTGCTTTGGTGAGGTAGATTGCTTCTATAACTTGATGACCCTTCACATACCTAACCATTTCCTTGGCTCTCTTGTAGAGTGTATCCATTGTTTTCAGTTCCATGATGTCCTTGAGGAGCAGATACAATGCATGAGCAGCACAGCCAATGGGTGTGATGTGAGGGTAGGAGTCCTCCACTTTAGACCAAGCAGCCTTCATGTTCGCAGCATTGTCTGTCATCAGTGCAAATACCTTCTGTGGTCCAAGGTCATTGATGACTGCCTTCAGCTCATCCGCAATGTAGAGGCCGGTGTGTCTGTTGTCCCTTGTATCTGTGCTCTTGTAGAATACTGGTTGAGGGGTGGAGATGATTTAGTTAATTATTCCTTGCCCACGAACATTCAACCACCCATTAGAGAAGATTGCAATACAGTCTGTTTTCTCTATGATTTGCTTGTCCTTCACTTGAACTCTGTTGAACTCTGCATCCAGCAAATGAGTAGATAAAGCATGTCTGGTTGGAGGGGTGTATGCTGGGCAAAGAACATTCAGAAATCTCTTCCAATACACATTGCCTGTAAGCATTAGAGGTGAACCAGTTGCATACAGAGCTCGAGCAAGACATTCATCAGCATTTCTCTGACTCCAGGAGGACCATGAGCTGTTGCTATCGCTAAGGTGTGCGATTCATCATTTTCACCTTGAATAGAAGTAGAGGGACTTCTGTCCGAGGTTGCTTGTTGTGAGCGCTGAGGGAACTTTATGTACTTTGCCAGATGATTCTGCATTTTTGTTGCATTCTTCACATATGATTTGGCACAGTATTTGCAAATGTACACAGCTTTTTCTTCTACATTAGCTGCAGTGAAATGTCTCCACACATCAGATAGCGCCCATGGCATTTTCCTGTAAATTTTAGAAAAAAATGAGTAAAGAAAACCCAAATACAATTCCATGTACAGATAAATAGTTAAGCAGTTAGATTAAACAACTCCTTTATAAGATAAATGGTTTAAAATGAAAAATGTATGGAAACAGGTGAATTAACACTCCTCAGTTAACAGGCTCAAGCCAGCTAAAACTAACTAGCAGAAATTATTAATAAGTTAGAAATGATTTAAACACACTTTGCTGTAGGCTACTATTTACTAGTTAACAAGAAATAATGTATGTCGTATAAAATATATTCACCCCACCCAGTATTGTAATCAAAACTTACCAGAAAGCATGTAGTCATTGGCTCAGACAGTGTAGTAGTGTGGGCTCAATAGCATCTCATTCGTGTGCAAGATCTTGAGAATCAGCTGTACATGTGACGGAAGAATACACTGTGCATGCAGAGGGTTGCAATTCCAGTGAATTGGGGATAGTTTAATCAAAAGATGCCACAAGACCTAGAATTGTTCCACATAAAAGATTCACTGTTATAAGCTAACTTCTTTGATGAATTTAAGCAAAATTCCCCAGGTTCCCCAGCTTAACTTCCCATGGACAATTTAACGGAAAGTTTACGACCCTTTGCAACCCTAGTCTAGACCTTCGTCATGTGTGGCATTCTCCATAGAGAAGTGGTTAACAATACAGAAGTTAATGGTGTAAATCAGTGTTTTACACCAAAGTGTTTTACTCTGAGCTATAAGGCCTAGTAAACTGTTCTCTGTTGTCTCCGACCATGTACCTCCGTAATGACTACACACACACACACACACACATACACACTGTGTCAGTCACACACACACGGTGTCACACACACTCTCGCACCCACACACTCATACACATTCACACCCACACTGTGTGTCACACACACACCCAAACACTTGCCCCACCTGTCAACACTAGAAATCTAACCGGCACACCCCATAACAAAAGATTCTAGAGCTCAGGTCTGATATGAGGTGAATGCTGTTAGGCTTCTTCTTGAGTAAGTATTGACTCTCAGTCTGAGAGAGAGAGAGCGAGAGCGGATCTTTGAACTGCAGGGGTGGATTAGTTGGGCAAGTCCTCTCTGATCTGTGTTTGGTTTGGGGCTGGTACAGTGGTGTTTTAGTGGAGGTGAATGGATGGTTAGTTTGATATGTTCAGACAGAGTAGTATATATTCTGGTACAGTGGTGTTTTAGTGGAGGTGAATGGATGGTTAGTTTGATATGTTCAGACAGAGTAGTATATATTCTGGTACTGTGGTGTTTTAGTGGAGGTGAATGGATGGTTAGTTTGATATGTTCAGACAGAGTAGTATATATTCTGGTACGGTGGTGTTTTAGTGGAGGTGAATGGATGGTTAGTTTGATATGTTCAGACAGAGTAGTATATATTCTGGTACTGTGGTGTTTTAGTGGAGGTGAATGGATGGTTAGTTTGATATGTTCAGACAGAGTAGTATATACTCTGGCTAGCCTGGTCCCAGATCTGTTTGTGCCGTCTTGCCAGTGACTATAGGAGGTGGAAAAGACAGCACAAACATCTGGTACCAGGCTATACTCTGACCAGGCAAAACTCTGGCCCTATAGGCTATTTCCGTACTAGGTTTGGTGGTGAGGAAAAAGGACTGGCCCTAAGTATACCTTATAAGGTAGGCTAGTCTAGCGTATACTGGAGTTGACCTCGTTCCCTTCTACAGCTGATAGAGAATTGAACATGAAGGAAACTAACTCTTGATCATGGAATATTGCTTGTGGTGGATGGTTAGTGGTTACCCATGGTTACTCAGGCCTTGAGCAGGGAACGGATGACTGTTATGTAGCTGATGCAGAGGGCTGTGTGTGTGGGTGTGCGTGCGTGCGTACCTGAGTGGCGTGCACATTTGTATGCATGCTTGTGTGTATCTGTATGCGTCCTTGTGTGTGTGTGTCCTTTCCTCACACTCTTCCACTTCCACCCTTTTCTTCTGCTCCAGTCTTCTCTGCTCTCTCCTTCACCGCGACCAGCCGTGGTAAAACCCAGACAGAGAGGGAGAGATAATCAGAGTCTTCCTATGTGTCAGTCTGTGTGTTGGTTAACCCTGTGTATCTAGCTGGCGTAGCTCTCTGTACTCTCATCTGGCTAACGGTAATGACACCTGGCCTCCACGGTCCCCGCCGAGGTCTGTGGTACACAAACACCATGGTTAATTTAGGTTTCCTCGGCTATGACAATGGGAAGGAAGGAGGGATGGAAGAAAGAAGGAGAAGATGGAGCTGCCAAGCCTTTCAGTGTGAGAAGATGGAGTTTTCTCTCTCTCTCATATATGTAGTCCTAGATGTAGAGGAACAGTAGACTGTCTGACTGGTAATGTGGTTACACACTGTTATGGAAAGCAACGTGAATACACAGTCAGATGTGACATTATGGGATATTTATTTATTATTTGATGTTTTTCCCCCAAAATATCTAAAAATCTGTTTTTACTTTGTCATTATGGTGTGTTGTATGTAGATTGATGAGGGAAAAAATTATTGAATCCATTTTAGAATAAGGCTGTAACGTAACAAAATGTTTTTTAAAAGTCAAGGGGTCTGAATACTTTCCAAATGCACTATACCCACTGGGGGTATGTAATCACCACAGTGTTAGGTTTTTTTAGCTGGGGTATGTAGTCACCACAGTGTTAGGGGTTTTTAGCTGGGGTATGTAGTCACCACAGTGTTAGGGTTTTTTAGCTGGGGTATGTAGTCACCACAGTGTTAGGGGTTTTAGCTGGGGTATGTAGTCACCACAGTGTTAGGGGTTTTTAGCTGGGGTATGTAGTCACCACAGTCACCACAGTGTTAGAGGGTTTTAGCTGGGGTATGTAGTCACCACAGTGTTAGACGGTTTTAGCTGGGGTATGTCGTCACCACAGTGTTAGACGGTTTTAGCTGGGGTATGTCGTCACCACAGTGTTAGAGGGTTTTAGCTGGGGTATGTCGTCACCACAGTGTTAGGGGATTTTAGCTGAGGTATGTAGTCACCACAGTGTTAGAGGGTTTTAGCTGGGGTATGTAGTCACCACAGTGTTAGACGGTTTTAGCTGGGGTATGTAGTCACCAGTGTTAGTGTTAGACCAACAGGTTTTTTTAGCTGGGGTATGTCGTCACCACAGTGTTAGGAGATGTACCACAGTGTTAGACCCATATGTCACCACAGTGTTAGAGGGTTTTCCGCTGGGGGTACTGTCACCACAGTGTTAGACGGTTTTAGCTGGGGTATGTAATCACCACAGTGTTAGAGGGTTTTAGCTGGGGTATGTCGTCACCACAGTGTTAGACGGTTTTAGCTGGGGTATCACTGAGTCTTGCAGGGTTGGAGTAGCTAGTGTGTGAGTCCTGTTCTTCTGTCAGCCAGAAGATGGTGGTGCTGTTTATTTGTTCTCATCCCTGTTGTTCCGCCTCAACCAACAGCCTCTCCACTGTCTGGTTTTCTGCCATTTGGAGATGCACCAAATCCCATTATTCCTGCTCGTGGATTATATAGAAAAACAGAGGAGGGAATGATCATGTCCTGCAATCACCTCAGAGTAACAGACAGGGATGAGGATCACCTCAGAGTAACAGACAGGGATGAGGATCACCTCAGAGTAACAGACAGGGATGAGGATCACCTCAGAGTAACAGACAGGGATGAGGATCACCTCAGAGTAACAGACAGGGATGAGGGATCACCTCAGAGTAACAGACAGGGATGAGGATCACCTCAGAGTAACAGACAGGGATGAGGATCACCTCAGACAGGGATGAACAGAGTAACAGGGGATGAGGATCACCTCAGAGTAACAGACAGGGATGAGGATCACCTCAGAGTAACAGACAGGGATGAGGATCACCTCAGAGTAACAGACAGGGATGAGGATCACCTCAGAGTAACAGACAGGGATGAGGATCACCTCAGAGTAACAGACAGGGATGAGGATCACCTCAGAGTAACAGACAGGGATGAGGATCACCTCAGAGTAACAGACAGGGATGAGGATCGCCTCAGAGTAACAGACAGGGATGAGGATCACCTCAGAGTAACAGACAGGGATGAGGATCACCTCAGAGTAACAGACAGGGATGAGGATCACCTCAGAGTAACAGACAGGGATGAGGATCACCTCAGAGTAACAGACAGGGATGAGGATCACCTCAGAGTAACAGACAGGGATGAGGATCACCTCACAGACAGGGATGAGGATCACCTCAGAGTAACAGACAGGGATGAGGATCACCTCATGAGGATCACCTCAGAGTAACAGACAGGGATGAGGATCACCTTACCAGAGTAACAGACAGGGATGAGGATCACCTTACCAGAGTAACAGACAGGGATGGAGGTGTGTCAGCAGAACATCTGATTTAGAAGGGGGGGGTGAAGGTGAAAGTTAGAGCTGTTGTGTTGTTTATGGATGAGGGGGGATATAACATGTTGTTTGACGTGTGTGTGCTACGGGTGATTGCATTCGTGCATACATACGGTATATGTGTGTGTGCATCTCGTGGGGCCCCAGTCTTTGCCGTGGGCCTTGAAAGCAGCAGCAGAGATAATGACTCAGACAGATGAAAGAGACAGAGCAAAGACTTTTGCCAGTCCCCCAAAAACATATTGCAGCTCTCTCTCAGTCAGTGTGCTTTTGAACACAACTCTGTAGGGACATTTAGAGAGGTGGAAGAAGATGATATGGAGAAAGAACAGAAAAGAAACACGTGAAGAGGAGGAGAGAGAGGAGCATCCTCAGCCCTGCATATGGCTAAAACAAGGTTTCTCCAACTAGACCTTTCTCCTCCTCGCTTCCTCCCCCTCTGCTCTCCTGTCCCATTGATCCTGTTTAAGCTCATCTGTCTCTTGTACCGCAGCCCTCTGCTCAGGCAAGCTTCCCCGGGGTCATCTAATGGAACAACCAGCAGGTGGTCCGACCCCCGGGGTCATCTAATGGAACAACCCGCAGGTGGTCCGACCCCCGGGGTCATCTAATGGACCAACCCGCAGGTGGTCCGACCCCCAGGGTCATCTAAGGGAACAACCCGCAGGTGGTCCGACCCCCTGGGTCATCTAATGGAACAACCCGCAGGTGGTCCGACCCCCAGGGTCATCTAATGGAACAACCCGTAGGTGGTCCGACCCCCGGGGTCATCTAATGGAACAACCCGCAGGTGGTCCGACCCCCAGGGTCATCTAATGGAACAACCCGCAGGTGTTCCGACCACTTTAAGACGTTAGTGGCCGTCACAGAGAAGCTGATATACACAACTCCACTCGCCCCCAAAATCTGTACACAGATGCATTCATGGACCCCTGACTGCGCCCCTCTCTTGTCCCCTCTGTCCCCCCGTCTGCCACATTGATCCCCCTTAATAAAGGTGAGACATTCCCTCCCCACACAACTCTAGACAGGCTCAAAGAAGAGAGAGAGTTAAAAAGAGAGGGATTTTAAAGGAGAGAGTTAAAAGGAGAGCCCAACAGTGTATTCCGAGTGGTTCCACCTGATATAAACATGACGGTAATTGAGTTGAAGAGACTGAGCGATAGCTAGGTAGAAATAAAAAGAGGTAGAAGAGCGATAGCTAGGTAGAAATAAAAAGAGGTAGAAAGAGAGATTTTGCTGTCTGAAAGCAGGTAGCCTAGCGTTGGGTAAGTAACTGAAAGTTTGCTTCTTCGAATCTGTCTATGTGCCCTTGAGCAAGGCACTTAACCCTAATTGCTCTGAATAAGAGCGTCTGCTAAATGACTCAAATGTAAATGTAAAGGCTGACATTAGCATGCGGTCACCCTTACCAAGCACAGGACTGAGAAAAGTGTTTAAACACCTAGCTATATCTTCAACATGCATGTACAAAAGCACACACACCAGACCAGTGTGTGTACTACCCAGGAGCTTCCTCTCCAGCACTCAATGTCTAACTTTCTTTGTACCACTACCACCATACCTCACGTGTCTGACCCTATTTACTGAACAGGCCTTTGGTGATGAATATGCTGTATGTAGTCACGCATCACATTATGAGACTGCTATGTTATAATGCCTGTAACAGCTTCTCTAATACCATGCAGACACACCCTCCTAGTCTAAGACAGGCAGATGTGTTCAGGCACTGAGTCCTCCATGTGTAGACTTGTGTGCATGCGTGAGATATTAAGTGGGTGCAGCAGTGCCTGTTAGGAGGAATTTGAAGTGACGGAATCAATGATGGGAGGCTGTGAAATGGAAAATGAAAACTCTTCTCATTACTGCCGTGACAGTTCAAGAGGCGCTTACACACACACACATGCACACACACACACACACACACACACACACACACACACACACACACACACACACACACACACACTTGTACACAGTAATTACAGACAAATAAGCAAATAACATCACCCGGAGTCCTCTCCCTCACAAATGTAACCCAAATTGCTGCCAGAGATGTGTGTTTGGTAGATTCAGAGGAATCTGTTCCAGTCACTCACCGTACTGTTGAAAGGCCTATAGATCACTGAGACAACTCATACCTGGGACACCACTAGTCGCTGTTCTCTCCGTAACGTTTACAAATCAGTGTATTTTGGTATACGTTTATGTTCTTGTTTATAAGGTCTTTATAATGCTCATACCAGTTTGTGGTTTCTGTTATAACATGCTATGTAGTATTCATAAATACTTTATGAATGCTGTATGTATGTACAGACGGTCAGCAGAAGTATAGTGTTAGCAGGTTTTATTTTGGGTTTCATCAGTTTATAAAGTCACCTTGGAGATAACAGTCATATGGAAAGTACCTAGCCCCACCCCTTTATCCATGTACCTGTCAATCATACCATCTTTTCCACCCACTCTTACTGCAATGACATCACCTTTATGCTAGCCGGCCTCTTGTGAATCTTGTAGTATCGTGTCATTTTGTTGTGTTGTCCAAGCTTAGCTAAGCCCAGATATCTCTCTCTAAAACATTCCTGGGAAAAAAGTTCCATGTGGAAGAAATATCCTCCTTTACAGAAAAAACTAATTAATTTCACATGTGAAGTTAATGTGATAACATGAGACAACATGTCAAATCAACATGTAATAAATAACATGTAACTACACATGTGAAAGCATGATCTCATGTGAAGTAAATGTGACAACATGGGGATACAAAATGCAATTCCACATGTAAGAGTTAGATTTTCACGTATGAAGGTTTTTTTTACATGTGAAACTGCACATTTTACATGTGAATCTGCATGTTAATGAAAGGTGGTGTTAACATGAGAACTGTAAATGTGACACGTGAACAACTGACCTCACGTCTCTTTTTTATACATGTGAACATTTATGCCCAGTATTTCACATGTGAACAACTGACCTCACATCTCTTTTTTATACATGTGAACATTTTTCCCAGCATTTCACATGTGAACAACTGACCTCACATCTCTTTTTTATATATGTGAACATTTATGCCCAGCATTTCACATGTGAACAACTGACCTCACTTCTCTTTTTTATATATGTGAACATTTATGCCCAGCATTTCACATGTGAACAACTGACCTCACTTCTCTTTTTTATACATGTGAACATTTATGCCCAGCATTTCACATGTGAACAACTGACCTCACTTCTCTTTTTTATACATGTGAACATTTATGCCCAGCATTTCACATGTGAACAACTGACCTCACTTCTCTTTTTTATACATGTGAACATTTATGCCCAGCATTTCACATGTGAAAATGTGATTTCACATGTGGTTGTTTTTGTAAGGGAATGACATTGTATGCGGGTTTTAAAGTACCTGGTATGCTGTTCAGTTAAAATAGTGTAGAAAAAAATCTTGAATCAATATCAATATGATTACATTTGACTTGATCACTTAGTACTGACTTTTCATTATGACCCCAACTGGGATTTGAACTCACGACCACTGGGTTTGGGGTAGGCTGATCTTTCTGCTGCGCCAAAACGTCTGGAGCATTCCTCTACACATTATCTATAACACATCTCTGTACTTAGCAAAAGAGTGCCATCTGCACTGCTATTTTAGTTAATCTGACTATTCTCTCATCATTGATTTCATTTACTTATTTCAGCAATTTGAGGAGTTTTCTGTTTAGTCTGTTGGTGGTGCATATTATTCTGCTTAATGTTACGCCTGAATCACTATGATAAATATAATAACTTTTCTTTGGTGTATTTTTCACAAAGCTGAGATTGACTTTACTTAAGTCCAAAGTGTAGGAATAGAGGTGAAATCAGTCATTGACACAGACATGTAGCAGGAAGATGGAAATGCAGTGAACTAAGAGATTGTGAGTTCAAATCCCAGGTGATAATAGTTACTGGATAAATAAACATTCACAATGTAATCATGTATGTCAAAGTGTGTCAAATATGTTAAACGCACTGTCTGTGTGTGTATCCTAACGACCAATGTTTGTTTGCAGGGCAGCACATCAGATATCCATATGTAAAAAGTCATGTGATCACGTGAAAATCTCATTTTGAAATATCATCACGTGAAGTGGGGCTAGGAAATGTAACGTGAAATCATGTGGTTTTTCCAAAAGGGCTGTCTCCAGCATGTGATGTATACAATGCAATAAACGGTATGTGTTTTGTGACTTAGCTAAGGAAACACAAGGAAATGATAAACCTCTGGCAAACCATGATGTGGAGATGTTTTCCCAAAGCTGCCCCTCCTTCTCCTGCAACAATACATTCACTACTGTAAGGCGAGCTATCCTAAATGTATTACATAAGTTTCCTATTCTAAGGAAAGAGAAAGTGCAGTATTACCTGTGTGTGTGTGTGTGTGTGTTTGAGAGAGAGAGAGATTCAGAGAGAGAGGTTTGTCCTGAGAGAGGAGGGAGAGTCTGGCCCGGTTCCAGCTGCAGATTGTTAATTAAGTTCTGGTAAGCGGTGCATGCTCCTGCCTACAGATACACTTCCACTGTTCCTCACACACACACTTCAAAGGCAGCCTCAGCCGCTCACCGCTCCACGCCAGCCAGGATTATTAAGCGATTGAAGAGTCTGATACGGCCTCAAAGAGCCTTCAGCGCTAAGACACTTTTGGCAGGCTGTGCAGGTAGTCCACTTTAAAGTACACACACACACACACTCTCTTAAAAATGTTTGTCTACTTTAGACCTGATGGTCTTTTTGTGTGTTAACTTTGTTGTCTCAGAACAGAAACACTATTAATGTGTATTGGATATAAAGTAGATAACTTTATGCATTAGTGTAGGGTTTCCCTGTGGTTTTAGATATATACAGTGTTCACCTATATTCCCATGAGTTTGTGTGTCGTCTCTGTGGGTTATCATAAAGAGTTTGTTTTTCATTAGACTAAAACCGTATGTGTGAAAGCAGACACACGCTTAGCCCAACAGTGGACTTTAATCAGGCTGGAGTCAAAGCAGGAACAGTCTCTATAGCAACAAAGGCAGGCTGGGGGAATGGATGGACGTGTCAGTCTGCCTGTCTGTCAGGTGCAGGAGGAACATCTAGGGCCGACAGTGTTTTTGTTCTCCTGTCTTCTCTTCTCCTTTATTTCTCTTCTGTCGTTCACGCCTGGCTTTGTTCTCTCTCTCTCATCAGCCGGTAAGGCCCCTAGAGAGACAGAGAGACAGACGAGAGACTGTCAAAGCCAAACAGACAGACAGGAAGACATACAAGAGCCGTATCCGTGGTGACGGCTGCCTGTATCCGTGGTGACAGGTGTGTCCATTCGACAGTGGCCCGCTGTTCCTTTGCCGTTTGTCAGGAAGTGTTGGGAGCAGGGCCAGGCCCACGGCGTTGATGGGTTTTTAGGGGTGTGTTTGCTAAGAGCATTACAGCGATCTCTGTCTCTTAATATGTCTGTCTGTCTGTCAGTGCCACCAGAAGAGAGCTGATCTGAAAGGGTGATGTTTAGACAGTACTAATCTGTTGTCAGGACTGACCTGTGGAATCTCGCCGGTACTCTGTGCTCGAGTCATCCTGTATTTCAGCAGTGTTTCAACATTCAGAGAGAAAGAGAGAGGGGGAGAGGAGGGGGGAGAGGGAGTGGGAGAGAGAGGGGGGGAGAGAGAGGGGGGAAGAGGGAGAGAGAGGGGGGGAGAGAGAGAAAGAGAGAGGGGGAAGAGGAGGGAGGGGGAGAGGGAGTGGGAGAGTGAGAGAGAGGGAGAGAGAGGGGGGGGTGAGAGGGAGAGAGAAAGAGAGAGGGGGGGTGTGAGAGGGAGAGAAAGAGGGGGGGTGAGGGGGGGAAGGGAGAGAAAGAGAGAGAGAGAGTTAGAACAGAACCAGTCACAGTGGAGGTGTAGAAAGACCAGACTGACACTGAACCTGTACAGACATGTCTGTGACATCAGAGCTATATAAAGTTGATGTTGAGGTGATATCTACATATTTATCTCACAGTGCTCTGCTCCCTCTCCGTGA
>NC_088225.1:26312034-26357034 GCF_036934945.1 Oncorhynchus masou masou | reverse complement strand
CGTCTTTGCTATGTGGCGAGGTAAAGTTTCCGTCAACAGAGGCTGCAAAAGATGAATCATCTGTTTTGAAGGGGTGCAACTAACGCTCGCATGAGTTCAACTTAACACCCTTCCTCTGCATTCTGATGCTGAAAACCCCAGTTCCATGTGTTCGACAATGACTGAACCCAACGCTCTAAGGACATTATACATGCATGTGTTTATTTCTAAGTTAAGAGGAAGTCTACCCACCATATTAAAGCACGCTATTTGTTTGTATTTGTTGCATGTGTTAGCTGCTTGACTTTCAAAGGTGTTGTGTAGGGACTAAATAGGTTTTAATGCATAGGAGCCCTGGGGGCAACTGGATCGAATGTAAACAGAGGGCCTTTGAACCTTGGAGGCTGCCCTCACTGTGTAACCCCTAAGTGTCTGTCAGAGGTCATCGATCTCTCTCGCAGGGAGAGCACTGCAGCATGGGTAGTAGTATCCCAATTAAAACAGAGCAAGCCACCATACGTTATCCTGAGGGCACTAGGGTAGACACATGCAGTGTGGATGCACGCACACACAACACGCACACACACAGTGTGAACAAACACACACTCATACAACACACACCCACAGAGTCCTTTGAGCTTTGATAATTAGCGTCTCTGAAATCCGGGCCGCTTAATCGTCTTGCTGAGCGTGGCCTTCCTGAGCGACCCTTGAACCCAGCCCGGTTTGTTTCTCTTCTCTGGTTAATGATGAGGCAACAGTGGGGGTCCCCGGGAGCTCCCCCAGCCCTTTATCTCAACACTGCTGCTGGTTGAACATGGGAAAGGCTTGTAATAACAAGTTGAATCCAGTTAGGAGCAGGAAACACATCTTTACTACTGTTATTATTATTTCATGCATAGAAGTACTTAACATCCTAGTCAATCAGGCAATAACTGAAAGATAAGTGATGTAAATGACAATCATGCCCTTCTGGGTGTTATGTAACTATTTGTTGCTTCTGATCTGGGAGTGCATTAGTTCACCTTCTTCTGGTTCTTGTTAAGGCCCTAGTGAGTTCATTGTGTCACACTCTGTCTGTCATAGAGAACTGATAAAAGTGCCAGCCGGCCTCTGAGAGGCCCTGCAACTGCCTTTCATTCTGTATGTTCACTTTGAGGTGAGGCAAACCCAGCCTAAACAGAGCTACCTACCAGCCTGTGACATTAAAGACGGCCTGTTCAGGCCAATTACAGTACAGTCGGATGAAGCCCTCGATATGAGACTAGGTATAAAGGTACAAGAATAACGAGAAAGACATGGTTGATGAGTCATTATATCATTATATTATATTATCACTCCAGGCTACAGACGAGATGCTAGAGAATCTATAAGCAAAATAATTATTACGCCCAGAACTGATGTTCCCATAATAATGGACCATTTGTTGCTTTCATGTGGCTGGTCCCGCTGACTAAATCAGTCTAATCTCTCCCTCTGTGGTCGGCTAAGTCGCTCATTCCCATAACTCCCACTCAATGAGAGGATTCCAGTAAGACTGTTGAACGAAGAGTTGAGTTGAACTAATGTACAGTAAACAATTATCTGTCTGTCTGTCTAGCCTAGCGCGAGCGGTTCAACGGGCCTGAGCGAGTAGTTTTCTCTCACAATTTTTTCTCTCTCTACCGTATCTTTTCTCTCTCCTCTCTTCTCCCTCTTCTCTCTCCTCTCTTATCCCTGTTCGCTGCTCTCTCCCCTCTCTTCTCCCTCTCTGCTCTCTCTCTTCTCCCTCTCTACTCTCTCTTCTCTGCTCTCTCTCATCTCTTTTCCCTCTCTTCTCCCTCTCTACTCTCTCTTCTCCCTCTCTACTCTCTCTTCTCTGCTCTCTCTCATCTCTTTTCCCTCTCTTCTCCCTCTCTTCTCTCTCTCTTCTCCCTCTCTGCTCCCTCTCTGCTCCCTCTCTTCTCCCTCTCTTCTCACTCTCTTCTCTCTCTCTTCTCCCTCTCTTCTCCCTCTCTTCTCCCTCTCTTCTCTCTCTCTTCTCCCTCTCTGCTCCCTCTCTGCTCCCTCTCTTCTCCCTCTCTTCTCACTCTCTTCTCTCTCTCTTCTCCCTCTCTTCTCTCTCTTCTCATTCTTCTCTCTCTTCTCCCTCTCTTCTCTCTCTCTTCTCTCTCTGCTCTCTCTCTCTCTCTCTCCTCTCTTCTCTCTCTCTCTCTCTCCTCTCTCTTCTCTCTGTCTCTTCTCCCTCTCTTCTCTCTCTCTTCTCTCTCTCTTCTCCCTCTCTCTCTCTCTCTTCTCTCTCTTCTCCCTCTCTTTCTCCTCTCTCTCTCTCCCTCTCTTCTCCCTCTCTTCTCTCTCTCTCTCTGCTCTCTCTCAGCTGCAGCTTAAATATAATGTTCATTTTGACTCGAGTATTTCAAAGCTACTGCTGCTCCTTTTCATCTTGGTGTGTACCACAAGTTAACCAACACAAACTCACTCTACTTTTCAAAAAGCTAGGAGCTTTTTTCCTCCTCTCTCGATATGTCTCCCTCTTTCTCTGTGTATGTCTGCCTCTCTCTCTTTCTCAGGACAGACAAAGAACTGTGAGAAGATTGATAATGGCTGAGACTATTGCTGAGACACACCATTGACACTAACTAATGGAGTCTGTACCTATAGTACCTAAACCAGAGATGCATGGTGTCTCCCATGGTGTCCTACAGATAGTGACATCATGGTGTTGGGAAATATGTTAAGCATTTCATATCCGGCTCCAACAAGCTGTGTGTTTTGATGTTAATGCAGCATTTGTTTGCTGCCCACACTCTCTCTTATATTAGCATAAAAACTCCTGTTCCATTTAGACTCAACTAAACGCTTCCTGAAACGGCTCTGTTCAAAAAACAGCAACAAACGGGTCCGTCACTGAAGGAAAAACTCCAAGTCCTAGGACTGAACTGTACTGTACAGAGCACTAAGGACTGAACTGTACTGTACAGAGCACTAAGGACTGAACTGTACTGTACAGAGCACTAAGGACTGAACTGTACTGTACAGGGCACTAAGGACCTAGGACTGAACTGTACTGTACAGAGCACTAAGGACCTAGGACTGAACTGTACTGTACAGGGCACTAAGGACCTAGGACTGAACTGTACTGTACAGGGCACTAAGGACTGAACTGTACTGTACAGAGCACTAAGGACTGAACTGTACTGTACAGAGCACTAAGGACTGAACTGTACTGTACAGAGCACTAAGGACTGAACTGTACTGTACAGAGCACTCAGGACCTAGGACTGAACTGTACTCTACAGAGCACTCAGGACCTAGGACTGAACTGTACTTTCCTGGGCACTAAGGACCTAGGACTGAACTGTACTGTACAGAGCACTAAGGACCTAGGACTGAACTGTACTGTACAGGGCACTAAGGACCTAGGACTGAACTGTACTGTACAGAGCACTAAGGACCTAGGACTGAACTGTACTGTACAGAGCACTAAGGACTGAACTGTACTGTACAGGGCACTAAGGACTGAACTGTACTGTACAGAGCACTAAGGACTGAACTGTACTGTACAGAGCACTAAGGACTGAACTGTACTGTACAGAGCACTAAGGACTGAACTGTACTGTACAGGGCACTAAGGACCTAGGACTGAACTGTACTGTACAGAGCACTAAGGACCTAGGACTGAACTGTACTGTACAGGGCACTAAGGACCTAGGACTGAACTGTACTGTACAGGGCACTAAGGACTGAACTGTACTGTACAGAGCACTAAGGACTGAACTGTACTGTACAGAGCACTAAGGACCTAGGACTAAACTGTACTGTACAGGGCACTAAGGACCTAGGACTGAACTGTACTGTACAGGGCACTAAGGACTGAACTGTACTGTACAGAGCACTAAGGACTGAACTGTACTGTACAGAGCACTAAGGACTGAACTGTACTGTACAGAGCACTAAGGACTGAACTGTACTGTACAGAGCACTCAGGACCTAGGACTGAACTGTACTGTACAGAGCACTAAGGACTGAACTGTACTGTACAGAGCACTCAGGACCTAGGACTGAACTGTACTGTACAGAGCACTAAGGACTGAACTGTACTCTACAGAGCACTCAGGACCTAGGACTGAACTGTACTGTACAGGGCACTAAGGACCTAGGACTGAACTGTACTGTACAGAGCACTAAGGACCTAGGACTGAACTGTACTGTACAGAGCACTAAGGACCTAGGACTGAACTGTACTGTACAGAGCACTAAGGACTGAACTGTACTGTACAGGGCACTAAGGACTGAACTGTACTGTACAGAGCACTAAGGACCTAGGACTGAACTGTACTGTACAGAGCACTAAGGACTGAACTGTACTGTACAGAGCACTAAGGACTGAACTGTACTGTACAGGGCACTAAGGACCTAGGACTGAACTGTACTGTACAGAGCACTAAGGACCTAGGACTGAACTGTACTGTACAGGGCACTAAGGACCTAGGACTGAACTGTACTGTACAGGGCACTAAGGACTGAACTGTACTGTACAGAGCACTAAGGACTGAACTGTACTGTACAGAGCACTAAGGACTGAACTGTACTGTACAGAGCACTAAGGACCTAGGACTAAACTGTACTGTACAGGGCACTAAGGACCTAGGACTGAACTGTACTGTACAGGGCACTAAGGACTGAACTGTACTGTACAGAGCACTAAGGACTGAACTGTACTGTACAGAGCATTAAGGACTTAACTGTACTGTACAGAGCACTAAGGACTGAACTGTACTGTACAGAGCACTCAGGACCTAGGTCTGAACTGTACTGTACAGAGCACTAAGGACTGAACTGTACTGTACAGAGCACTCAGGACCTAGGACTGAACTGTACTGTACAGAGCACTAAGGACTGAACTGTACTCTACAGAGCACTCAGGACCTAGGACTGAACTGTACTGTACAGGGCACTAAGGACCTAGGACTGAACTGTACTGTACAGAGCACTAAGGACCTAGGACTGAACTGTACTGTACAGGGCACTAAGGACCTAGGACTGAACTCTACTGTACAGAGCACTAAGGACCTAGGACTGAACTGTACTGTACAGAGCACTAAGGACCTAGGACTGAACTGTACTGTACAGGGCACTAAGGACCTAGGACTGAACTGTACTGTACAGGGCACTAAGGACTGAACTGTACTGTACAGAGCACGAAGGACTGAACTGTACTGTACAGAGCACTAAGGACCTAGGACTGAACTGTACTGTACAGAGCACTAAGGACCTAGGACTGAACTGTACTGTACAGAGCACTAAGGACCTAGGACTGAACTGTACTGTACAGAGCACTAAGGACTGAACTGTACTGTACAGAGCACTAAGGACCTAGGACTGAACTGTACTGTACAGAGCACTAAGGAGCTAGGACTGAACTGTACTGTACAGAGCACTAAGGAGCTAGAACTGAACCGTACTGTACAGGGCACTAAGGACCTAGGACTGAACTGTACTGTACAGAGCACTAAGGACTAGGACTGAACTGTACTGTACAGGGCACTAAGGACCTAGGACTGAACTGTACTGTACAGAGCACTAAGGACTGAACTGAACTGTACTGTAGGACTGAACTGTACTGTACAGGGCACTAAGGAGCTAGGACTGAACCGTACTGTACAGGGCACTGGACCTAGGACTGAACTGTACTGTACAGAGCACTAAGGAGCTAGGACTGAACTGTACTGTACAGGGCACTAAGGACCTAGGACTGAACTGTACTGTACAGAGCACTAAGGACTGAACTGTACTGTACAGGGCACTAAGGACTGAACTGTACTGTACAGAGCACTAAGGACTGAACTGTACTGTACAGGGCACTAAGGACCTAGGACTGAACTGTACTGTACAGGGCACTAAGGACCTAGGACTGAACTGTACTGTACAGAACTGTACTGTACTGTACAGGGCACTAAGGACCTAGGACTGAACTGTACTGTACAGGGCAGACAGGACTGAACTGTACTGTACCTAGGACTGAACTGTACTGTACAGGGCACTAAGGACCTAGGACTGAACTGTACTGTACAGAGCACTAAGGACTGAACTGTACTGTACAGGGCACTAAGGACTGAACTGTACTGTACAGAGCACTAAGGACTGAACTGTACTGTACAGGGCACTAAGGACCTAGGACTGAACTGTACTGTACAGGGCACTAAGGACCTAGGACTGAACTGTACTGTACAGAGCACTAAGGACTGAACTGTACTGTACAGGGCACTAAGGACCTAGGACTGAACTGTACTGTACAGGGCACTAAGGACTGAACTGTACTGTACAGAGCACTAAGGACTGAACTGTACTGTACAGAGCATTAAGGACTTAACTGTACTGTACAGAGCACTAAGGACTGAACTGTACTGTACAGAGCACTCAGGACCTAGGTCTGAACTGTACTGTACAGAGCACTAAGGACTGAACTGTACTGTACAGAGCACTCAGGACCTAGGACTGAACTGTACTGTACAGAGCACTAAGGACTGAACTGTACTGTACAGAGCACTCAGGACCTAGGACTGAACTGTACTGTACAGGGCACTAAGGACCTAGGACTGAACTGTACTGTACAGAGCACTAAGGACCTAGGACTGAACTGTACTGTACAGGGCACTAAGGACCTAGGACTGAACTACTGTACAGAGCACTAAGGACCTAGGACTGAACTGTACTGTACAGAGCACTAAGGACCTAGGACTGAACTGTACTGTACAGGGCACTAAGGACCTAGGACTGAACTGTACTGTACAGGGCACTAAGGACTGAACTGTACTGTACAGAGCACTAAGACCTAGGACTGAACTGTACTGTACAGAGCACTAAGGACCTAGGACTGAACTGTACTGTACAGAGCACTAAGGACCTAGGACTGAACTGTACTGTACAGAGCACTAAGGACCTAGGACTGAACTGTACTGTACAGAGCACTAAGGACTGAACTGTACTGTACAGAGCACTAAGGACCTAGGACTGAACTGTACTGTACAGAGCACTAAGGAGCTAGGACTGAACTGTACTGTACAGAGCACTAAGGACTAGAACTGAACCGTACTGTACAGGGCACTAAGGACCTAGGACTGAACTGTACTGTACAGAGCACTAAGGAGCTAGGACTGAACTGTACTGTACAGGGCACTAAGGACCTAGGACTGAACTGTACTGTACAGAGCACTAAGGACTGAACTGTACTGTACAGGGCACTAAGGACCTAGGACTGAACTGTACTGTACAGAGCACTAAGGACTAGGACTGAACCGTACTGTACAGGGCACTAAGGACCTAGGACTGAACTGTACTGTACAGAGCACTAAGGAGCTAGGACTGAACTGTACTGTACAGGGCACTAAGGACCTAGGACTGAACTGTACTGTACAGAGCACTAAGGACTGAACTGGACAGTGCACTAAGGACTGAACTGTACTGTACAGAGCACTAAGGACTGAACTGTACTGCACAGGGCACTAAGGACCTAGGACTGAACTGTACTGTACAGGGCACTAAGGACCTAGGACTGAACTGTACTGTACCTGAGCACTAAGGACCTAGGACTGAACTGTACTGTACAGGGCACTAAGGACCTAGGACTGAACTGTACTGTACAGAGCACTAAGGACCTAGGACTGAACTGTACTGTACAGGGCACTAAGGACCTAGGACTGAACTGTACTGTACAGGGCACTAAGGACCTAGGACTGAACTGTACTGTAAAGGGCACTAAGGACTGAACTGTACTGTACAGGGCACTAAGGACTGAACTGTACTGTACAGAGCACTAAGGACCTAGGACTGAACTGTACTACAGGGCACTAAGGACTGAACTGTACTGTACAGGGCACTAAGGACCTAGGACTGAACTGTACTGTACAGGGCACTAAGGACTGAACTGTACTGTACAGGGCACTAAGGACCTAGGACTGAACTGTACTGTACAGGGCACTAAGGACCTAGGACTGAACTGTACTGTACAGAGCACTAAGGACCTAGGACTGAACTGTACTGTACAGAGCACTAAGGACCTAGGACTGAACTGTACTGTACAGGGCACTAAGGACCTAGGACTGAACTGTACTGTACAGGGCACTAAGGACTGAACTGTACTGTACAGAAGGACTGAACTGTACTGTACAGAGCACTAAGGACCTAGGACTGAACTGTACTGTACAGAGCACTAAGGACCTAGGACTGAACTGTACTGTACAGAGCACTAAGGACCTAGGACTGAACTGTACTGTACAGAGCACTAAGGACCTAGGACTGAACTGTACTGTACAGGGCACTAAGGACCTAGGACTGAACTGTACTGTACAGGGCACTAAGGACTGAACTGTACTGTACAGAGCACGAAGGACTGAACTGTACTGTACAGAGCACTAAGGACCTAGGACTGAACTGTACTGTACAGAGCACTAAGGACCTAGGACTGAACTGTACTGTACAGAGCACTAAGGACCTAGGACTGAACTGTACTGTACAGAGCACTAAGGACTGAACTGTACTGTACAGAGCACTAAACCTAGGACTGAACTGTACTGTACAGAGCACTAAGGACCTAGGACTGAACTGTACTGTACAGAGCACTAAGGAGCTAGAACTGAACCGTACTGTACAGGGCACTAAGGACCTAGGACTGAACTGTACTGTACAGAGCACTAAGGACTAGGACTGAACTGTACTGTACAGGGCACTAAGGACCTAGGACTGAACTGTACTGTACAGAGCACTAAGGACTGAACTGTACTGTACAGGGCACTAAGGACCTAGGACTGAACTGTACTGTACAGGGCACTAAGGAGCTAGGACTGAACTGTACTGTACAGGGCACTAAGGACCTAGGACTGAACTGTACTGTACAGAGCACTAAGGAGCTAGGACTGAACTGTACTGTACAGGGCACTAAGGACCTAGGACTGAACTGTACTGTACAGAGCACTAAGGACTGAACTGTACTGTACAGGGCACTAAGGACTGAACTGTACTGTACAGAGCACTAAGGACTGAACTGTACTGCACAGGGCACTAAGGACCTAGGACTGAACTGTACTGTACAGGGCACTAAGGACCTAGGACTGAACTGTACTGTACAGAGCACTAAGGACTGAACTGTACTGTACAGGGCACTAAGGACCTAGGACTGAACTGTACTGTACAGGGCACTAAGGACCTAGGACTGAACTGTACTGTACAGAGCACTAAGGACCTAGGACTGAACTGTACTGTACAGGGCACTAAGGACCTAGGACTGAACTGTACTGTACAGAGCACTAAGGACTGAACTGTACTGTACAGGGCACTAAGGACTGAACTGTACTGTACAGAGCACTAAGGACTGAACTGTACTGTACAGGGCACTAAGGACCTAGGACTGAACTGTACTGTACAGGGCACTAAGGACCTAGGACTGAACTGTACTGTACAGAGCACTAAGGACTGAACTGTACTGTACAGGGCACTAAGGACCTAGGACTGAACTGTACTGTACAGGGCACTAAGGACCTAGGACTGAACTGTACTGTACAGGGCACTAAGGACCTAGGACTGAACTGTACTGTACAGAGCACTAAGGACCTAGGACTGAACTGTACTGTACAGGGCACTAAGGACTGAACTGTACTGTACAGGGCACTAAGGACCTAGGACTGAACTGTACTGTACAGGGCACTAAGGACTGAACTGTACTGTACAGGGCACTAAGGACCTAGGACTGAACTGTACTGTACAGGGCACTAAGGACCTAGGACTGAACTGTACTGTACAGAGCACTAAGGACCTAGGACTGAACTGTACTGTACAGAGCACTAAGGACCTAGGACTGAACTATACTGTACAGAGCACTAAGGACCTAGGACTGAACTGTACTGTACAGAGCACTAAGGACCTAGGACTGAACTGTACTGTACAGGGCACTAAGGACCTAGGACTGAACTGTACTGTACAGAGCACTAAGGACCTAGGACTGAACTGTACTGTACAGAGCACTAAGGACCTAGGACTGAACTGTACTGTACAGAGCACTAAGGACCTAGGACTGAACTGTACTGTACAGAGCACTAAGGACCTAGGACTGAACTGTACTGTACAGGGCACTAAGGACTGAACTGTACTGTACAGGGCACTAAGGACCTAGGACTGAACTGTACTGTACAGGGCACTAAGGACCTAGCACTGAACTGTACTGTACAGGGCACTAAGGACTGAACTGTACTGTACAGGGCACTAAGGACCTAGGACTGAACTGTACTGTACAGGGCACTAAGGACCTAGGACTGAACTGTACTGTACAGGGCACTAAGGACTGAACTGTACTGTACAGAGCACTAAGGACTGAACTGTACTGTACAGAGCACTAAGGACTGAACTGTACTGTACAGAGCACTAAGGACTGAACTGTACTGTACAGGGCACTAAGGACCTAGGACTGAACTGTACTGTACAGAGCACTAAGGACCTAGGACTGAACTGTACTGTACAGGGCACTAAGGACCTAGGACTGAACTGTACTGTACAGGGCACTAAGGACTGAACTGTACTGTACAGAGCACTAAGGACTGAACTGTACTGTACAGAGCACTAAGGACCTAGGACTGAACTGTACTGTACAGGGCACTAAGGACCTAGGACTGAACTGTACTGTACAGGGCACTAAGGACTGAACTGTACTGTACAGAGCACTAAGGACTGAACTGTACTGTACAGAGCACTAAGGACTGAACTGTACTGTACAGAGCACTAAGGACTGAACTGTACTGTACAGAGCACTCAGGACCTAGGACTGAACTGTACTGTACAGAGCACTAAGGACTGAACTGTACTGTACAGAGCACTCAGGACCTAGGACTGAACTGTACTGTACAGAGCACTAAGGACTGAACTGTACTCTACAGAGCACTCAGGACCTAGGACTGAACTGTACTGTACAGAGCACTAAGGACTAGGACTGAACTGTACTGTACAGAGCACTAAGGACTGAACTGTACTGTACAGGGCACTAAGGACCTAGGACTGAACTGTACTGTACAGAGCACTAAGGACCTAGGACTGAACTGTACTGTACAGGGCACTAAGGACCTAGGACTGAACTGTACTGTACAGGGCACTAAGGACTGAACTGTACTGTACAGAGCACTAAGGACTGAACTGTACTGTACAGAGCACTAAGGACTGAACTGTACTGTACAGAGCACTAAGGACCTAGGACTAAACTGTACTGTACAGGGCACTAAGGACCTAGGACTGAACTGTACTGTACAGGGCACTAAGGACTGAACTGTACTGTACAGAGCACTAAGGACTGAACTGTACTGTACAGAGCATTAAGGACTTAACTGTACTGTACAGAGCACTAAGGACTGAACTGTACTGTACAGAGCACTCAGGACCTAGGTCTGAACTGTACTGTACAGAGCACTAAGGACTGAACTGTACTGTACAGAGCACTCAGGACCTAGGACTGAACTGTACTGTACAGAGCACTAAGGACTGAACTGTACTCTACAGAGCACTCAGGACCTAGGACTGAACTGTACTGTACAGGGCACTAAGGACCTAGGACTGAACTGTACTGTACAGAGCACTAAGGACCTAGGACTGAACTGTACTGTACAGGGCACTAAGGACCTAGGACTGAACTCTACTGTACAGAGCACTAAGGACCTAGGACTGAACTGTACTGTACAGAGCACTAAGGACCTAGGACTGAACTGTACTGTACAGGGCACTAAGGACCTAGGACTGAACTGTACTGTACAGGGCACTAAGGACTGAACTGTACTGTACAGAGCACGAAGGACTGAACTGTACTGTACAGAGCACTAAGGACCTAGGACTGAACTGTACTGTACAGAGCACTAAGGACCTAGGACGGAACTGTACTGTACAGAGCACTAAGGACCTAGGACTGAACTGTACTGTACAGAGCACTAAGGACTGAACTGTACTGTACAGAGCACTAAGGACCTAGGACTGAACTGTACTGTACAGAGCACTAAGGAGCTAGGACTGAACTGTACTGTACAGAGCACTAAGGAGCTAGAACTGAACCGTACTGTACAGGGCACTAAGGACCTAGGACTGAACTGTACTGTACAGAGCACTAAGGAGCTAGGACTGAACTGTACTGTACAGGGCACTAAGGACCTAGGACTGAACTGTACTGTACAGAGCACTAAGGACTGAACTGTACTGTACAGGGCACTAAGGACCTAGGACTGAACTGTACTGTACAGGGCACTAAGGAGCTAGGACTGAACCGTACTGTACAGGGCACTAAGGACCTAGGACTGAACTGTACTGTACAGAGCACTAAGGAGCTAGGACTGAACTGTACTGTACAGGGCACTAAGGACCTAGGACTGAACTGTACTGTACAGAGCACTAAGGACTGAACTGTACTGTACAGGGCACTAAGGACTGAACTGTACTGTACAGAGCACTAAGGACTGAACTGTACTGTACAGGGCACTAAGGACCTAGGACTGAACTGTACTGTACAGGGCACTAAGGACCTAGGACTGAACTGTACTGTACAGAGCACTAAGGACTGAACTGTACTGTACAGGGCACTAAGGACCTAGGACTGAACTGTACTGTACAGGGCACTAAGGACCTAGGACTGAACTGTACTGTACAGAGCACTAAGGACCTAGGACTGAACTGTACTGTACAGGGCACTAAGGACCTAGGACTGAACTGTACTGTACAGAGCACTAAGGACTGAACTGTACTGTACAGGGCACTAAGGACTGAACTGTACTGTACAGAGCACTAAGGACTGAACTGTACTGTACAGGGCACTAAGGACCTAGGACTGAACTGTACTGTACAGGGCACTAAGGACCTAGGACTGAACTGTACTGTACAGAGCACTAAGGACTGAACTGTACTGTACAGGGCACTAAGGACCTAGGACTGAACTGTACTGTACAGGGCACTAAGGACTGAACTGTACTGTACAGAGCACTAAGGACTGAACTGTACTGTACAGAGCATTAAGGACTTAACTGTACTGTACAGAGCACTAAGGACTGAACTGTACTGTACAGAGCACTCAGGACCTAGGTCTGAACTGTACTGTACAGAGCACTAAGGACTGAACTGTACTGTACAGAGCACTCAGGACCTAGGACTGAACTGTACTGTACAGAGCACTAAGGACTGAACTGTACTCTACAGAGCACTCAGGACCTAGGACTGAACTGTACTGTACAGGGCACTAAGGACCTAGGACTGAACTGTACTGTACAGAGCACTAAGGACCTAGGACTGAACTGTACTGTACAGGGCACTAAGGACCTAGGACTGAACTCTACTGTACAGAGCACTAAGGACCTAGGACTGAACTGTACTGTACAGAGCACTAAGGACCTAGGACTGAACTGTACTGTACAGGGCACTAAGGACCTAGGACTGAACTGTACTGTACAGGGCACTAAGGACTGAACTGTACTGTACAGAGCACGAAGGACTGAACTGTACTGTACAGAGCACTAAGGACCTAGGACTGAACTGTACTGTACAGAGCACTAAGGACCTAGGACTGAACTGTACTGTACAGAGCACTAAGGACCTAGGACTGAACTGTACTGTACAGAGCACTAAGGACTGAACTGTACTGTACAGAGCACTAAGGACCTAGGACTGAACTGTACTGTACAGAGCACGAAGGAGCTAGGACTGAACTGTACTGTACAGAGCACTAAGGAGCTAGAACTGAACCGTACTGTACAGGGCACTAAGGACCTAGGACTGAACTGTACTGTACAGAGCACTAAGGAGCTAGGACTGAACTGTACTGTACAGGGCACTAAGGACCTAGGACTGAACTGTACTGTACAGAGCACTAAGGACTGAACTGTACTGTACAGGGCACTAAGGACCTAGGACTGAACTGTACTGTACAGGGCACTAAGGAGCTAGGACTGAACCGTACTGTACAGGGCACTAAGGACCTAGGACTGAACTGTACTGTACAGAGCACTAAGGAGCTAGGACTGAACTGTACTGTACAGGGCACTAAGGACCTAGGACTGAACTGTACTGTACAGAGCACTAAGGACTGAACTGTACTGTACAGTGCACTAAGGACTGAACTGTACTGTACAGAGCACTAAGGACTGAACTGTACTGCACAGGGCACTAAGGACCTAGGACTGAACTGTACTGTACAGGGCACTAAGGACCTAGGACTGAACTGTACTGTACCTGAGCACTAAGGACCTAGGACTGAACTGTACTGTACAGGGCACTAAGGACCTAGGACTGAACTGTACTGTACAGAGCACTAAGGACCTAGGACTGAACTGTACTGTACAGGGCACTAAGGACTGAACTGTACTGTACAGGGCACTAAGGACCTAGGACTGAACTGTACTGTACAGGGCACTAAGGACCTAGGACTGAACTGTACTGTACAGGGCACTAAGGACCTAGGACTGAACTGTACTGTACAGAGCACTAAGGACCTAGGACTGAACTGTACTGTACAGGGCACTAAGGACTGAACTGTACTGTACAGGGCACTAAGGACCTAGGACTGAACTGTACTGTACAGGGCACTAAGGACTGAACTGTACTGTACAGGGCACTAAGGACCTAGGACTGAACTGTACTGTACAGGGCACTAAGGACCTAGGACTGAACTGTACTGTACAGAGCACTAAGGACCTAGGACTGAACTGTACTGTACAGAGCACTAAGGACCTAGGACTGAACTGTACTGTACAGGGCACTAAGGACCTAGGACTGAACTGTACTGTACAGGGCACTAAGGACTGAACTGTACTGTACAGAGCACTAAGGACTGAACTGTACTGTACAGAGCACTAAGGACCTAGGACTGAACTGTACTGTACAGAGCACTAAGGACTGAACTGTACTGTACAGGGCACTAAGGACCTAGGACTGAACTGTACTGTACAGGGCACTAAGGACCTAGGACTGAACTGTACTGTACAGAGCACTAAGGACCTAGGACTGAACTGTACTGTACAGAGCACTAAGGACCTAGGACTGAACTATACTGTACAGAGCACTAAGGACCTAGGACTGAACTGTACTGTACAGAGCACTAAGGACCTAGGACTGAACTGTACTGTACAGGGCACTAAGGACTGAACTGTACTGTACAGGGCACTAAGGACCTAGGACTGAACTGTACTGTACAGGGCACTAAGGACCTAGCACTGAACTGTACTGTACAGGGCACTAAGGACTGAACTGTACTGTACAGGGCACTAAGGACCTAGGACTGAACTGTACTGTACAGGGCACTAAGGACCTAGGACTGAACTGTACTGTACAGGGCACTAAGGACCTAGGACTGAACTGTACTGTACAGAGCACTAAGGACCTAGGACTGAACTGTACTGTACAGAGCACTAAGGACTGAACTGTACTGTACAGAGCACTAAGGACTGAACTGTACTGTACAGTGCACTAAGGACCTAGGACTGAACTGTACTGTACAGGGCACTAAGGACCTAGGACTGAACTGTACTGTACAGAGCACTAAGGACTGAACTGTACTGTACAGGGCACTAAGGACTGAACTGTACTGTACAGAGCACTAAGGACTGAACTGTACTGTACAGGGCACTAAGTACCTAGGACTGAACTGTACTGTACAGGGCACTAAGGACCTAGGACTGAACTGTACTGTACAGGGCACTAAGGACTGAACTGTACTGTACAGGGCACTAAGGACCTAGGACTGAACTGTACTGTACAGGGCACTAAGGACTGAACTGTACTGTACAGGGCACTAAGGACCTAGGACTGAACTGTACTGTACAGGGCACTAAGGACCTAGGACTGAACTGTACTGTACAGAGCACTAAGGACCTAGGACTGAACTGTACTGTACAGAGCACTAAGGACCTAGGACTGAACTATACTGTACAGAGCACTAAGGACCTAGGACTGAACTGTACTGTACAGAGCACTAAGGACCTAGGACTGAACTGTACTGTACAGGGCACTAAGGACTGAACTGTACTGTACAGGGCACTAAGGACCTAGGACTGAACTGTACTGTACAGGGCACTAAGGACCTAGGACTGAACTGTACTGTACAGGGCACTAAGGACTGAACTGTACTGTACAGGGCACTAAGGACCTAGGACTGAACTGTACTGTACAGGGCACTAAGGACCTAGGACTGAACTGTACTGTACAGGGCACTAAGGACCTAGGACTGAACTGTACTGTACAGGGCACTAAGGACCTAGGACTGAACTGTACTGTACAGAGCACTAAGGACTGAACTGTACTGTACAGGGCACTAAGGACTGAACTGTACTGTACAGAGCACTAAGGACTGAACTGTACTGTACAGGGCACTAAGGACCTAGGACTGAACTGTACTGTACAGGGCACTAAGGACCTAGGACTGAACTGTACTGTACAGAGCACTAAGGACTGAACTGTACTGTACAGGGCACTAAGGACCTAGGACTGAACTGTACTGTACAGGGCACTAAGGACCTAGGACTGAACTGTACTGTACAGGGCACTAAGGACCTAGGACTGAACTGTACTGTACAGAGCACTAAGGACCTAGGACTGAACTGTACTGTACAGGGCACTAAGGACCTAGGACTGAACTGTACTGTACAGGGCACTAAGGACCTAGGACTGAACTGTACTGTACAGAGCACTAAGGACCTAGGACTGAACTGTACTGTACAGGGCACTAAGGACTGAACTGTACTGTACAGGGCACTAAGGACCTAGGACTGAACTGTACTGTACAGGGCACTAAGGACCTAGGACTGAACTGTACTGTACAGAGCACTAAGGACCTAGGACTGAACTGTACTGTACAGAGCACTAAGGACCTAGGACTGAACTATACTGTACAGAGCACTAAGGACCTAGGACTGAACTGTACTGTACAGAGCACTAAGGACCTAGGACTGAACTGTACTGTACAGGGCACTAAGGACTGAACTGTACTGTACAGGGCACTAAGGACCTAGGACTGAACTGTACTGTACAGGGCACTAAGGACCTAGCACTGAACTGTACTGTACAGGGCACTAAGGACTGAACTGTACTGTACAGGGCACTAAGGACCTAGGACTGAACTGTACTGTACAGGGCACTAAGGACCTAGGACTGAACTGTACTGTACAGGGCACTAAGGACCTAGGACTGAACTGTACTGTACAGAGCACTAAGGACCTAGGACTGAACTGTACTGTACAGAGCACTAAGGACTGAACTGTACTGTACAGAGCACTAAGGACTGAACTGTACTGTACAGAGCACTAAGGACTGAACTGTACTGTACAGTGCACTAAGGACCTAGGACTGAACTGTACTGTACAGGGCACTAAGGACTGAACTGTACTGTACAGAGCACTAAGGACTGAACTGTACTGTACAGGGCACTAAGGACTGAACTGTACTGTACAGAGCACTAAGGACTGAACTGTACTGTACAGGGCACTAAGTACCTAGGACTGAACTGTACTGTACAGGGCACTAAGGACCTAGGACTGAACTGTACTGTACAGGGCACTAAGGACTGAACTGTACTGTACAGGGCACTAAGGACCTAGGACTGAACTGTACTGTACAGGGCACTAAGGACTGAACTGTACTGTACAGGGCACTAAGGACCTAGGACTGAACTGTACTGTACAGGGCACTAAGGACCTAGGACTGAACTGTACTGTACAGAGCACTAAGGACCTAGGACTGAACTGTACTGTACAGAGCACTAAGGACCTAGGACTGAACTGTACTGTACAGAGCACTAAGGACCTAGGACTGAACTGTACTGTACAGAGCACTAAGGACCTAGGACTGAACTGTACTGTACAGGGCACTAAGGACTGAACTGTACTGTACAGGGCACTAAGGACCTAGGACTGAACTGTACTGTACAGGGCACTAAGGACCTAGGACTGAACTGTACTGTACAGGGCACTAAGGACCTAGGACTGAACTGTACTGTACAGGGCACTAAGGACCTAGGACTGAACTGTACTGTACAGGGCACTAAGGACCTAGGACTGAACTGTACTGTACAGGGCACTAAGGACCTAGGACTGAACTGTACTGTACAGAGCACTCAGGACCTAGGACTGAACTGTACTGTACAGGGCACTAAGGACCTGGGACTGAACTGTACTGTACAGAGCACTAAGGACCTAGGACTGAACTGTACTGTACAGGGCACTAAGGACCTAGGACTGAACTGTACTGTACAGAGCACTCAGGACCTAGGACTGAACTGTACTGTACAGGGCACTAAGGACCTAGGACTGAACTGTACTGTACAGGGCACTAAGGACCTAGGACTGAACTGTACTGTACAGAGCACTAAGGACCTAGGACTGAACTGTACTGTACAGAGCCCTAAGGACCTAGGACTGAACTATACTGTACAGAGCACTAAGGACCTAGGACTGAACTGTACTGTACAGAGCACTAAGGACCTAGGACTGAACTGTACTGTACAGGGCACTAAGGACTGAACTGTACTGTACAGGGCACTAAGGACCTAGGACTGAACTGTACTGTACAGGGCACTAAGGACCTAGGACTGAACTGTACTGTACAGGGCACTAAGGACTGAACTGTACTGTACAGGGCACTAAGGACCTAGGACTGAACTGTACTGTACAGGGCACTAAGGACCTAGGACTGAACTGTACTGTACAGGGCACTAAGGACCTAGGACTGAACTGTACTGTACAGGGCACTAAGGACCTAGGACTGAACTGTACTGTACAGAGCACTAAGGACCTAGGACTGAACTGTACTGTACAGGGCACTAAGGACCTAGGACTGAACTGTACTGTACAGAGCACTAAGGACCTAGGACTGAACTGTACTGTACAGGGCACTAAGGACCTAGGACTGAACTGTACTGTACAGAGCACTCAGGACCTAGGACTGAACTGTACTGTACAGGGCACTAAGGACCTGGGACTGAACTGTACTGTACAGAGCACTAAGGACCTAGGACTGAACTGTACTGTACAGGGCACTAAGGACCTAGGACTGAACTGTACTGTACAGAGCACTCAGGACCTAGGACTGAACTGTACTGTACAGGGCACTAAGGACCTGGGACTGAACTGTACTGTACAGAGCACTAAGGACCTAGGACTGAACTGTACTGTACAGAGCACTAAGGACCTAGGACTGAACTGTACTGTACAGAGCACTAAGGACCTAGGACTGAACTGTACTGTACAGAGCACTAAGGACCTGGACCTGGCCTGAACTGTACAGAGCACTAAGGACCTAGGACTGAACTGTACTGTACAGAGCACTAAGGACCTAGGACTGAACTGTACTGTACAGTGCACTAAGGACCTAGGACTGAACTGTACTGTACAGGGCACTAAGGACCTAGGACTGAACTGTACTGTACAGAGCACTAAGGACCTGGACCTAGGACTGAACTGTACTGTACAGGGCACTAAGGACCTAGGACTGAACTGTACTGTACAGAGCACTAAGGACCTAGAACTGAACTGTACTGTACAGGGCACTAAGGGCCTAGGACTGAACTGTACTGTACAGAGCACTAAGGACCTAGGACTGAACTGTACTGTACAGAGCACTAAGGACCTAGGACTGAACTGTACTGTACAGGGCACTAAGGACCTAGGACTGAACTGTACTGTACAGGGCACTAAGGACTGAACTGTACTGTACAGGGCACTAAGGACCTAGGACTGAACTGTACTGTACAGGGCACTAAGGACCTAGGACTGAACTGTACTGTACAGAGCACTAAGGACCTAGGACTGAACTGTACTGTACAGAGCACTAAGGACCTAGGACTGAACTATACTGTACAGAGCACTAAGGACCTAGGACTGAACTGTACTGTACAGAGCACTAAGGACCTAGGACTGAACTGTACTGTACAGGGCACTAAGGACTGAACTGTACTGTACAGGGCACTAAGGACCTAGGACTGAACTGTACTGTACAGGGCACTAAGGACCTAGCACTGAACTGTACTGTACAGGGCACTAAGGACTGAACTGTACTGTACAGGGCACTAAGGACCTAGGACTGAACTGTACTGTACAGGGCACTAAGGACCTAGGACTGAACTGTACTGTACAGAGCACTAAGGACCTAGGACTGAACTGTACTGTACAGAGCACTAAGGACTGAACTGTACTGTACAGAGCACTAAGGACTGAACTGTACTGTACAGTGCACTAAGGACCTAGGACTGAACTGTACTGTACAGGGCACTAAGGACCTAGGACTGAACTGTACTGTACAGAGCACTAAGGACTGAACTGTACTGTACAGGGCACTAAGGACTGAACTGTACTGTACAGAGCACTAAGGACTGAACTGTACTGTACAGGGCACTAAGGACCTAGGACTGAACTGTACTGTACAGGGCACTAAGGACCTAGGACTGAACTGTACTGTACAGGGCACTAAGGACTGAACTGTACTGTACAGGGCACTAAGGACCTAGGACTGAACTGTACTGTACAGGGCACTAAGGACTGAACTGTACTGTACAGGGCACTAAGGACCTAGGACTGAACTGTACTGTACAGGGCACTAAGGACCTAGGACTGAACTGTACTGTACAGAGCACTAAGGACCTAGGACTGAACTGTACTGTACAGAGCACTAAGGACCTAGGACTGAACTGTACTGTACAGAGCACTAAGGACCTAGGACTGAACTGTACTGTACAGAGCACTAAGGACCTAGGACTGAACTGTACTGTACAGGGCACTAAGGACTGAACTGTACTGTACAGGGCACTAAGGACCTAGGACTGAACTGTACTGTACAGGGCACTAAGGACCTAGGACTGAACTGTACTGTACAGGGCACTAAGGACTGAACTGTACTGTACAGGGCACTAAGGACCTAGGACTGAACTGTACTGTACAGGGCACTAAGGACCTAGGACTGAACTGTACTGTACAGGGCACTAAGGACCTAGGACTGAACTGTACTGTACAGGGCACTAAGGACCTAGGACTGAACTGTACTGTACAGAGCACTAAGGACTGAACTGTACTGTACAGGGCACTAAGGACTGAACTGTACTGTACAGACACTGGACTGACTGTACTGTACAGGGCACTAAGGACCTAGGACTGAACTGTACTGTACAGGGCACTAAGGACCTAGGACTGAACTGTACTGTACAGAGCACTAAGGACTGAACTGTACTGTACAGGGCTGACCTACTGAACTGTACTGTACAGGGCACTAAGGACCTAGGACTGAACTGTACTGTACAGAGCACTAAGGACCTAGGACTGAACTGTACTGTACAGAGCACTAAGGACCTAGGACTGAACTGTACTGTACAGAGCACTAAGGACCTAGGACTGAACTGTACTGTACAGGGCACTAAGGACCTAGGACTGAACTGTACTGTACAGAGCACTAAGGACCTGGACTGTGACTGTACAGAGCACTAAGGACCTAGGACTGAACTGTACTGTACAGAGCACTAAGGACCTAGGACTGAACTGTACTGTACAGTGCACTAAGGACCTAGGACTGAACTGTACTGTACAGGGCACTAAGGACCTAGGACTGAACTGTACTGTACAGAGCACTAAGGACCTGGACCTAGGACTGAACTGTACTGTACAGGGCACTAAGGACCTAGGACTGAACTGTACTGTACAGAGCACTAAGGACCTAGGACTGAACTGTACTGTACAGGGCACTAAGGACCTAGGACTGAACTGTACTGTACAGAGCACTAAGGACCTAGGACTGAACTGTACTGTACAGAGCACTAAGGACCTAGGACTGAACTGTACTGTACAGGGCACTAAGGACCTAGGACTGAACTGTACTGTACAGGGCACTAAGGACTGAACTGTACTGTACAGGGCACTAAGGACCTAGGACTGAACTGTACTGTACAGGGCACTAAGGACCTAGGACTGAACTGTACTGTACAGAGCACTAAGGACCTAGGACTGAACTGCACTGTACAGAGCACTAAGGACCTAGGACTGAACTATACTGTACAGAGCACTAAGGACCTAGGACTGAACTGTACTGTACAGAGCACTAAGGACCTAGGACTGAACTGTACTGTACAGGGCACTAACTGAACTGTACTGTACAGGGCACTAAGGACCTAGGACTGAACTGTACTGTACAGAGCACTAAGGACCTAGGACTGAACTGTACTGTACAGGGCACTAAGGACTGAACTGTACTGTACAGGGCACTAAGGACCTAGGACTGAACTGTACTGTACAGGGCACTAAGGACCTAGGACTGAACTGTACTGTACAGAGCACTAAGGACCTAGGACTGAACTGTACTGTACAGAGCACTAAGGACTGAACTGTACTGTACAGAGCACTAAGGACTGAACTGTACTGTACAGTGCACTAAGGACCTAGGACTGAACTGTACTGTACAGGGCACTAAGGACCTAGGACTGAACTGTACTGTACAGAGCACTAAGGACTGAACTGTACTGTACAGGGCACTAAGGACTGAACTGTACTGTACAGAGCACTAAGGACTGAACTGTACTGTACAGGGCACTAAGTACCTAGGACTGAACTGTACTGTACAGGGCACTAAGGACCTAGGACTGAACTGTACTGTACAGGGCACTAAGGACTGAACTGTACTGTACAGGGCACTAGGGACCTAGGACTGAACTGTACTGTACAGGGCACTAAGGACTGAACTGTACTGTACAGGGCACTAAGGACCTAGGACTGAACTGTACTGTACAGGGCACTAAGGACCTAGGACTGAACTGTACTGTACAGAGCACTAAGGACCTAGGACTGAACTGTACTGTACAGAGCACTAAGGACCTAGGACTGAACTATACTGTACAGAGCACTAAGGACCTAGGACTGAACTGTACTGTACAGAGCACTAAGGACCTAGGACTGAACTGTACTGTACAGGGCACTAAGGACTGAACTGTACTGTACAGGGCACTAAGGACCTAGGACTGAACTGTACTGTACAGGGCACTAAGGACCTAGGACTGAACTGTACTGTACAGGGCACTAAGGACTGAACTGTACTGTACAGGGCACTAAGGACCTAGGACTGAACTGTACTGTACAGGGCACTACAGGACTGAACTGTACTGTACAGGGCACTAAGGACCTAGGACTGAACTGTACTGTACAGGGCACTAAGGACCTAGGACTGAACTGTACTGTACAGAGCACTAAGGACTGAACTGTACTGTACAGGGCACTAAGGACTGACTGTACTGGACACTAAGGACTGAACTGTACTGTACAGGGCACTAAGGACCTAGGACTGAACTGTACTGTACAGGGCACTAAGGACCTAGGACTGAACTGTACTGTACAGAGCACTAAGGACTGAACTGTACTGTACAGGGCACTAAGGACCTAGGACTGAACTGTACTGTACAGGGCACTAAGGACCTAGGACTGAACTGTACTGTACAGGGCACTAAGGACCTAGGACTGAACTGTACTGTACAGAGCACTGAACTGGACCACTAGGACTGAACTGTACTGTACAGGGCACTAAGGACCTAGGACTGAACTGTACTGTACAGGGCACTAAGGACTGAACTGTACTGTACAGGGCACTAAGGACCTAGGACTGAACTGTACTGTACAGGGCACTAAGGACCTAGGACTGAACTGTACTGTACAGAGCACTAAGGACCTAGGACTGAACTGTACTGTACAGAGCACTAAGGACCTAGGACTGAACTGTACTGTACAGAGCACTAAGGACCTAGGACTGAACTGTACTGTACAGGGCACTAAGGACCTAGGACTGAACTGTACTGTACAGGGCACTAAGGACCTAGGACTGAACTGTACTGTACAGGGCACTAAGGACCTAGGACTGAACTGTACTGTACAGGGCACTAAGGACCTAGGACTGAACTGTACTGTACAGAGCACTAAGGACCTAGGACTGAACTGTACTGTACAGGGCACTAAGGACCTAGGACTGAACTGTACTGTACAGGGCACTAAGGACCTAGGACTGAACTGTACTGTACAGAGCACTAAGGACTGAACTGTACTGTACAGAGCACTAAGGACTGAACTGTACTGTACAGGGCACTAAGGACCTAGGACTGAACTGTACTGTACAGGGCACTAAGGACCTAGGACTGAACTGTACTGTACAGAGCACTAAGGACTAGGACTGAACTGTACTGTACAGAGCACTAAGGACTGAACTGTACTGTACAGAGCACTAAGCACTGTACTGTACAGGACTAAGGACTAGGACTGAACTGTACTGTACAGGGCACTAAGGACCTAGGACTGAACTGTACTGTACAGAGCACTAAGGACTGAACTGTACTGTACAGGGCACTAAGGACTGAACTGTACTGTACAGAGCACTAGGACTGAACTGTACTGTACAGGGCACTAAGGACCTAGGACTGAACTGTACTGTACAGGGCACTAAGGACCTAGGACTGAACTGTACTGTACAGGGCACTAAGGACTGAACTGTACTGTACAGGGCACTAAGGACCTAGGACTGAACTGTACTGTACAGGGCACTAAGGACTGAACTGTACTGTACAGGGCACTAAGGACCTAGGACTGAACTGTACTGTACAGGGCACTAAGGACCTAGGACTGAACTGTACTGTACAGAGCACTAAGGACCTAGGACTGAACTGTACTGTACAGAGCACTAAGGACCTAGGACTGAACTATACTGTACAGACACTGAGGACACTAGGACTGAACTGTACTGTACAGGGCACTAAGGACCTAGGACTGAACTGTACTGTACAGGTCACTAAGGACCTAGGACTGAACTGTACTGTACAGAGCACTAAGGACCTAGGACTGAACTGTACTGTACAGGGCACTAAGGACCTAGGACTGAACTGTACTGTACAGAGCACTAAGGACTGAACTGTACTGTACAGAGCACTAAGGACCTAGGACTGAACTGTACTGTACAGGGCACTAAGGACCTAGGACTGAACTGTACTGTACAGACTGGAACTGTACTGTACAGGGCACTAAGGACCTAGGACTGACTGACTGTACTGTACAGGGCACTAAGGACCTAGGACTGAACTGTACTGTACAGGGCACTAAGGACCTAGGACTGAACTGTACTGTACAGGGCACTAAGGACCTAGGACTGAACTGTACTGTACAGGGCACTAAGGACCTAGGACTGAACTGTACTGTACAGAGCACTAAGGACTGAACTGTACTGTACAGGGCACTAAGGACCTAGGACTGAACTGTACTGTACAGGGCACTAAGGACCTAGGACTGAACTGTACTGTACAGAGCACTAAGGACCTAGGACTGAACTGTACTGTACAGGGCACTAAGGACCTAGGACTGAACTGTACAGAGCACTAAGGACTGAACTGTACTGTACAGAGCACTAAGGACTGAACTGTACTGTACAGTGCACTAAGGACCTGGAAACTGTACTGTACAGGGCACTAAGGACCTAGGACTGAACTGTACTGTACAGGGCACTAAGGACCTAGGACTGAACTGTACTGTACAGAGCACTAAGGACTGAACTGTACTGTACAGAGCACTAAGGACTGAACTGTACTGTACAGAGCACTAAGGACCTAGGACTGAACTGTACTGTACAGAGCACTAAGGACCTAGGACTGAACTGTACTGTACAGAGCACTAAGGACCTAGGACTGAACTGTACTGTACAGAGCACTAAGGACCTGAACTGTACTGTACAGGGCACTAAGGACCTAGGACTGAACTGTACTGTACAGGGCACTAAGGACCTAGGACTGAACTGTACTGTACAGGGCACTAAGGACCTAGGACTGTACTGTACAGGGCACTAAGGACCTAGGACTGAACTGTACTGTACAGGGCACTAAGGACTGAACTGTACTGTACAGGGCACTAAGGACCTAGGACTGAACTGTACTGTACAGGGCACTAAGGACCTAGGACTGAACTGTACTGTACAGAGCACTAAGGACCTAGGACTGAACTGTACTGTACAGAGCACTAAGGACCTAGGACTGAACTGTACTGTACAGGGCACTAAGGACCTAGGACTGAACTGTACTGTACAGAGCACTAAGGACCTAGGACTGAACTGTACTGTACAGGGCACTAAGGACTGGACTGAACTGTACTGTACAGGGCACTAAGGACCTAGGACTGAACTGTACTGTACAGGGCACTAAGGACCTAGACTGAACTGTACTGTACAGAGCACTAAGGACTGAACTGTACTGTACAGAGCACTAAGGACTGGACTGAACTGTACTGTACAGGGCACTAAGGACCTAGGACTGAACTGTACTGTACAGGGCACTAAGGACCTAGGACTGAACTGTACTGTACAGAGCACTAAGGACCTGGACTGAACTGTACTGTACAGGGCACTAAGGACCTAGGACTGAACTGTACTGTACAGGGCACTAAGGACCTAGGACTGAACTGTACTGTACAGGGCACTAAGGACCTAGGACTGAACTGTACTGTACAGGGCACTAAGGACCTAGGACTGAACTGTACTGTACAGGGCACTAAGGACCTAGGACTGAACTGTACTGTACAGGGCACTAAGGACTGAACTGTACTGTACAGGGCACTAAGGACCTAGGACTGAACTGTACTGTACAGGGCACTAAGGACCTAGGACTGAACTGTACTGTACAGAGCACTAAGGACCTAGGACTGAACTGTACTGTACAGAGCACTAAGGACCTAGGACTGAACTATACTGTACAGAGCACTAAGGACCTAGGACTGAACTGTACTGTACAGAGCACTAAGGACCTAGGACTGAACTGTACTGTACAGGGCACTAAGGACTGAACTGTACTGTACAGGGCACTAAGGACCTAGGACTGAACTGTACTGTACAGGGCACTAAGGACCTAGGACTGAACTGTACTGTACAGGGCACTAAGGACCTAGGACTGAACTGTACTGTACAGGGCACTACCTAGGACTGAACTGTACTGTACAGGGCACTAAGGACTGGACTGAACTGTACTGTACAGGGCACTAAGGACCTAGGACTGAACTGTACTGTACAGGGCACTAAGGACCTAGGACTGAACTGTACTGTACAGGACTAAGGACTAGGACTGACTGTACTGTACAGGGCACTAAGGACCTAGGACTGAACTGTACTGTACAGAGCACTAAGGACTGAACTGTACTGTACAGGGCACTAAGGACCTAGGACTGAACTGTACTGTACAGGGCACTAAGGACCTAGGACTGAACTGTACTGTACAGGGCACTAAGGACCTAGGACTGAACTGTACTGTACAGAGCACTAAGGACCTAGGACTGAACTGTACTGTACTGTACTAAGGACTAGGACTGAACTGTACTGTACAGGGCACTAAGGACCTAGGACTGAACTGTACTGTACAGAGCACTAAGGACCTAGGACTGAACTGTACTGTACAGGGCACTAAGGACTGAACTGTACTGTACAGGGCACTAAGGACCTAGGACTGAACTGTACTGTACAGGGCACTAAGGACCTAGGACTGAACTGTACTGTACAGGGCACTAAGGACCTAGGACTGAACTGTACTGTACAGGGCACTAAGGACCTAGGACTGAACTGTACTGTACAGGGCACTAAGGACCTAGGACTGAACTGTACTGTACAGGGCACTAAGGACTGAACTGTACTGTACAGGACTGAACTGTACTGTACAGGGCACTAAGGACCTAGGACTGAACTGTACTGTACAGGGCACTAAGGACCTAGGACTGAACTGTACTGTACAGGGCACTAAGGACCTAGGACTGAACTGTACTGTACAGGGCACTAAGGACCTAGGACTGAACTGTACTGTACAGGGCACTAAGGACCTAGGACTGAACTGTACTGTACAGAGCACTAAGGACCTAGGACTGAACTGTACTGTACAGGCACTAAGGACCTAGGACTGAACTGTACTGTACAGAGCACTAAGGACTGAACTGTACTGTACAGGGCACTAAGGACTGAACTGTACTGTACAGGGACTGAACTGAACTGTAACTGTACAGGGCACTAAGGACCTAGGACTGAACTGTACTGTACAGGGCACTACCTAGGACTGAACTGTACTGTACAGGGACACTAAGGACCTAAGGACTGAACTGTACTGTACAGGGCACTAAGGACCTAGGACTGAACTGTACTGTACAGGGCACTAAGGACCTAGGACTGAACTGTACTGTACAGGGCACTAAGGACCTAGGACTGAACTGTACTGTACAGGGCACTAAGGACCTAGGACTGAACTGTACTGTACAGGGCACTAAGGACCTAGGACTGAACTGTACTGTACAGGGCACTAAGGACCTAGGACTGAACTGTACTGTACAGGGCACTAAGGACCTAGGACTGAACTGTACTGTACAGGGCACTAAGGACCTAGGACTGAACTGTACTGTACAGAGCACTAAGGACCTAGGACTGAACTGTACTGTACAGGGCACTAAGGACCTAGGACTGAACTGTACTGTACAGAGCACTAAGGACCTAGGACTGAACTGTACTGTACAGAGCACTAAGGACCTAGGACTGAACTGTACTGTACAGGGCACTAAGGACCTAGGACTGAACTGTACTGTACAGGGCACTAAGGACCTATGACTGAACTGTACTGTACAGGGCACTAAGGACCTAGAACTGAACTGTACTGTACAGGGCACTAAGGACCTAGGACTGAACTGTACTGTACAGGGCACTAAGGACCTAGGACTGAACTGTACTGTACAGGGCACTAAGGACCTAGGACTGAACTGTACTGTACAGAGCACTAAGGACCTAGGACTGAACTGTACTGTACAGGGCACTAAGGACCTAGGACTGAACTGTACTGTACAGGCACTAAGGACCTAGGACTGAACTGTACTGTACAGGGCACTAAGGACCTAGGACTGAACTGTACTGTACAGAGCACTAAGGACCTAGGACTGAACTGTACTGTACAGGGCACTAAGGACCTAGGACTGAACTGTACTGTACAGGGCACTAAGGACCTAGGACTGAACTGTACTGTACAGAGCACTAAGGACCTAGGACTGAACTGTACTGTACAGGCACTAAGGACCTAGGACTGAACTGTACTGTACAGAGCACTAAGGACCTAGGACTGAACTGTACTGTACAGAGCACTAAGGACCTAGGACTGAACTGTACTGTACAGGGCACTAACCTAGGACTGAACTGTACTGTACAGGGCACTAAGGACCTAGGACTGAACTGTACTGTACAGGGCACTAAGGACCTAGGACTGAACTGTACTGTACAGGGCACTAAGGACTGAACTGTACTGTACAGGGCACTAAGGACCTAGGACTGAACTGTACTGTACAGGGCACTAAGGACCTAGGACTGAACTGTACTGTACAGGGCACTAAGGACCTAGGACTGAACTGTACTGTACAGGGCACTAAGGACCTAGGACTGAACTGTACTGTACAGAGCACTAAGGACCTAGGACTGAACTGTACTGTACAGGGCACTAAGGACCTAGGACTGAACTGTACTGTACAGAGCACTAAGGACCTAGGACTGAACTGTACTGTACAGGGCACTAAGGACCTAGGACTGAACTGTACTGTACAGAGCACTAAGGACCTAGACTGAACTGTACTGTACAGGGCACTAAGGACCTAGACTGAACTGTACTGTACAGGGCACTAAGGACCTAGGACTGAACTGTACTGTACAGAGCACTAAGGACCTAGGACTGAACTGTACTGTACAGAGCACTAAGGACCTAGGACTGAACTGTACTGTACAGAGCACTAAGGACCTAGAACTGAACTGTACTGTACTGGGCACTAAGGACCTAGGACTGAACTGTACTGTACAGAGCACTACGGACCTAGCACTGAACTGTACTGTACAGGGCACTCAGGACCTAGGACTGAACTGTACTGTACAGAGCACTAAGGACCTAGGACTGAACTGTACTGTACAGGGCACTAAGGACCTAGGACTGAACTGTACTGTACAGGGCTCTAAGGACCTAGGACTGAACTGTACTGTACAGAGCACTAAGGACCTAGGACTGAACTGTACTGTACAGGCACTAAGGACCTAGGACTGAACTGTACTGTACAGGGCACTAAGGACCTAGGACTGAACTGTACTGTACAGAGCACTAAGGACCTAGGACTGAACTGTACTGTACAGAGCACTAAGGACCTAGGACTGAACTGTACTGTACAGAGCACTAAGGACCTAGGACTGAACTGTACTGTACAGGACCTAGGGACTGAACTGTACTGTACAGAGCACTAAGGACCTAGGACTGAACTGTACTGTACAGAGCACTAAGGACCTAGGACTGAACTGTACTGTACAGGCACTAAGGACCTAGGACTGAACTGTACTGTACAGGGCACTAAGGACCTAGGACTGAACTGTACTGTACAGGGCACTAAGGACCTAGGACTGAACTGTACTGTACAGAGCACTAAGGACCTAGGACTGAACTGTACTGTACAGGGCACTACCTAAGGACCTAGTACAGAGCACTAAGGACCTGGACCTAGGACTGTACTGTACAGGGCACTAAGGACCTAGGACTGAACTGTACTGTACAGAGCACTAAGGACCTAGGACTGAACTGTACTGTACAGGGCACTAAGGACCTAGGACTGAACTGTACTGTACAGAGCACTAAGGACCTGGACTGGAACTGTACTGTACAGAGCACTAAGGACCTAGGACTGAACTGTACTGTACAGAGCACTAAGGACCTAGGACTGAACTGTACTGTACAGAGCACTAAGGACCTAGGACTGAACTGTACTGTACAGAGCACTAAGGACCTAGGACTGAACTGTACTGTACAGAGCACTGTAAGGACTGAACTGTACTGTACAGGACCCTAGGACTGAACTGTACTGTACAGAGCACTAAGGACCTAGGACTGAACTGTACTGTACAGAGCACTAAGGACTGAACTGTACTGTACAGGGCACTAAGGACTGAACTGTACTGTACAGGGCACTAAGGACCTAGGACTGAACTGTACTGTACAGGGCACTAAGGACCTAGGACTGAACTGTACTGTACAGGGCACTAAGGACCTAGGACTGAACTGTACTGTACAGGGCACTAAGGACCTAGGACTGAACTGTACTGTACAGGGCACTAAGGACCTAGGACTGAACTGTACTGTACAGGGCACTAAGGACCTAGGACTGAACTGTACTGTACAGGGCACTAAGGACCTAGGACTGAACTGTACTGTACAGGGCACTAAGGACCTAGGACTGAACTGTACTGTACAGAGCACTAAGGACCTAGGACTGAACTGTACTGTACAGGGCACTAAGGACCTAGGACTGAACTGTACTGTACAGAGCACTAAGGACCTAGGACTGAACTGTACTGTACAGGGCACTAAGGACTGACTGAACTGTACTGTACAGGGCACTAAGGACCTAGGACTGAACTGTACTGTACAGGGCACTAAGGACCTAGGACTGAACTGTACTGTACAGGGCACTAAGGACCTAGGACTGAACTGTACTGTACAGGCACTAAGGACCTAGGACTGAACTGTACTGTACAGGGCACTAAGGACCTAGGACTGAACTGTACTGTACAGAGCACTAAGGACCTAGGACTGAACTGTACTGTACAGGGCACTAAGGACCTAGGACTGAACTGTACTGTACAGAGCACTACAGGACCTAGGACTGAACTGTACTGTACAGGGCACTAAGGACCTAGGACTGAACTGTACTGTACAGAGCACTAAGGACCTAGGACTGAACTGTACTGTACAGGGCACTAAGGACCTAGGACTGAACTGTACTGTACAGGGCTACTAAGGACCTAGGACTGAACTGTACTGTACAGGGCACTAAGGACCTAGGACTGAACTGTACTGTACAGAGCACTAAGGACCTAGGACTGAACTGTACTGTACAGGCACTAAGGACCTAGGACTGAACTGTACTGTACAGAGCACTAAGGACCTAGGACTGAACTGTACTGTACAGGCACTAAGGACCTAGGACTGAACTGTACTGTACAGAGCACTAAGGACCTAGGACTGAACTGTACTGTACAGAGCACTAAGGACCTAGGACTGAACTGTACTGTACAGAGCACTAAGGACCTAGGACTGAACTGTACTGTACAGGGCACTAAGGACCTAGGACTGAACTGTACTGTACAGAGCACTAAGGACCTAGGACTGAACTGTACTGTACAGAGCACTAAGGACCTAGGACTGAACTGTACTGTACAGAGCACTAAGGACCTAGGACTGAACTGTACTGTACAGAGCACTAAGGACCTAGGACTGAACTGTACTGTACAGAGCACTAAGGACCTAGGACTGAACTGTACTGTACAGAGCACTAAGGACCTAGGACTGAACTGTACTGTACAGGGCACTAAGGACCTAGGACTGAACTGTACTGTACAGAGCACTAAGGACCTAGGACTGAACTGTACTGTACAGGGCACTAAGGACCTAGGACTGAACTGTACTGTACAGAGCACTAAGGACCTAGGACTGAACTGTACTGTACAGGCACTAAGGACCTAGGACTGAACTGTACTGTACAGAGCACTAAGGACCTAGGACTGAACTGTACTGTACAGAGCACTAAGGACCTAGGACTGAACTGTACTGTACAGAGCACTAAGGACCTAGGACTGAACTGTACTGTACAGAGCACTAAGGACCTAGGACTGAACTGTACTGTACAGGGCACTAAGGACCTAGGACTGAACTGTACTGTACAGAGCACTAAGGACCTAGGACTGAACTGTACTGTACAGAGCACTAAGGACCTAGGACTGAACTGTACTGTACAGAGCACTAAGGACCTAGGACTGAACTGTACTGTACAGAGCACTAAGGACCTAGGACTGAACTGTACTGTACAGGGCACTAAGGACCTAGGACTGAACTGTACTGTACAGAGCACTAAGGACCTAGGACTAGACTGTACTGTACAGAGCACTAAGGACCTAGGACTGAACTGTACTGTACAGAGCACTAAGGACCTAGGACTGAACTGTACTGTACAGAGCACTAAGGACCTAGGACTGAACTGTACTGTACAGGGCACTAAGGACCTAGGACTGAACTGTACTGTACAGAGCACTAAGGACCTGGACTGAACTGTACTGTACAGGGCACTAAGGACCTAGGACTGAACTGTACTGTACAGAGCACTAAGGACCTAGAACTGAACTGTACTGTACAGGGCACTAAGGGCCTAGGACTGAACTGTACTGTACAGAGCACTAAGGACCTGGACCTAGGACTGAACTGTACAGAGCACTAAGGACCTAGGACTGAACTGTACTGTACAGAGCACTAAGGACCTAGGACTGAACTGTACTGTACAGAGCACTAAGGACCTAGGACTGAACTGTACTGTACAGGGCACTAAGGACCTAGGACTGAACTGTACTGTACAGGGCACTAAGGACCTAGGACTGAACTGTACTGTACAGAGCACTAAGGACCTGGACCTAGGACTGAACTGTACTGTACAGGGCACTAAGGACCTAGGACTGAACTGTACTGTACAGAGCACTAAGGACCTAGGACTGAACTGTACTGTACAGGGCACTAAGGACCTAGGACTGAACTGTACTGTACAGAGCACTAAGGACCTGGACCTAGGACTGAACTGTACTGTACAGAGCACTAAGGACCTGGACCTAGGACTGAACTGTACTGTACAGAGGACTAGAGACCTGGACCAGAGACCTGGACCTAGGACTGAACTGTACTGTACAGAGGACTAGAGACCTGGACCACGGACTGAACTGTACTGTACAGAGGACTAGAGACCTAGGACTGAACTGTACTGTACAGAGGACTAGAGACCTGGACCTAGGACTGAACTGTACTGTACTGTACCAAACACTAGAGACCTGGACCTAGGACTGAACTGTACTTTACAGATGACTAGAGACCTAGGACTAAACTGTACTGTACAGAGGACTAGAGACCTAGGACTGAACTTTACTGTACCGAACACTAGAGACCTGGACCTAGGACTTGGCTAATCAATTCCTATTTGGTGTTCAATGACAAATGTAATTATCTTGAGGTCAGGTCAGGGGTCACCAACCATGACCCCCAGAGTCAGTTTTTAGAGTGTGTTTATACTGTTTGTGTCATATGGGGATGTATCTATATCAACCCTCTTGGAATGGTGCTTCTCAAGGGTCACTGTTGTCCCCTCTCAATTTGTCTCTCCCTCTCTCATCCCAACCCATCACCCCCTTCTCCCTCTCCCATCTAATCTGTGTCTCTCTCATCCCAACCCATCACCCCCTTCTCCCTCTCCCATCTAATCTGTCTCTCTCATCCAAACTATCACCCCCTTCTCCCTCTCCCATCTAATCTGTGTCTCTCTCATCCCAACCCATCACCCCCTTCTCCCTCTCCCATCTAATCTGTGTCTCTCTCATCCCAACCTATCACCCCCTTCTCCCTCTCCCATCTCATCTGTGTCCCTTCTCCCTCTCCCATCTCATCTGTGTCTCTCTCATCCCAACCCATCACCCCCTTCTCCCTCTCCCATCTCATCTGTGTCTCTCTCATCCCAACCCATCACCCCCTTCTCCCTCTCCCATCTCATCTGTGTCTCTCTCATCCCAACCCATCACCCCCTTCTCCCTCTCCCATCTCATCTGTGTCTCTCTCATCCCAACCCATCACCCCCTTCTCCCTCTCCCATCTCATCTGTGTCTCTCTCATCCCAACCCATCACCCCCTTCTCCCTCTCCCATCTCATCTGTGTCTCTCTCATCCCAACCCATCACCCCCTCCCATTCTCCCTCTCCCATCTCATCTGTGTCTCTCTCATCCCAACCCATCACCCCCTTCTCCCTCTCCCATCTCATCTGTGTCTCTCTCATCCCAACCCATCACCCCCTTCTCCCTCTCCCATCTCATCTGTGTCTCTCTCATCCCAACCCATCACCCCCTTCTCCCCCTCCCATCTCATCTGTGTCTCTCTCTCATCCCAACCCATCACCCCTCCCATTCTCCCTCTCCCATCTCATCTGTGTCTCTCTCATCCCAACCTATCACCCCCTTCTCCCTCTCCCATCTCATCTGTGTCTCTCTCATCCCAACCCATCACCCCCTTCTCCCCCTCCCATCTCATCTGTGTCTCTCTCATCCCAACCCATCACACCCTTCTCCCCCTCCCATCTAATCTGTATCTCTCTCATCCCAACCCATCACCCCCTTCTCCCTCTCCCATCTAATCTGTATCTCTCTCATCCCAACCCATCACCCCCTTCTCCCTCTCCCATCTAATCTGTATCTCTCTCATCCCAACCCATCACCCCCTTCTCCCTCTCCCATCTAATCTGTGTCTCTCTCATCCCTCTCTCCATAGTTAATAGCGGAGCTGCAGACGTCAGTGTGTGGTGCTAAGGAGGAGGGCTTGCGGCAGCAGCAGGAGAAGGAGAGGCAGTTGAAGGAGGCTACAGCTCGCTGGGATGATGAGAGGAGGCAGATGAGCCGCAACACAGACACTAAGAACAAGGTAAAGTTTTATGGACTTCTGCAAAGGACACTACTATATAGTAGACATCAGTAGTGCACGCCACAGTCTGTTAAAGACACTACAACAGGCACACTACTATATAGTAGACATCAGTAGTGCACGCCACAGTCTGTTAAAGACACTACAACAGGCACACTACTATATAGTAGACATCAGTAGTGCACGCCACAGTCTGTTAAAGACTCTACAACAGGCACACTACTATATAGTAGACATCAGTAGTGCACGCCACAGTCTGTTAAAGACACTACAACAGGCACACTACTATATAGTAGACATCAGTAGTGCACGCCACAGTCTGTTAAAGACACTACAACAGGCACACTACTATATAGTAGACATCAGTAGTGCACGCCACAGTCTGTTAAAGACACTACAACAGGCACACTACTATATAGTAGACATCAGTAGTGCACGCCACAGTCTGTTAAAGACTCTACAACAGGCACACTACTATATAGTAGACATCAGTAGTGCACGCCACAGTCTGTTAAAGACACTACAACAGGCACACTACTATATAGTAGACATCAGTAGTGCACGCCACAGTCTGTTAAAGACACTACAACAGGCACACTACTATATAGTAGACATCAGTAGTGCACGCCACAGTCTGTTAAAGACTCTACAACAGGCACACTACTATATAGTAGACATCAGTAGTGCACGCCACAGTCTGTTAAAGACACTACAACAGGCACACTACTATATAGTAGACATCAGTAGTGCACGCCACAGTCTGTTAAAGACACTACAACAGGCACACTACTATATAGTAGACATCAGTAGTGCACGCCACAGTCTGTTAAAGACACTACAACAGGCACACTACTATATAGTAGACATCAGTAGTGCACGCCACAGTCTGTTAAAGACACTACAACAGGCACACTACTATATAGTAGACATCAGTAGTGCACGCCACAGTCTGTTAAAGACACTACAACAGGCACACTACTATATAGTAGACATCAGTAGTGCACGCCACAGTCTGTTAAAGACACTACAACAGGCACACTACTATATAGTAGACATCAGTAGTGCACGCCACAGTCTGTTAAAGACACTACAACAGGCACACTACTATATAGTAGACATCAGTAGTGCACGCCACAGTCTGTTAAAGACACTACAACAGGCACACTACTATATAGTAGACATCAGTAGTGCACGCCACAGTCTGTTAAAGACACTACAACAGGCACACTACTATATAGTAGACATCAGTAGTGCACGCCACAGTCTGTTAAAGACACTACAACAGGCACACTACTATATAGTAGACATCAGTAGTGCACGCCACAGTCTGTTAAAGACACTACAACAGGCACACTACTATATAGTAGACATCAGTAGTGCACGCTGTTAAAGACACAGTCTGTTAAAGACACTACAACAGGCACACTACTATATAGTAGACATCAGTAGTGCACGCCACAGTCTGTTAAAGACTCTACAACAGGCACACTACTATATAGTAGACATCAGTAGTGCACGCCACAGTCTGTTAAAGACACTACAACAGGCACACTACTATATAGTAGACATCAGTAGTGCACGCCACAGTCTGTTAAAGACACTACAACAGGCACACTACTATATAGTAGACATCAGTAGTGCACGCCACAGTCTGTTAAAGACACTACAACAGGCACACTACTATATAGTAGACATCAGTAGTGCACGCCACAGTCTGTTAAAGACACTACAACAGGCACACTACTATATAGTAGACATCAGTAGTGCACGCCACAGTCTGTTAAAGACACTACAACAGGCACACTACTATATAGTAGACATCAGTAGTGCACGCCACAGTCTGTTAAAGACTCTACAACAGGCACACTACTATATAGTAGACATCAGTAGTGCACGCCACAGTCTGTTAAAGACACTACAACAGGCACACTACTATATAGTAGACATCAGTAGTGCACGCCACAGTCTGTTAAAGACACTACAACAGGCACACTACTATATAGTAGACATCAGTAGTGCTCAAGTCTGTAAAGGATAACCCCACTACTATATGGATATCTGTCCATCTCCCAAACTGTCACTGTTGATCATTACTACATTCTTTATTGTGTGGATGACATTTGTCAATGTCCAAGATGGCAGACATCAGTTCAATAGAGTACATCAGGCTCAGCTGAATCAACATCCGAGACACTAATGCAATATTGCATTTTATTAAATAGTGGTTGTCGAAAACTCTTGTTGAAAAACAGCAACTACTAGAGAACATGGGTAAGTTGACATACAACAGGCACACTAAATAGACATCAGTCCCAAAAGATGTACACAGGCACATTGGTTGTAGACATCAGTAGGAAGGTGATAATTGCAAGAGTGAGCTCAAAGACACTAGGTTGAACAGTCAGCGTGAGGGCAACTGTGCATTACTGGGACCTACAACAGCTACTATTGTAGACATCAAAGGTAAATAGGTGAATGAGACATCAGTTCCTCACATGGCTAACAGGAAACAGGAGAAGAAACAAGACACTACATGCTGAAGATATGTTTGTCTTTATTCCCACTATGCCCGTAGAATAGAAAACAAAGTGAATTGTGTTCTGCTTACAGGATGAAGTGAAACAAGCATTCAGACCAGCCTTCCTGATTGAACTGTTGTAAACTACATTACACTGTGTAGGTGGTTGGTTAAGGCTGAAGCTCCTGCTTGGCTTAAAGCCCAGTCAGTTCTCCTGGCCCCCCACAGTCAGTGTCAGTAACCAGCCAGTCTGAGTCCCAGGGAGGGGCCGACTGGCTGGTTAACTAGACATCAGTACACCCCAGCCCAAACACACTCAGTTCCCCGGTCTGGCCAGAATACTTTTATAGACTAGACACACGTCCCCTCTCCTTTGTGAGAGGGTCTTTAAAGACCCAACAGGGGTCACAGTTGAAATGCATGTGCTTTGTCATTTTTTATGATGGGTTTTAACTCTAACCCCTATACTCTGACACACACACAGTCACACACACAGGCACACACACACACACACACACACACAACACACACTACATATAGTAGACATCAGTACACACAGTCTGTTAAAGACACTACAACCCCTACTATACTCTGACACACACACTACAACAGGCCCCCATACTCTGAAAGACACACACAGGCACACTACACAGTCTGTTAAAGACACAACACACACACACTACAACAGGCACACACAGATATACTAACCCCCATACTCTGACACACACACACTAACCCCCATACTCTGACACACACACACACACTCACACACACACACACACACACACACACACACAACACACACACACACACACACACACACACACACACACAACATAAAGAGAGCTGCAGCAGTAGCAGGCTGATTTAAAGGACTGTCTCACCTCAGACAGAGAACATACCAGACACTTAAAGAGCCTCCCAACCACCAAACCCAGTGTCTTTATGTATCTTCCTGAGCAACCCCTCTCTTTATGTATCTTCCTGAGCAACCCCTCTCTGTATGTATCTTCCTGAGCAACCCCTCTCTTTATGTATCTTCCTGAGCAACCCCTCTCTTTATGTATCTTCCTGAGCAACCCCTGGGCCGTCTCTTTATGTATCTTCCTGAGCAACCCCTCTATGTTTGTCTTTATGTATCTTCCTGACAGGATGAACCCAAGCAACCCTGTTGTAAACTCTGTGTAGGTGGTTGGTTAAGGCTTTGCTTGGCTTATGTATCTTCCTGAGCAACCCCCACCCCCATTGACACACACTCTTTATGTATCTTCCTGAGCAACCCCTCTCTTTAACAACTCTGGATTGTATCATTCACTGGATCATTATGACTTTATGTATCCTCCTGAGCAACCCCTCTCTTTATGTATCTTTTCCTGAACAACCCCTCTCTTTATGTATCTTCCTGAGCAACCCCCCTCTCTTTATGTATCTTCCTGAGCAACCCCTCTCTTTATGTATCTTCCTGAGCAACCCCTCTCTTTATGTATCTTCCTGAAGGACTGTCTCACCTCAGACAGCAAACCCCAGACACTTTATGTATCTTCCTGAGCAACCCCTCTCTTTATGTATCTTCCTGAGCAACCCCTCTCTTTATGTATCTTCCTGAGCAACCCCTCTCTTTATGTATCTTCCTGAGCAACCCCTCTCTTTTTATGTATCTTCCTGAGCAACCCCTCTCTTTATGTATCTTCTTTATGTATCTTCCTGAGCAACCCCTCTCTTTATGTATCTTCCTGAGCAACCCCTCTCTTTATGTATCTTCCTGAGCAACCCCTCTCTTTATGTATCTTCCTGATCTCTTTATGTATCTTCCTGAGCAACCCCTCTCTTTATGTATCTTCCTTCTCTTTATGTATCTTCCTGAGCAACCCCTCTCTTTATGTATCTTCCTGAGCAACCCCTCTCTTTATGTATCTTCCTGAGCAACCCCTCTCTTTATGTATCTTCCTGAGCAACCCCTCTCTTTATGTATCTTCCTGAGCAACCCCTCTCTTTATGTATCTTCCTGAGCAACCCCTCTCTTTATGTATCTTCCTGAGCAACCCTCTCTTTATGTATCTTCCTGAGCAACCCCTCTCTTTATGTATCTTCCTGAGCAACCCCTCTCTTTATGTATCCCCTCTCTTTATGTATCTTCCTGAGCAACCCCTCTCTTTATGTATCTTCCTGAGCAACCCCTCTCTTTATGTATCTTCCTGAGCAACCCCTCTCTTTATGTATCTTCCCGAGCAACCCCTCTCTTTATGTATCTTCCCGAGCAACCCCTCTCTTTATGTATCTTCCCGAGCAACCCCTCTCTTTATGTATCTTCCCGAGCAACCCCTCTCTTTATGTATCTTCCTGAGCAACCCCTCTCTTTATGTATCTTCCTGAGCAACCCCTCTCTTTATGTATCTTCCTGAGCAACCACTCTCTTTATGTATCTTCCTGAATAACCCCTCTCTTTATGTATCCTCCTGAGCAACCCCTCTCTTTATCCCTTCTTATTCCCTTCTCCCTTTCAAGTTATTTCCATTCCACTCCAAAGTCCATCCATCTGCCGTAGGGTAGCCTAGTGGTTAGAGCGTTGGACTAGTAACCGGAAGGTTGCAAGTTCAAACCCCCGAGCTGACAGGTACAAATCTGTCGTTCAGCCCCTGAACAGGCAGTTAACCCACTGTTCCTAGGCTGTCATTGAAAATAAGAATTTGTTCTTAACTGACTTGCCTAGTTAAATAAAAAAAATAAAAAAATACAAATTCAGGGGTTTGTTCAATAAGTTGTTAAAGATCTAATACATAGAATGATTGTTTTTTATGTGGACTTGAGGACAGTGGGTCCATTCTGTGCAGAGCATTTCTGTCTTCAACACCTTATCGGATAAACCTCTGCGCCATTCGAATAAATGGCATGCAGCATTCAAATAACGCCCCTGCAACCTTCTGCCCAGCTGAACTAGCCCCTATACAGGATCAGTTATCTGAACTGGGACGTGAAACTCCAGTAGCCAGACAGTGACACTGTGGTAGTTGTCTGGGTGTGTCTCTCTCTAGTTTAATTGGCTGTTGTGTCTGGGATGGAGGTTTATTTTTAAAGGCTCTCTGCACTGTTTGTAGGAGCAGACTTCCATATAAATCCTCTTTCCTCCAGACACCCAGTCCCCTCACTCCCCCGTAGCCCAGTGAGGGGCACTCATTTCTGGGTAGGCTCTGCAGGAGGCCGGCCTGCCCCGGGTTAAACAAGCCACCCGGCGGCTCCGCACCAGCACACCTAGAATGTGGTAAATCCCACGTGTTGCGATCCAAACACCTCTGTGGCTGACTGACTGTGTGGGGTAATACAGGGCTGGTCTGGACTGGTCCAGTCTCTGCCCCTGGAGTCTGTATTCTTCTGCTGGTGTAGCTTTCTCTGGTCAGACAGACACATTCCAGATACACACATACATGTTACCTCTCTCTCACACACACACAATATGCCACACAAACTCCCTGTGTGTGTATGAGGCAGCAGCCCAGGCTGTGTGTGTGTGTGTGTCTCCTATCTCCAGTGTTAGCAGCAGACAAAGCTCTGTCTATTATCTATCTCCTCATTATTACCATCCCACAGTACTAACCACCCACTAATGGGCTTCCAATTAACCAATGACTTGTTGATTAAAGTCCAGGCACCACAAAGAATGAGAGGAGGGAGGAGGAGAGAGACGGGTGAAACAGAGAATGAGAGGAGGGAGGAGGAGAGAGACGGGTGAAACAGAGAATGAGAGTTGGGAGGGGGAGAGAGACGGGTGAAACAGAGAATGAGAGGAGGGAGGAGGAGAGAGACGAGTGAAACAGAGAATGAGAGGAGGGAGGGAGAGAGACGGGTGAAACAGAGAATGAGAGGAGGGAGGAGGAGAGAGAGGACAGGGTGAAACAGAGAATGAGAGGAGGGAGGAGGAGAGAGAGACGGGTGAAACAGAGAATGAGAGTTGGGAGGGGGAGAGAGACGGGTGAAACAGAGAATGAGAGGAGGGAGGGAGAGAGAGACGGGTGAAACAGAGAATGAGAGGAGGGAGGGAGGGAGAGACGGGTGAAACAGAGAATGAGAGGAGGGAGGGAGAGAGACGACTGGTGAAACAGAGAATGAGAGGAGGGAGGAGGAGAGAGAGAGGAGGGTGAAACAGAGAATGAGAGGAGGGGGAGAGAGGGAGAGAGAGAATGAGAGGAGGAAACAGAGAATGAGAGGAGGGAGGGGAGGAGAGAGAGACGGGTGAAACAGAGAATGAGAGGAGGGAGGAGAGAGAGAGAGGGTGAAACAGAGAATGAGAGGAGGGGAGAGGAGGGGTGGGAGAATGAGAGGAGGGAGGGAGAGAGACGGGTGAAACAGAGAATGAGAGGAGGGAGGGAGAGAGAGAGACGGGTGAAACAGAGAATGAGAGGAGGGAGGAGGAGAGAGACGGGTGAAACAGAGAATGAGAGGAGGGAGGAGGAGAGAGAGACTGGTGAAACAGAGAATGAGAGGAGGGAGGAGGAGAGAGACGGGTGAAACAGAGAATGAGAGGAGGGAGGGAGAGAGACGGGTGAAACAGAGAATGAGAGGAAGGAGGGGGAGAGAGACGGGTGAAACAGAGAATGAGAGGAGGGAGGAGGAGAGAGACGGGTGAAACAGAGAATGAGAGTTGGGAGGGGGAGAGAGACGGGTGAAACAGAGAATGAGAGGAGGGAGGGAGAGAGAGACGGGTGAAACAGAGAATGAGAGGAGGGAGGGAGAGAGACGGGTGAAACAGAGAATGAGAGGAGGGAGGGAGAGAGAGATGGGTGAAACAGAGAATGAGAGGAGGGAGGAGGAGAGAGACGGGTGAAACAGAGAATGAGAGTTGGGAGGAGGAGAGAGACGAGTGAAACAGAGAATGAGAGGAGGGAGGGAGAGAGACGGGTGAAACAGAGAATGAGAGGAGGGAGGGAGAGAGAGATGGGTGAAACAGAGAATGAGAGGAGGGAGGAGGAGAGAGACGGGTGAAACAGAGAATGAGAGGAGGGAGGGAGAGAGAGATGGGTGAAACAGAGAATGAGAGGAGGGAGGAGGAGAGAGACGGGTGAAACAGAGAATTAGAGGAGGGAGGAGGAGAGAGACTGGTGAAACAGAGAATGAGAGGAGGGAGGAGGAGAGAGACGGGTGAAACAGAGAATGAGAGGAGGGAGGAGGAGAGAGACGGGTGAAACAGAGAATGAGAGGAAGGAGGGTGAGAGATGGGTGAAACAGAGAATGAGAGGAGGGAGGAGGAGAGAGACGGGTGAAACAGAGAATGAGAGTTGGGAGGGGGAGAGAGACTGGTGAAACAGAGAATGAGAGGAGGGAGGAGGAGAGAGACGGGTGAAACAGAGAATGAGAGGAGGGAGGGAGAGAGACGCGTTAAACAGAGAATGAGAGGAGGGAGGGAGAGAGATGGGTGAAACAGAGAATGAGAGGAAGGAGGGTGAGAGATGGGTGAAACAGAGAATGAGAGGAGGGAGGAGGAGAGAGACGGGTGAAACAGAGAATGAGAGTTGGGAGGGGGAGAGAGACGGGTGAAACAGAGAATGAGAGGAGGGAGGGAGAGAGAGATGGGTGAAACAGAGAATGAGAGGAGGGAGGAGAGAGATGGGTGAAACAGAGAATGAGAGGAGGGAGGAGGAGAGAGACTGGTGAAACAGAATGAGAGGAGGGAGGGAGAGAGAGACGGGTGAAACAGAGAATGAGAGGAGGGAGGAGGAGAGAGACGTTAAACAGAGAATGAGAGGAGGGAGGGGTAGAGAGACGGGTGAAACAGAGAATGAGCGGAGGGAGGAGGAGAGAGATGAGTGAAACAGAGAATGAGAGGAGGGAGGGAGAGAGATGGGTGAAACAGAGAATGAGAGGAGGGAGGAGGAGAGAGATGGGTGAAACAGAGAATGGGAGGAGGGCGGGGGAGAGAGATGCGTTAAACAGAGAATGAGAGGAGGGAGGGGGAGAGAGATGCGTTAAACAGCGAGCAGCAGAGAGCGGTGGGACAGAGAGTGCATGTGTGCGTGCATTCGTTCTCACCCGTGTGTGTTTGTTTGTGCTCGTTCACGTGTGTGTGGAGCGCGGAGTGTGTCTTTGGCCCGTTCGGTGGCGGTGGAACTATCGCATCTCCCGCTGTTTCCTCGCTGCTCACTTCAAAGGCTGGATTATGAAAGCTGAAGGGGCTGAAGACAATGGTGACGGGGAGAAAATAACATCAAAGTGACGGCACAGACATTTGAATGTAATAATCCCCAAACAGTTGTTGTTGTAGATGTGTCTGTGGTATCTGATGTCCCTTCTGCCCTCTGACCAGATGAAAGTGCTTTTGGCCTTATTTCTAGTTTAGTACCACTGTCTCCACGGCTGTAACCTCTAAAGAGAGGACGGGTAAACAGGCATCTCATGGATATTTCATGAACCAGGTGTTGATGGTTGACAAGTCGGACTGTCCCGAGCCTGTTCTGTGTGGATCCAGAGGATCACAGGCCAGATCCAAACTGTGGCAGATATGACCACACAGGATGATTTGTAAGTCCCTCCACATTGATTTGACCAGAAGATCTGACCGGTGCCAAGTAGCAGCTCTGTTATGGCAAGACACAATGATTGAAGTCATAATAAATGTAGATTGTGATAAAGAGATGAGTCTTCTCATTCCTGTTCTAACTTCCTCCCTCTCACTGAGTCGGAACTCACTCCCCTCTGATCCCAGAAACACCAGCCATGAGCACTAATTGGCTGGCCCAAACAATGGGTTGTTCCTGAATGTTAATAACACCTGTTATTATGTCATTATTGTGACACCCTTATGTAGACCTCATTTACATTTTAGTCATTTAGCTACTTGCAGTAATGAGTGTATACATGTTCCATACTTTTTTCTTGTAATCAAGAGCCTGACGTACGGCATCCCCAGCCTGAAGTCACTGCAGGGCTAAGGACACCAGACAAACAAGAGCCTGACGTACGGCATCCACAGCCTGAGGACACCAGACAAACAAGAGCCTGACG